>NC_090831.1:118587893-118891345 GCF_028021215.1 Eschrichtius robustus | reverse complement strand
CCCTAGCCTATTAGCTAATTCTCTACATATGGCTAAGATCCCTACTCAAGTAACCAAGTGATTTCAGTCACAGAAAAGCTTACTGCAGAAGCAAACAGACCACACAATGGCAGAGGGAAGCCACAACAACTCCTATAAAAACAGTTATACTGATTCTTCAATGCAAATGGTCAGCTAGGAATTCCCAGACATTGAGCCTTAGGGGTAGGGGTTGGGGGAGGGACCAGGGGAGCAGCATGTGAGAAAAATAACCAATCAGAACCACGAGATTTGAAAAATATAACAAACTCTAGGGGAAACAGTTAACATGGAAGAAAATGACTTAAGTATCTTCGGAGACATATGAGGTGCATTTGTAAGATAAAAACAGGATGCTACAAAGAAAGGGGAAACCCTGAAAATAAGAGGAGCCCTTAAATTGAAATAAGACTGCCAAAAATATTTAGTAGACAGGCTGTAAAATAAGGTTGAGGGAATCTCCCTAGATATAGAGCAAAAAAAAAAAAAATATATATATATATATATATATATATAAAGAGGGGAAAGAGACATAGACAATATCTAACTGTTAGGAGTTTCTGAAAGAGAGAACACAGAAAATGTTGTGAAGAAAAAGAAAAAGAACAGAAATAAGTCTCCAGATTGAGAGGGACCCTATACAACCTACATCTGGACATAATCTTGTGAAATTTTGGAATATTAAGGATAGAGCGAAGATATTGAAAGTGCCAAGAGAAAAAAATAAAATTAGGTCATCATAATTAGCTCAACTAAAAAGGGATGAGAAATAGACTGGGAGTGGATTTTTCATCATCAACACAATGCTAGAAGCCAATAGAGGAGTGTCTTCATACATGGAAAATCTTTGTACCCGGAATTCCATAGCAAGCCAAACTGTCAAGAGTCAAGTCGAAAGAAATTTTCTGACATGCAAGTTTTCAGAAAGTCTACCCTCTTAGCACCTGGAAAGGAAGTTCTCTCTCACCTACTGAGTAAGTTCTCCAGCAAAATGAGAATGAAAATCGGGAAAGAGAAAGAAATGGAATCCAGAAAACAGTGGACCTCACCCAGGATGGCTGACTCCAGAGTGACCATTATGCAATAGGATAGCTCACTCCAGAGAGACAGTTCTCCAACAGGAAGGCTCACTCTAGAGTGACAGTTATCCAGCAGGATGGCTCACTCCAGAGTGACGTTATCCAATAGGATGGCTCACTCTAGGGTGACAGTTATCCAAGAGACCCACTTCAGATGAGAGTACACAGTCTCAGGCTCTCTGGGGAGCATATGCATTCTGTGCCGTAGATATTATCCTTGAGAAGCTGGAATGTTTGAGAATATGGAGGAGATACATTCTTTAGTAAACAAAAAAGAAAACAAAAATGTCAAATTCAGGTTCAGTTATGAGACAATAATAAAAAAATACTCATGGAATGTAAGAAGAGACTCGTTTTGACATTGGCAGTAGGTACATTTCATTTCAAGTGACACAGGAATCATGACATTGGATATGTTTAGAAGAAAATATCCTAGCTTCTACTTAGCTCCCAGTAAACAGTATTTACAAAGCCAAAATAATGTAGATACTATTTATTGGTATTCAGTGTTCTGATCAGCCTACAGATAAAACATGAAAGGCTTAATCTTTTATTCAGAAATGAAATGGAAAGTAAGTAATCCTGAAAAGGAAAAAGAAAGCAGAAAGAGGTTGAGAATTAGTTGGGGGAAGAGAGGTGGAAGGAAGAGTAGAATTACTTACCTATTCAAAATGGGGATGAAAACATAAAGTCTACAGTTAATGGAACAAGGACTAAAGGATTGTTACTGTTCAAAACTCTAAACCAATAGAAGTATTAAAAATGACATCTGTCAAAAATTTGGAAAAGGATAGGCAAATGAAAGGTGGGAATAGTGTAAGTTAAATCCTTATCTTTTGTAATGGGGGATTATTAAAGATTGTCTAAAGTTAATAAGTCAAAAAATTATTGTTCAAACATATTATTTAATGTTAGGAAGTTAACAGAATATCTAAAAATAGAAATTGTTAAATGCATTGCCTCTAGGGTATGGGACTAGGGTTAAAAGGGTGGGGTGGGAAACTGTGTTTTTCATTTTAAGTCCTTCTGTACTATTTAATTTTTTACCTTGTGCATGTATTACTTTGAAAAATTTTTAATAAACTTAAATAAAAACCCTTCAATGGCTTCATATTGACTAAGATACAGTCCAATCAAAACACATAAAATGGCCCTCAAGTATTTGGATCCACCCAGTGTGTCCAAGGCTCATCGCATCTCCCCATTACTCTCTAGTTCTAACCACACTAAATACCCTCCAGCTATTCAGACACACTTCCCCTTCTCTTGTTTCTACAGGTGTTCCACAGAAAACAAATCCTGTCCTGATCTCACCATGTGTCTGCTGATTAAGCTTACTGTCTAGCAGGTTTTCAGTATCTGTTGAGTGAATGAATGTGCAACAGGAAAATGAAAATCACCAACTAGTGTTCTTTCCCAAGAAGGCACATGATGTTTGTCTCTATTCCAGGAGCATTTCAAGACCGTGATGTAAGCTTTCCTGAACTATTCATTTGACAGTTTTGATAAGTTTTAGTCATATACGAGACCAGGTGATGTCAGAGGATCTCTATCCATCTGTTAGTCTCTTTGGTATGTTCTTTGCCAAATTGCCTCAACATCATAATCGATTTTCAGCTATTTTTTCCCTGTAGTTGGGAGAAACAGCCAGCTATCTAGTGGACATCTTCAGGCTCCCAAGTTTCATGTGTCCTGCTATGCCTAGTTTCTGGGTGGCTCTTCCTTCTTCATTAATTTACTCTCTTCTATTGTCTACCTTCCAAGGCCAACTGGAGCTCTCTAATGAGTATTGATTGACCTTACTGCCAATCTTCAACAACTGCATTTATTGGAAATCCTTCCTATCTCCTCTTAAGATCACTCTCTGATTTACCTAGTCCCTAAACCAATGTCCCCACCCAGTGTCACAACCTCACCTAATATATGTACTAAACAGGCCAGTAAGTAATCAAATACTGCCCTAGATATTGACTATTCTTGCTGACAAAAGTAACACACCCTTCTTTCAAGACTAATTCACACCTATGTTCTTTACTCCTTCAAAGATTTTGGACCCCTACTTGGCTTCCATTTTGAAACAGATTTCTTTCATTGACCCACATAATTGGAGTCAGTCTTCCAAGTGTGGTAGAGAAGGGGTGGAGGTTATCCTTAACTTTTTAGACATCTAGCTACAGATACACAAAAACAATTCCACATCTAATTCAAGAGTTACAGAAATGTTACTTATTTGGATTCTTGTGATTTAAATTCTATAAAAAGAAGCGTTTCTTTGATAGGAAAGCTTGAGCAGTTTATTTCCAATGTTCTAGTGTCATGCATGTTCGGTGGTTGGCTTCATAGGTGCTCATTATATTAGAAATAAATAAAATAAATGAATGAGTAAGTTAAAAACAAGGTATGCATTGACCAGTGATGACAGTGTCAGGAGCCAAGGATTATGTTAATACAAATATGTGCACCTGAGGGCCATCAGAAAGTTAATCCTGTTCATCTGCACTATATAGGAACTCATATAATTGGTTAAGAAATATGTACGTGGAGGTACTAAAAATTTCTTTGCATGAACTACCTAAATTTGGACATAATAGGCACTTTCACAGATTGCCAAAGTTATTTAGTATAATCTGAGAACTGAGATAGTGCTGAAGGGGTAGGAGGGAGGGCAAAATGATCAAATGTGCAGTATAAAAACAAGTCAAGTGGTTGGGAAGAGGCCCCAGAGACACAGAAGACCCCTCTCCGCTTCTCAACAATATAGCAGGCTCTACCTATGCCTAGTCCTCTCATCTGTGAAGTGTCTGTGATTTAAACAGGAGCCAAGAACCTGAAAAGATCATAAGCTCATTCCTCACCCTTTGTCAAGGTTAATAGAGACAGGAGAGGAAACTCCAACTTTTTTTTTAATAGTTTCTCCCTTTCTTGCTATCTGTGTAGCCTTGGAACTAAACTGTTACAAAGCAAACAATAACAAGCCTTAGTTAAGGCTTTTGACATTTAATCACAGGACGATTGGCACTATAAGCTTATTTATTGATGACAAACTTAATCAAAACTTAGAGCAGACTTACATCTCAGGTCCTCACAGGGAAACTTTGAGATAAACTATAAAAGGGCAAAGAGCTGACTCATATCAGTATTGTTTGAGTGACCTTTGGATAAAACCTAGTGGATCTCTGGTACTGGATAAAGAAGGGCCTTTGATGGGGTGGGGAGGAGAGAATATCCTCAGGTATAGCAGGTGATGGTGTTAATGCCCTCCAGCCAAAGACCATCAGGAGCACACCTGTAGTTGAACAAGTTGGATGTATTACTTATTGCAGCTGTGGGAAATGCACACCATAGGGAACTGTGCGAGTCTCAGTAAAAGAGTGTTAGAAAGAACCTGTTACAGGATTTGGGCTTGGGTAGGTAGTTTAAGGGAGGGTCTAAGGAAGCAAGGCTTTGTTCTGGATTGGATGCTCTCAAGAAGCAGTGGCACGTCTATGACTGACTTTCTCAATAAATCTCATCTCTTAAGGAGGGCTGACTAAAGTGAGCTTAAAGCTGGAATTGGCTTTTTTAAAAAAAACAGCAGTTACTCACTTTAGACAAGAGAGAGATGTGTCTGGTATTTTGTGGTTGCCCGGAGATCTTGTTTCCATCTAACTTTATTTATCATAGTCTCAGAGTGACCTTGTCTGACGTCAGTGTTCTGTGAAATTGTTTATGTCCGACAGGGCAAACATGGCCATGTTCTAGCTGTGAGTGTCAGACAACTTCCTGGGTGTCAGGGGCTGCTTTTTTTTTTTCTTTCCTAATGCAAAAGAATAGAGAAAGAGCCTTTATTTCTCTTACAGAAAATTCAAAACTGTACTTCTCTTGACTGAGCATAAGGGATAAGTTAGAAAAAAATTAATATCACAATTAATATCACAAGAGATATCCTGGGAAAGGATGGTTCCCTAATGATCCCCTAGACTTGGTGTTAGTCTTGGTTATAAACCAAAATGAAGTTGGGACCATGCTCAATACTCAAGGGGCACTCACTTATTGTCTGAAACATGCCCACTCCTTAAATGTAGATTCTGGGCCATCCCTAGGAGGAATAGAAAGCAGTCATGAGAGTAGCAGTTTGCTTTTACCTAGGAGGGATAACAATATACCTTTACAGTTCATGTAAATTCATTTGCTAACTGCTATAATTGGGGCACACAGAAGGAAATGAAAGTTAAAACAGAAACTGGAAGATGCTTTTCCATTAGATAGATAAAGCTTGGATGAAAGTGTAGCAGAAACCATTTCCCCAGTGCTCAAACTTCCCTTGCTAAACTTACAATCTCTGTTGGGATAGGAGATTAAGGTAGTAAAGGTCCATGGCCTCACCCAGATTTTCAATATTTTTTTAGCACTAAACTAGATGAAGCCACTAGAGAAACACTTCTCCAAGTTAAATTAGAAACCTTCTTGTTTTATCTGCCCTCTTTTAAGAAACATTCATAACATGTTTCTTAAACATTCATAAAACCAGTATAAAATTTTGGTTTCTGAAAGATGCATTTCCCACATTTGGGCATCCTCTTCTAGTCTAGCCATCAAGTCACCTAAAAATTCATTAAATAAACATGTATTGAACACCGACTGCAATGCTACTTACTGTTACAGGGTCTGGAAATACAAGGTAAACATAATAAAGCTCCTGCCCATGTTCCAGTTAGAATATAAAAATGAACAAATAAGCATGTATCAGGTATGATAAGTCCTGTGAAGTATTATAAAACTAAGGATGGGGAAGAGAGTGTTCTGGGATAGAGGAGCAGACAACGGATAGTGGGGTCCAGGAAAGCCTCTCTGATAAGGCGACATTTGAGCAAATTCTTAAAGGAAATGATGGAGCAAACCTTGCAGATAATTCACGGCAAAGAGAGGTAAAATTATATTTGGCATATTGAGAGCAGCAAGACAGACATGAGTTTCATCCCTAGAATAGTCAATAGCTACTTTCTCAGATGTAAGTCTTGACCACAGATTTCTGACCTTAACATTATATTAGGGGCCATTAACCTAATGGACACTTGTAACTTTTGAATGTCTGTCCTCAAACTTCAAAGTCAAGCCACATTTCACAATAAATTTTGCAGCTGCTCCCCTCTGAAATTTCTCTGACTAAAAAGAAAGAGGGGCTCATCTCAGTAGTTGTTATGGCCTCTACCAAAGGGATTGAATGGAGACATGACTCTATACTTTTCTATACTAATTTCTGGGCCCCTGTCAATGACCCGATGGATCCAGTAAGTAGAATTTGGAACCAAATTCATACGGAGAAAATTGATCTGGAAACAACTGACAAAATTTGCATAGCAATGAAAGTTTTAGTCTTACATATTGATGCCCATCACGACAAATGTGTAGAGAGTAGTGGGAACCTTAGACTCAGTTATTCCTGGCTTCTCATTCTATATCCACCCTTCCCCCTTTCCCCCACCTGCCCAAGCTGAATGATGTCCATTCGACCTCAGTTCAAATTAAAAGACACTTTGGATCACAAGTCTCAATATATAACGGAAAGACTTAAAAAGGAAGGCCTTCATGTCACAGGAACTTCAGAATAAATTTTGAAATAACATTTGCAGGAAAAAAAAATAATGTTACATTTGCAGGAAAAAAAAATTATGTTGCTGGTCTTTATAAGACTAGGAACTTTGACACACTCTTCCTCTGTAGGAATTTTGTTATGGAGATATGTGACCTTCCATGATTCCCAGTCCCCATACAACAGCCCCTCTGGCATCTTGATATTTGCAACCCTTGTGGGATTGTGTGTGAAGATGTATAAACCACACTGGTGTAGGTGCAATTATAGGAACTTGGATCTGTTGTGTGCCTACCCATTGGGTCTGATATTTCAGAGCTGGAGGAAGAACATCCACTCAGCCTTGGGCTAAGTCAGCTCCACTGGTTCCCAGATGGCTGAAATCTTTGGTACGAAACCAAAGTTTACGTCTGACCTGGAAATGGGAGGAGTTTAAAAATGTAAGAAGCCCCCTCCCTCGTTCATCAATGGAGGGAGAGAGTTTCAGCCTGGAAATCTCTGGAGTGGCAGTGATTTTTTCCAAGACATCTTCTGTGGTTGGAATATTACTGGCTCCTACCATATATATTCCATACACTTATAACCCAAAAAAGAAAATATCACCCCACATTAATTTCACAAATACACCAAAGGAGAATATGAAAACTTTTATAACTCTGAATTAGGGCTGGCCACCTGTCGAGATGGCCAGCAAACTCCAGCTTATTGCTTTAAATAAATATGCAGGCAGGAACTTGCCCCTGGAAATAGACCATGCCATAATTTGAACAAAGGTTATCATACATGTACTACAGAATGAAAAATGTGGATGAGTCTTCCCTAAATACTCTCAAGTTGATGACTTTGCTCTTTACTCCCACTACAACACAATTTTAATGAATACACTTGAGCATTTTAATGTTAGGAGATATAATTATAACGGTACTTATATTAGCCTGGGTCCTCCAAGAGGCAGAAGCCAGATGAGGTCAGGTGTACAAGAGGTTTATTAAGGGAAACACTTGTGAGAGAAAATGGAGAGAGACCCAGAGGGGGCTGGAAGAGCCATCAGACTGCGATGTAGTTTTAACCTTTGTGAAGGAGAGAGTGAAAGAGGGAATGGCTTGCATTGTAGGTCTCAGAAGGTTTTGTCAAGGCCTCTGGAGAGTCCGTGAGCCAAAATCCCCCACCAAAAAAGTCCCATGTCTCCTTAGTGCCCCCACCATACTTAATCACTGGCCAGCAGAAGCTCCTGGGCCGCGTGGCTTTGGCGCCAAGGATTCTAGAGCACAGCAGCTGGGTCCGTCTGTCAGCTGCATACCCACTCCCTGCAGTTGGAGATCTGAGCCGAGCATTTTCATAGCCACAAAAACACTCCTTCTTAAAACAGCTGTAGACACCTGTTCTGGATCATCTTAGTGACTTAGGTAACCTCACCAGTGACTCATACCAGTACAGGCACATAGGTGGATTCATCCATCTCTATTCCTAAATTAGAGTGTGGCTAATCCTTTCCAGATTCTTGAGGCCCCTTAGGGAAAGACTATATGGGACCACATTAAGTTTAACTCATAACTAAAAATAATTGAAGAAGGAGGCCAGTGACTATTAATGCTAGCCCACAGTTGGAAAGCATGTGTATAAAGTAACCCCTGCATTTGGCTTAGTGAAAAACTGGAATTACTGCAGAGATTTTCCTCTATTTGACAAAAATGGACTGATGTACCACTAGTAACAATGAAAATTCTGATTTGTGTAAGCTTACCGCATATGCTAAACAATTATTACATTATTTATAACTCAAAAAGAGCCCGTCGTTGCAGTACAAAGGATATGGATTAGCATGCTTGGCTCATATCTACCCTTGGAACTGGAAATGGCTTCATTTCCCCCTGAATCTCGTAGGGGAGAGGTAAATTATCTGAACAAAATTGGGATTTGGTTAGAAAGCACAAGAGAGGTGAGGTAGAAAATAGATGTTGAGGAGGTAACCTCAGTGTTTCCTACATGGCATTTCTTAAAAACCTTTCTACAAACTGGAGACTACAATCCAAGCTCCTTAGTATACCAGCCAAAGTCCCTTAAAATCTGGCCCAAATGCCTCATAGAACTAGCACTATATATACAAGTCTTGTTAACAAGCTTCACTCACAATGAACATTTTCTCTTTCTCAAACCAAGCTTTTCACACTCACATCTTCATGCTGCAGACTATGACATAGCCTCACTTTGTAATGTCTGCCACTCTCATCTGCCCACAAAGACCATACATATTTCTCCAAAGCTAAGTTTTAGTGTTACCTCTGTAAGTTCTTCTCTGATATCTTGATTAGAAATAATTGCTTCTTCCTTTCTGTTCCCTTGCACTTAATTTGCAGCCAATTCAGCACCTACATAAATCCATCTGATACTATAGTTGTTTCGTGTCTCCTCTCTTCTCTCGACTTACTGACCACAGTATCACCGTAATCTCCCAGAGTGCCTCACAGAATATGTGCCCCGTGAAAATATGCTGACTTTCGTGGACTAGTTTCTGTGTTCTCCTGGGTAGGAGGAAAGGCCTGGGGGTCCACACCTTCACATGAGCAATGATCCTTTGTCACATCCATGCTGGTCACCATCTTTCATTTCCCAGTTTTTTTAAATGGACCCTTATGCTGTGCCGTATGTTGCTTTGTTTCCATTCTTTAGCCAACCCTTGCTGCCAAATGGCAGGTACGTTAGTGATGGTGGGTCTGCTTCTTCTCTCTGACCCTGGAAAAATCACCTTTGTTTGAAATCCCTTCTTCTATTAGATCAACACTGAAATAGTCTCAGGCGTTCTTTTAGAACAATATGGTAAAGTAAATATGGTATTTTACCATAAAGACTGAGATTGATGTAGGTAGAAACCGGTTAAAACCTAAGAGCACAAACTCACAAAAGAGATCTTGAGCTCAGCACTGACATGGAACTTGCTTGACCCTCCCTCAGTGTTCGTTTCCCACTTTGCTTCTCAAAGGTCAGTTGTTCGCTGGCATGAGACCAAGAACTCAACTAACTTCACCTCACACTGGGTTTCCATCCTGAAGTATTCGGAAATTCTGAGCTGTTTTATCCAAACTGTCTTCCTTGTATAGGTTTCGCCATGCTCCTTCTTTCTGAAACATGACTGCATTTGGTTCTCTGCCAATCAGGTTTGCACTAATCCTCCAAAGACTTAGTTATTTACAGGTTTGCACTAATCCTCCAAAGACTTAGTTATTTACTCACCAATTCAATAGACATTTCTTGAACATTCACTATATACTTATTTATTCAACCTACATTTATGTATTTATTAAGAGACTACATTCCAGAAATGAACCAAAATCAATGGTGGGCAAATAGGAGACAGACTCTACACTCATACCATGAGAGCCTATGAGAGAGAACAACATTAATCAGATGAATATACAAATAAATGTAAAATTACAACCTGGGTAAGAACAGAGGAGCAGAGGTATTTGGTGTAGGTTTATCAGAAGGAGGATTTAGTATAGTCTGGAGGTTAGGACAGTCTTTCCTAAGGAAGTGATGACTGAGCTAAGATATGAAAAAAGAGTCATTTTCTAGGAGAAGGAAATTGCACTTTGGTAGGCGGGAGTTTTGCACATCGAGCAACCTTAAAGAAAACCCCTGGAGGGGAGTTTGGCCAAGACGGTGGAGCAGGAAGACTCTGAGCTCACCTCCTCTCACGGCCACACCAAAATTACACTATTTACAAGGATAGTAGAGCCAGGATTGATGAGAAAAACCAGAATCTACCAGAAAAGATCTTCTACAACTAAAGATATAAAGAAGGAACCACAACAAAAGGGGTAGGAGGGACAGACTCACGGTACAATCAAGACCCATACTCCCATGTAGGTGACCCACAAACAGGAGAATAATGAAAATTGCAGAGGTTCTCCCCAAGGAGCGAGGGGTCTGGGCCTCACACTGGGACTCCCCAGCCTTGGGGGTTCTGCACTGGGAAGACAAGCCCCAGAATGTTTGGCTTTGAAGGCTAGCAGGGCTTACTTTCGCAAGAGTCAAAGGGCTGTAAGAAATAGAGACTTCACTCTTAAAGGGCACACACAAAATCTTACACACTCTGGGCCCCAAGGCAAAAGCAGTAATATGAAAGGAGCCAGGGTCAGACCTGCTTACTGATCTTAGAGAGCCTCCAAAAGAGGCAGGAGGCAACTGGGACTCATTCTGGGGACACAGATGCTGGCAGCAGCCATTTTGGGGTGCTCATCCCACCATGAAGCACTGGGGTTGGCAAGTGCGATTTGGGGACCTGTCCTCTAGCTTATTAGAACTGGGACCTGACCCCACCGACCAGCCAGCCAGGCCCAGTCCTGAGACACCCCAGACCAAGTAGCTAGCTGGGTAGAAACACAGCCCCAGCAGACAGCAGGCCAGCTACCATAGGACCCCTTGAACCTCCAGTCACCCCAGGACACGCCACTGCCCACAGAGAGGCCAGAACCCAGCCCCACCTGCCAGTAGGCCAGCACTAGCCCTGGTACCACCAAGGCCCTGCAGCCCCACACAATGGAGTATTACTCAGCCATAGAAAAGAATAAAATCTTGTCACTTTTGACAACTTGGATGGACCTAGAGGGTATTATGCTAACTGAAATAAATCAGACAAGAAAGACAAATACTGTATGATTTCACTTACATGTGGAATCTAAAAAACAAAACAAATGAACAAACAAAACTAAACAGAAACAGAGTCATAGACACGGAGAACGAACAGGTGGTTGTCAGAGGGGGGTGGGGGTGCAGAAGAGGTGAGGGAGATTAAGAGGTACAAACTTTTAGTTACAAACTAAATCAGTCACAGGTATGAAACGTACAGTGTGAGGAATATAGTCAATAATTACGTAATATCTTTGTACAGTGGTAGACAACAACTAGACTTATCAAGGGGATCATTTTTAAACGTATAGAAATATCAACTCACTATGTTATGTAACAGGAAACTAATACAGTGTTGTAGCTCAATGATACTTCAAAAACTAACTCCTAGAAAAAGAGATTATATTCGTGGTTACCAGAGGCTGGGTGTGGGAGGAGGGCGAATTGGAGAAAGGCAGTCAAAAGGTACAAACTTCCAGTTATAAGACAAATAAGTTCTAGAGATGTAAGGTACAACATGATAAAGATAATTTACATGCTGTACCTGATACACAAAAGCTGTTCAGAGAGTAAATCCTAACTCTTCTCATCACAAAGAAAAAAAATTTTTTTCTATTTCTTTAACCTTGCATCTATATGAGACGATGGAGGTTCACTAAACTTACTGTGGTCATCATTTCCTTACGTATGTCAGTCAGATCACTATGCCGTACACCCTAAACTTATATAGTGCTGCACGTCAATTATATCTCAATAAAACCAAAAGAAAAACAAAAAAGAAAAAGAAAACTTATATTTAAAAAAAGAAGGACTTCCCTGGTAGCTCAGTGGTTAAGAATCCGCCCGCCAATGCAGGGGACACGGGTTCGAGCCCTGGTCCAGGAAGATCCCACATGCCACGGAGCAACTAAGCCCGTGAGCCACAACTACTGTGCCTATGCTGTAGACCCTGAGAGCCACAACTACTTAGCCCACATGCCACAACTACTGAAGCCCGCGTGCCTAGAGCCCATGCTCCGCAACAAGAGAAGCCACCGCAATGAGAAGCCCGCGCACCGCAATGAAGAGTAGCCCCTGCTCGTCACAACTAGAGAAAGCCCGCACACAGCAACAAAGACCCACAGCCAAAAATAAATAAATAAAATAAATAAATTTATAAAAAAAAAAAAAAAGAACTACAGTAGATGAAAAGGAAAAGTATTCTCCATTCCCATACACCCTGGAATCACTTATCAGAGGTAACCATGGTTATCAAGTTCTTCACTCACACACACACACACACACACACACACAGAAGCTGTGTGTCTATATAAAATCTTTTTCTATATTAAAGAAGATAATATTACACACAGAGGTAACCATGGTTATCAAGTTCTTCACACACACACACACACACACAGAAGCTGTGTATCTATATAAAATCTTTTTCTATATTAAACAAGATAATATTACACACACTAACCAACACATTTTAAACATTAAACTTTTAAACATTTCCATACTAGTACCTGCAGAGTTACTTCATTCCTTTTAACAGTTGGAAAGTGTTCCACTGTATGATGTAGCTTAATTTAACCACTAACTTACTGTTAGAATTTACTGATTAGGTAATTTTGAGTTGTCTTTGGCTTAAAGAACAGAAATTTACTTTCTCATGTTCTGGAGACTGGAAGTTCAAAATCAAGGTGCCAGCAGGGGTCAGTTTCCCTGAGGCCTCTCTCGGTGGCTTAGGGATGTCTCCTTCTCACTGTGTCCTCATATGGCTTGTCCTCTCTGTGAGGGCATCCCTAGTGTCTCTTCCTCTTCTCACGGGGACACCAGTCATATTAGATTAGGGCCCTGCCTCACTAGCCTCATTTTAACTCAATCACAATTCAGCCCATAACAAAAAGCATTTCATAACATATTAAAATAAGTATCAGCACTTCATTCCTGTTTGTGCCCACTCTCAAAGAAAAAAAAAAAAAATAACTGCTTTAAAATCCTGAAAGTATATTTTGGTAAAGATCCAAAGAGAAATAGAGTAATAATTAGCATTATGTTAGTTTAACACCAAAGAGTGAAAATGAAGAGTTGGTCAGCACTACCCCCGTGTACACTTAAGGCAAGGAGGCAGGGGTGGAGCCTGGACTTGGGAAGGAAATGAAGTGGAAGAAGCAGAAGCTGGATTGTGAGGTTTGAACTTCATTCTTGGCAAAGGGGAGGGTGAGCTGCAGGGAAGAAATGACATGCTCTATACAGAGAGGCAAGAAATGGAGTTTACCAAAGTATATTTTTATCCAGGAAGAAGTCAAAAAAGAGATTTAAAAAATGAAAGTACATAAAAGGGAACTCGACAGGAAGATCCTGGATGAGGTGTTAACCTATTTTACAAAGAGAATGGGCTCGAGATCTGGTGAAGGCAATGGCCTTGATAAGCCCCGAGACAGAAGAGAATATGAGTGAAGTGTCCACAACATGTTAAAATTCAATGAGGATGTGAGATTAACTGCTACTTTTAAATAATGCTTATAAAGAGACAGTCATGAACCTTTAAGAAAAATAGATACATCCGGTAACTTTATGAACAGTGCGATGATTTACATGTATAACCAGTGTTAGCCCCAAACGGGGGTGGGGGGATTATAAAATAGGGATCTAAAGCCCCCTTCTCCATAATCACCCTCAAGTACGCACGCGTGTCCCCACCCCTACCTGTCACTCTCTCCCTCTAAAACAAAAACTCCATAAAAGTTAAAACAGCGCATCTGCTGCACAAAGCTGTGCAAAATCAGATTCGCGGCAAATTTAGAACTCTTTAACCTTGATTTTGACCTTCCCACCAGTTTTAGATAGAAATCCAAGCAGCAGCCACTCTATAGCTTTAGCTGGAATGGACGTGTCTGGTGCTGTAACGGGCACGTTTCCTTCCCAGCAAGCACATCACTGGGCGGCATTTCTGCCTACACTCCCAGACTCAGTTCTCTTGGTGGAGCTCCGTGGACCGCCGAGAATCCCGCCCGGCACGGGGTGCAAGGCCGGGCGCTGACCACCAGGGGGCAGCCCCTCAACTCAGGAGCCGCCCTGAGGCGGCGACACGGCAGCCTCGGTTCTCCGGCGCCGCACCCCAGGACCAGAGGGGAGGGGGCCCGGTTCCACGCGGGGCCAAAGCAGAGCCTCGGCCGGGGGTTACGTTGTGTTGGGGGATTCTTCGCCCCGAATCTGACTTATTGGAGACTTGGCGTGTGCTTTCCTCATTCTTCGCCCCGAATCTGACTTATTGGAGACTTGGCGTGTGCTTTCCTCACCAACTGTGACAGCAACTTTGCGGAGCTCCCTCTCGCTCCGAAACGACCCTCCGAGAATCCTGGGGAGCCGGTTTCGGCCAGGACACCCGCCGGCCAAGCGGCCCCGCTTCCCGGGGGGGCGGGCTGCGCACCCCGCAGGAGCCCGGCCCCGCCCCAGGTGTGGCGGGCGGGGAGGAGCCTCCCGGGCACCGTCCCCTCGCCCTGCCCCGCCCCGCCCCGCCCCGCCCCGCCTGCCGCGCCGGGACCGCCCGCCGAGCCTCGGCTCCGGCCTCCTCGCTCCGGTCTGCACCGCGCACCCCGGCCGCCCCAGCGTGAGTTCGCCGATCCAAGCGCGTCCGTAGGGTGGGCCGGGGGCCGAGCACCTGGGGGGGGGCACGGGCGCGCCCCAAGGTGCCAGTTGCAGACCCGAGAAGGTTCCCAGCAATCGGGGTGTCTCTGTCTTCTTAGGTTCACGTTCTTGTTTCGTTTCGCCCTTCTTTCCCTATTTGCTGTTTGTCTCAAAACACTTTTCTCTCGCCTCTTCGAATTTGTGAGTCAAGAATTTGACAAAAGATGTGATTGTGTGTGGGTGTGATTCTGGGTGCGCGCGCGCGTGCACGTAGTTATGGAGAGTTGTGGTCCAAGTTCTGAGAACATATTTATTACTCATCTCCTGGGTTTTTTTGGTGCTTTTCCTGTAAAACTAGGGAGGCCCAGATTCGTGAAAGACCTCCCTTGTCTTGTCAGAGGTGGTTGGCTTGACCTCAGCCTTCCTGATCGCTCGCTGCCTTTTCCCACCCCAAACCCGCAAGCTGAGATCACTCACCCACGCGCTCCATACTCCAGCTGGGAGCTGGTGCTTTTTTGTGAATTCACTTTCCTGGGGGCAATATAAAGAAAGAGGTGGTAGATGGGAACGGCAGTTTAAAACCAAAAAAAAAAAAGGAGCTGGAACTTTACAAGGAATACAGGGCATGCTCAGGGAGCCAAGCGTACCAGAGATTTGGTGGAGAAAGTGAAGGGAGAAAGTCTAAAAAACTGTGGAAAGCCCCGTACCCTGGAGGCTTAAAAGACCTGGTAAACCTCAGGATGCTCCCCAAGTAGAGGCGGGGAGCTCCCTAGTTAGGGCGGATATGATAAATTGGGAGGCGTTTCCAATTCATTTGGTCAAAGCTACCAGAACAAATCTAGTTTCTGAAAGGTCAGCTGACCTTTTCTTCCAGAGAAGTAAAATACTAAGTCAACTCAGGTCAACTCTCACCTTGACCCACCTGGTCGCGGGGGGGGGGGGGGGGGGAATCCAGCCCCGCCCTCACTCCATTCAGGTCCTGCTCCTCCCTGTCTATTCCTCCAGCCACCCTGGGGCTTCTCACTGCTCACGTGCTCTCCTGCTGCATTTCAGGCCTCAACTTAAATGTCAGGTTTCAGCTTCAAGGTCACTTTTTCCTGTAGGCCTTTCCTGTCACCCAATCTAAAGTAATTTTCCGGTTGCTCGATATCACATCACTATGTTTTATTTTCATCTAACACTTATTAATTGCTGCATTTTATCTGTTTATCTACCTATCTAATTATTGTCCTTCCCCTTCTCAAATATTAGATTCGTGAAAGCAGGGACCTTGTCTGTTGTGTTCCTTGCTGCACCCCCAGGCCATGGCACACAGTGGGGAACCTGACAAGTGGTTTTCATCTGAATGCATTTAGTTGTTTTTGTTTTCACTCATTCCTTCATTTGTTCTGACCAAGCTCAGTCTTTGCTTTCTTCTCCTGCAGCTGCCTGAACCATGGCGACAACTCCTGCTGCTGCCTTTGAGGCCCTCATGGATGGAGTGACAAGCTGGGATGTCCCTAAAGGCCCCATCCCCAGTGAACTCCTTCTCACTGGAGAGGCTGCCTTCCCAGTGATGGTGAATGACCAGGGCCAGGTCCTCATTGCTGCGTCCTCCTATGGACGAGGCCGCCTGGTGGTTGCGTCCCATGAGGGCTACCTGCTGGACGCCGGCTTGGCCCCATTTCTTCTCAATGCAGCGGGCTGGCTCTGTCCCTCTCCTGGGGCTCCCGTTGGAGTGCACCCATCCCTGGCATCGCTAGCAAACATCCTGCAGGGCTCTGGGGTTGAGGCACAGATTCAGCCAGAACCGAGAGAACCCCTGGGGGTTTATTGCATCAATGCCTACAATGACACCATGACTGCAGAGCTGATCCAGTTTGTGAAACGTGGAGGGGGCCTGCTCATGGGGGGCCAAGCCTGGTATTGGGCCAGTCAGCATGGTCATGACAAGGTGCTGTCCAAGTTCCCAGGGAACCAGGTGACCAGTGTGGCTGGGGTGTACTTCACTGATACCTGCGGGGACAGAAGCCGGTTCAAGGTCTCTAAGAAGGTGCCCAAGATCCCTCTCCAGGTCAGGTGAGTGGTGTTTCCCTACGGGGAGTCTGATGCATGTTCACAATAGATTTGATCCCCCTCTTCGGTGAGCTTCCACTTTAATACACGTGATTTCCCACTGCTTTTCAGAACCACTACAAATAGAAAATAGGACAATTAAAATGCACTGAAGCCCAAGAGCGGCTGGGTTCTCACTGCCACTCCCACCTGTGGCCAAAGCGACAGTCGAGCTATTAGAAAAACTTGTCTTATTCATCAATCTGTCTAGTGCCTGAGACTTGGAGAGTGTGTGTCAATATCTCTTAAAGGAACGGAAAAGCATTTGTTTGTGTGAGGCACATACCATGTGCCAGGCCCCATGCAGAAAACCCTTGCTGTCTTGACACTTATATTCCAGTGGAAAATTAGGCAACTAAGGAAACAAATAGATACATACTCTAGCAGGTACTGATAAGAGCTACAAGGAAAGTAAAGCAGGATAAGTGATAGAGTGACAGCGAGGGGAGTGGAGAATATTTTATCTAGGGTCATCAGGGAAGGCTTATCAATCAGGCCTGGTCAGGATTAACTGGTGTTTCAAACAGAAGGGATTTAATACGGGGCACTGACTAAGCAGGCGACACAAGAGCTGAAAACTGCACAGGAGACAGCGAGGTAACAGGAGATGAGCAGCAGCAGGGCTGGCAGAGGGCAGCGGTGGTCCAGCAGCCCAGCGGCTGCAGCCACCTGGTGGAGGCTGGGGCCATGTTAGGCCTGTCCAGCACGAGCTGGAACCCCAGATGGGGGGGCTGTCTGATGGGACCTGGAGCCTAAGAGAAGACACAGTGATGGCCAGAGACACAGCCTGAGAGAGACACATACCTCAGCTCCTTCCTCCTTCCTGCCTTCAGGCTTGGCTGATGGACTGAATGTGGAGTGAGGGGGGAAAAGAGGAGTCAAGCGTTTTGGTGGTCGAATGCCTTAAAGATGAGTGTTGCCACGTAAGGAGCTGCGAAAGTCTATGAGAAGACAGATTAGAGGAGGTCAGGAGTTTAGTTTTGGATATTTGGGGTTTTAGATAACTTGTTATCAGTGACTCACTGTGCTTGGCCACATGTGACAGAAGCCTTGTTATAGTGGATTGACCACGTAGGAGTTTATTTTTCTCATGTAACAAAGTCTGGGCAAGATAATCATGCCTGGGGCATTGAGTCCCTGCTTCATGATGACCCAGGTTCGTTCATGCATATCCGTTCTCTCCCTCTCTCTCTCCCTTCCTCCCTCTCCCTCCATCTCTCTATTGCTCTCTCCCCACCCCCGTGGCTCCCACCCCTCCCATCATGATGTTTCACCTTTATCTTTATGGTTACAAGATTGCTACTACTGCTTCAGGCACTATAATTACACCTCCGCAAGAATAAGCTAGAATGAATACACCTGCTGAATATGTCCCTTCTAATGCAGAAAATAATATATTTTCTGGAAGCCCTGACCATTAGGCTTCTATTATATTTCAGTGGCCAAAATTAGCTCACCTGGCCAACTCTAGCTGCCAGAGGGTCTGAAGGGTCAAATATTTTTAAATGGGCCCTGGCATCTCTGAAGAAATCAAGACTCTGCTACAAGGAAGGGCGTACACATATTTAGTAAGCATTTAGCAGTGTCCTCAGCCCCAAGTGCTGGCTCGCTTGGTCTTCCTTCCCTCTGAGAGGGTTGGGAGGTGATGAGTTACTCAGAGAGGCAGGGTGGATCTGATTCACTCCAACTTCTCTTTAATTCTAAGGGACAAACAAGATTAAATCACATCAACCTAACTGCTCTTAATTGTTCCAAAGGACTCCTGTCCATCAAACTAAACCTGTTTTTCTTCATCCACGCCTACATTTTTCATCTCTGCCACTGAATCTGAAGTATATTTTATGTTTGTTTTAACTTTTAATTATGGAAAAGTTCAGAGATACGCAAAAGTAGAGAGAACAGTACAAAGAGCCCCATGCAGCCATTACCCAAGCTCAGTAACAGCCAACTCATAGTCAATCTAGTTTTATCTATAGCCACACCCTCGCTTCAACCCAGATTATTTTGAAGCAAGTCACAGACATCATATCATTCCATCTGTTTTTTAATATGTATCCCTAAAGATGTAAATCATTTTGAAAACAGAACCACAAGGCACCACCATTATCATACCCAAAAGAAGTAATACTTTCTTAATGTCATTATTCGTTTCCATAATTGTCTTATTTTTATACTGTTTGTTGGAATTGGTCTTTTATTAAAACCCAAATATTTTGATTGCTTGATATGAATTTTATGTCTCATATAATGTTGAGTTTCTTTTCCAATTCTTTTTATCTCTTGCTGCTTTTTTGTTGAAGAAACTAGGTACTTTGTCCTGAACAGTTTCCCCACAGTACAGAATGTGTTTCCTTCAAAACAATCTGAGTTTTGCTGATTGAATCCCTGTGGTGTCATTGAAATGTATTCCTCTGTTCTCTATATTTCTTGTAAATTGGAAGTTAGATCTGGATTCTACAGCAGGGACTGGCAAACTATGGCCTGTGGGCCAGCCCCCTGTTTACGTAAATAAAGTTTTATTGGAACACAGCAGTGTCCATTTGTGTACATATTGTCTGTGGCTGTTTTTGAGTTACAGTGGCAGAGTTGAGTTGTGTCAGTGGAAAACATGTGGCCCACAAGCCTAAAATATTTATTATTGGGCTGCTAAGAAAAAGTTTCCCACCTCCTGGTTGAGAGGCTTGATCAGATTCATGTTCGAATTCTATGTAAGTCAGTGCGTGACTGCACTGGCCAATGGCTTGATCCTTGTAGAACTGGGATGGCAGGCAACATTTTTTCCTTACAGTTTGTCTTATAAAATATCAGATATTTGGAAATTCAGTTAATCGAAAAAATTACACTGGTAGCTCCGGCAAAGCTGAATGTAAGACTTGGTTTTCAAATTTCTCTTCCTATTCTGGATCTTCCTTCAGCTCCTGAAAAGCCAATTTATTTTCCTTATTCAGTTTCAGCTCAAACACCCTCCTCAGGAGAGTCTTCCTCAATGACTCTCTTGAAACTAAGACTAAACTTCCAGTTTCACTTTTCTCCATCTCTTGCCTAAACATCAGTGATCACAATCTGTAAATACCCAACATGTGTACTTGCTGGTACCTGTCTAGCCAACTAAAGTCTGAAGTTCCACGGATGCACTGATCTTGCCTGTCATGTGCGCTGCGTTATTCTCAGTGCCTGATGTGTGAAACATGGTAGAGAGTAACAGGTATTTGTAGACTGTGTAAATTAATGAATAAATCTATGAACGAATACACATCCTAAACCACGAGAAGGGAAAGGGTGGCCTGGGTACCAGGGTTGAGCCTACAGACAGCTTCATGTTATAGAATGTGCTGTGTCTCAGAGGCTTCCAGCCTCAACCCAAAACTGAGCTGGAGTTTGACTGACCCCATCAACTCTAAAGTCTTAAAAGGCCTGTATGGTGCCCAGGCCCTCAGCTCAGATTCCTGCCGCCTTCACGCATGTCTCCTTTGAGGTTTTCAGTGAACTTTCCTGCCAACAAATCTTGGTCAATGGCTCCTGGGCTGACCGAACAGGTTTGCTGACTTTCGACTGCTGCAGGAGGCTCTGGAGCTCCTTAAGGGAATTGCCCTGTCTGCCCAGGAGAGGAGAAGTCTCATAAAACCAACAAAAGATCCTCTCAAGGGTCCTATCCCCAAGGGCAAAAGCTGCCTGCACACCTAGGTTTACACACCTGAGGAGGTCCTGCCTGTACTTTAACATGCAAAGCCAGACCCAAAGGCATTTACTGCTTTTACACCAAGACACAAGAGAGTCTGGGGAAAAATTAATCTCAGATCAGCAGCTCATTACTCTTACACATGGCATAACCTACAAGGTCTAGAGTGTATTAGGAGCTGCTCATATAAAAGTAAATACGAACTAGTAGCTTAGGTTTATGCCTCTCTTAAAGATTATGTGTTATCTCTCTTGATCATCACCACATTCCCATAGAGTGCAAGGTCTTTGTCTGAGGACTCTCAGCTTGTAAGTAGCACTGTTCTGTTTTCATATTCAAGATCCATAAATGTAGAGAGTTTCCAGGTAAAGGTAGTGTGAACTGAGCCCAGATCCCAGAATTGCCCTCTCCACCCAATCTGACCAAGTGTATGGAGAACAGTAAGCAGACAGCTGCATGTGGAGGTTCTGACGCTGATCCCACATGCTGCTGAAGCACAGTCGGTGGGAGTGCCAGGTGACTGATGTGTGGCACGGTGTGCAGCTTCTCCTGAGACCGTACCCACCCACGATGCACAACCACAAGGAAAAAGCTGAAACAAATCCAAGAAGTATCACTGATGCCTTCTCATGTTGTAGAAGAATGAACAAATTGGGTGAGTAGACACTTAAGGGAAAAAACCCTCAAATGTAAAAGCAGCAAAGCTCCTTCAGAATTTGGTGGAGGCAGAAAGGGATGCTGGAGTTTGCCATCTTCCAAAGACAATGGTGGGTTGAACACCTCCAGTGCATTCCATGCCTGGTTGGGTGGAGTAGGCCTTGCTTTAGGTCCCTGAAGAGTGGAGGGACAAGCCCCCAGTAAGGACAGCAATAAGCCCCAGCTGATCTTTGCCCTTCAGTTAGAGATACAGACGTTAAGCAATAAGAAAGTGGAAGGAAGCATTATACAGACCCCAATATAATTTGAGAAGGTGGTGGATGTGGTACGTGTCTACAAACAAACTGGTCTGGGGTAACTTAGAAAGAATATCAAGAGGAACTCACCCACACGATATCAGAACATGCAAAAGATCTGCTCATGCCCATAGTGAAAAAAAAACTACGTAATAACTATATAAAAAGGCTATATTAAATTTAAAAGGGAAATATTAGACAGAAATTTAGTGTGGAAAGACAACAGAATCAATCGTGCCTGGAAGAAAAATATGACCCAATGAACAGAACAGAATATTTGTAGACTATATAATTAGTGAATAAATACGTGAATGAAGACATATTCACTCCTTGAGAATGCTTCACGCTCTAACAGAACTTTCTAAAAATGTATGTTATATAAAACGAGAGGCAGAATGAGATGAAAAGGGGGAATTTCAGAGTGAAGAAAACAAATTAAGAAGCAAACACCCCAGGTGAAATAGGTCTAGTAGCCAGCACGTGGGAGAGAAGAGACAAGGCCAGTGCATGGTGACAATGACAGCATCTCGCCTCA
Organism: Eschrichtius robustus; assembly: GCF_028021215.1. Lineage (NCBI taxonomy): Eukaryota > Metazoa > Chordata > Mammalia > Artiodactyla > Eschrichtiidae > Eschrichtius > Eschrichtius robustus. The sequence goes on along the minus strand of NC_090831.1, from coordinate 118,869,171 downwards.
CACTGAACTCTCTGATCATTGCTGTCGTTACTATGACAGGTTGTAAATCTCCATTCAGAAAGCCATCTCCTGTATCACCTGTTTGCTCAGGTGTGATTTGGTACCTGAGCACTGCCACCTCTCCCTTTCCTCAGTGCCCTCTCTTGCACTTCCAGCTCTGAAGGAGCACATGCTTTTCCTTTTCCATAAATGCAGTATTATTCACACCTTCATGTCTATTTAAAGCCTCTTTTGCACAAAATATACCTGTTGATTGCCGCATACCCAACTGTGGGCTTCATTCAAAACTCAGTAATTGAGAGATTACTGGTGTGTGGACAACATCATTGGCTTTAGAGACAAACCACCCTGGATTTGTTTCCTGTCCTTTCCAGTCATTAGCTAAGAAACATGGAGCAAATAGCCTAACTTTCCTGTCTCATCTATAAAGCAAGAATAGTAACTTTCAGGTTTATTATAATGATTAAACGAGATGATCTGTATGTGTAAATGTCTAGAATATATTAAACCTCATTAAATAATAGCTACTTTCATTATGTTATTATCCAAACTTAAATACTGTAAATAGATATTATACAAGACTTAAATATTGGTAAATAGAAACATCTGTTGAGAATTCCTTGACATCCCATCTTCTATGCTTGCTTGTCCAGCCTTCCTCCCTTCCCTTCTTTCCTCCCTCCCTCCCTCCTTTCTTTTCTTTTGAGAAACATTTCATCTTTTTTTAAAATTTTTTTAAAGATTTTTTCTTTTGATGTAGACCAATTTTCAAGTCTTTATTGAATTTGTTACAATATTGCTTCTGTTTTCCGTTTTGGTTTTTTGGCTGCGAGGCACGTGGGATCTTAGCTCGCTGACCAGGGATTGAACCCGCACCCCCTGCGCTGGAAGGCAGAGTCTTAACCACTGGAACGCCAGGGAAGTCCCGAAACATTTCACCTTTTTACAAAAAATATTTCAAAATGAATTCAAGCTTATAATGAAAAATACAAGGGCAGGAATGGAGACGCAGATGTAGAGAACGGACGTGTGGACACAGGGGTTGGGGGGCGGGAGGGGACGGGTGGGATGAATTGGGAGCTTAGGTTTGACATAAATAAGATACATAGATACCATGTGTAAAACAGATAGCTAGTGGGAACCTGCTGTATAGCACAGGGAGCTCAGCTCGGTGCTCCGTGATGACCTAGATGAGTGGGATCGGGGTGGGGGGGGGTGAGGGAGGTCCAAGCGGGAGGGGATATAGGTATACAGAGAGCTGATTCACCTCATTGTACAGCAGAAACTAACACAATATTGTAAAGCGATTATACTCCAGTTAAAAAAAAATGTATAGAGGAGAGTGGCAAATCGTCTTTCATCACACACCACCATTCCCAGTCTCATGCCTCTGGACTAAGGCAGCCACTCTTAGAAGTTTGATACGGATCCTCTCAATTGCTTGTCTACGCCTGTGTGTGTGTTCTAAAAAATTATATTTTTAATGTATCATGTTTGAGAATGTCTGCATTTTTGTTATATTTACACAACAAATTGACAGAGTACAGCATTCTAGGCTCTCACTTTCTCATCCTCAGATTCTAGGCTATATTGCACCATTGTGTTCTGGTTCTAATCAAGTTTGTCAGTCATTCTGCTCAAATCATCTCTATCCTTTTTTTTTTTTTCTAATTGATCCATTGGATGCTGAGAGATCTGTTCCCGTTTTCAAATGTGATTATGAATTCATCAAATTTTAATTTTCTTTGTAGCAGTTTCTGCTTTCAGCACTTTGTTTTTTTTGTTTTCTGTTTTTTGGGGGGTTTTTTTGTTTTTTTTTAAATTTTATTTATTTATTTATGGCTGTGTTGGGTCTTCGTTTCTGTGCGAGGGCTTTCTCTAGTTGTGGCAAGTGGGGGCCACCCTTCATCGCGGTGCGCGGGCCTCTCACTATCGCGGCCTCTCTTGTTGCGGAGCACAGGCTCCAGACGCGCAGGCTCAGTAGTTGTGGCTCACGGGCCTAGTTGCTCCGCGGCATGTGGGATCTTCCCAGACCAGGTCTTGAACCCGTGTCCCCTGCACTGGCAGGCAGATTCTCAACCCCTGCGCCACCAGGGGAGCCCAGCAGCACTTTGTTTTTAGGCCCATAAAAATTAATGAAAATTATATCTTTGGAAGGCTTAACTTCTATTCATAGAAAATATTCATCTTTTGTTTATTTTAATTCTTTCCTCTTTGAAATCAATTGCATCTCATATTAATACCGGCACTTCTGCTTTCTTTTTGTTGTATCTTCCAGATATACCTTTGTTGATTTCCTCATTTCAATCTTTGTGTACCATTTATTGATAGTTTCAATTGTGTCTTTTGTAAGCAGCTTATACCTAGATGTTTTTAGCCCAGTCTGAGAGCATCTGTCTCTTCATATAAAAATTTAATCCAGTCCTAGATAGTGATAATTCAAGTGTATTTCTTACTCTTGCCTCGTTGTTTTCCTGTTTTGTTTTTATCCTTTGTTTCTTTTTACATTTTTTCTTCTTTGTTACAGTATTTGACCTAGTTTTCTCTACTCCTTAAATTCTCCCAACATATTTGTAGATTATGCTTCTCAGTTCTATTTTTCCATCAGTTACCTTAACATTTTAAATTTAATTCTTAATTACCTGAGAAATATATTCATACATTCTCCGTATTTGAAAAAAAAATACTGATGAGACAAGTCCCCTTTAAGCAGCTCCTTCAGTACCAACCCCTTGTCTCCATCACACAATTCAGAATACTTCTTACACTCTTGTGGTTTTGTCCTGACTTTCTTGACATGTATATTGACATATATTTACTTTTATTTTTGTCTTATATAAATTGCATCACCAAATTGTTAGTTTTTATTTTTAAATTTTTTACTCAAAAAAATGTTTTGGAACATCTGACCATGTTAGTTCTCAGAGGTCTACCTGTTGTTTGTAACTGATAAATAGTAAGCTTTAGTATGATTAAATGCCAGGTTTTTATTTGCTCCTCCTTCATGGTACTATGCACACCATCTTCCCACCCCTTCCCCAGGAACCGTGTTGACAACCCAGGATGTCATCTTCCATAGTTTTCCTCAGGCCCATATAATCATTTCATATATAGTATATGTATACATATATGGGTGTGCACACATGTCTCTGTATATATGCATGCCTATGTGTATATATAAACACATATAAATACAAATACATATACACACATGTACTCCTGTATAAGTGAGAGGGTGAGTCCTTTTTCAGAAGAAAGGTGAGAGGCATTGCAGCTCAGAGGGCTGCTCTCAGCCCATTGCATGTTAATTTTACATGATTGCCCCCTCATTTCTGTGGCATGTCTTACTACCACTAGGTAGTGCTTCCCACTGGACACCACGCTAGGTGCTGTTGGAACTAGAGACACACAAGATATGGTCCTACCCCTGGGTAACTTTCTGATTCAGTTATCAGTGTTTTTAAAAGTAAGTCCAAGGGGCTTCCCTGGTGGCGCAGTGGTTGAGAATCCACCTGCCAATGCAGGGGACACAGGTTCAAGCCCTGGTCCAGGAAGATCCCACATGCCACGGAGCAACTAAGCTGTGCACCACAACTACTGAGCCTGCGCTCTAGAGCCCGCGAGCCACAACTACTGAAGCCCGCACGTCTAGAGCCCGTGCTCCGCAACAAGAGAAGCCACTGCAATGAGAAGCCCGCGCACCACAACAAAGAGTAGCCCCCACTTGCTGCAACTAGAGAAAAGCCCGCACGCAGCAACGAAGACCCAACGCAGCCAAAAATTAATTCATTAATTAAAAAAAAAAAGTAAGTCCAAGAATGTTAGGATACATCCAGACCAATTTTACAGATCACCTACGCCCAGAGTGTTCTGTGTGGATCAGTTTTCAGAATTGTGACTGTGTTAATGTCCTAGGGCTGCCATAACCAAGTACCACAGATTGGCTGGCTTAAACAGCAGAATTTTGTCATCGCACCACTGAAGGCTAAAAATCTGAGATCAAGGGGTTGGCAGGGTTGGTTCCTTCTGGGGTTGTGGGGAGAATAAGCTCCAGGCCTCTCTCCTGCTTCTGGTGGTTTCCTGGCAATCTTTAGCCTTCCTTGGCTTGTAGAAGCATCACCCTGATCTCTGCCTTCATTTTTACATGGCGTTCTCCCTATGTGTGTGTGTGTCTGTGTCCAAATTTCCTCTTGTTATAAGGACACCAGTCATGTTGGATTAGGCCCACCATATCCTAACTTAGCTAATTATATCTGCAAGGATCCTATTTCCAAATAAGGTCACATTCTGAGGTCCTGGGGGTTAGGACTTCAACAAATGAATTTGGAGGGGACACAACTCAACCCATAACCCTTTATGCCCTTCATACTTTTAGGTATTAAGGTCCCTGTCTATCAGATATAAAGTCTTTCATTATCAGATAAATATTCTGTGTGTATTTGTGTATTTTATATACCCACTAACATGTGCTGAAGACTTACTATGTATCAGGTACTATGTTAGCCAACTTAGGAACGTCGTCTTTATTGAGTACTCCCAGACACAAGTGATGGTAAGCAAGTGGTGGCTTGGAGAGGGGATGTGAATTTCACAGGCTCTTCCAGCTACTCTGCCAAGGGAGGAAGCAGGATCATCCTGACCAGTCAGAGCCAGAGTCCACCAATGACCTGCTCAGCTGGACAGTGGCAGTTAGATATTTTTATAAGCACATGAGTGTAAACCTTCACGTTCCCAGTCTCATTATCACAGCTCTCCACAGTGAAGGTGTTTTATCAGTAGCTGGACTTCACAAGGTGCCCGTCAGAAGATTCTGGCAGAACACTTAGCGTGGAAGCTAAGTCTATAAGCTAAGTGTTGTGGCTCAACGTCATTGCCCCACAAAATAAGTCTTTAAGCCTCTACAGGTGGAAAAAAGGTACAAGCTAAAGTAATGCCTGAACCCTTTTGACATTTGGCCGTGTTAGTTGAAAATGGAATGACAAAACTAAAACATGATGTGTCTCCATTTTCATGCTAAAGAGAAATTAAGGAGAAACTGTACAAGAGGAATTTTTTTCAGTAATGTTTTGCTACTTGAATGAGTAAACCTTTTTTTTAACATTTGATTTTTATTATGAGACAAAGTTTTATAAAGGTAATTAAAATCATCTAAATCCCACGAGCCAAGATGATCACTGAAGACATTTTGATAAACATACTTTGGATAATGTTTCTCTGTCTGGTCTGGTGGATTTTGTTTTTTGTTTGTTTGTTCTTGGCAGTTTGTTTTGCAAAATTTGGCTTATTTAGAGTATAGTATATTAGAATCTGAGTTAAAATTTTTTCTATTAAGCATTTTCCAATAATTATTTTAATTGACATATGATATGCTATCTACAGTTAACCTTAACTTATTTAACCAATCTCCTGTTGCTTCACAAAGTATCTACAAATGGGTTTTAAAAATTCTTGAAATACAAAATCTTTCCTGAATTCATTACATTTTGACCATTTCTCAATAAGAAGTAGTAAAGATGCTCATCAGATTTAAGTGACAATTTTTTTTAACAACTTTATTGGAGTAAAATTGCTTTACATTGTTGTGTTAGTTGCTGCTATTTAACAAAGTGAATCAGCTATACGTATACATACATCCCCATATCCCCTCCCTCTTGTGTCTCCCTCCCACGCTCCCTATCCCACACCTCTAGGTGGTCACAAAGCACCGAGCTGATCTCCTGTGAAATGCAGCTGCTTCCCACTAGCTAGCTATTTTACATTTGGTAGTGTATGTATGTCATTGCCACTCTCTCACTTGTCTCAGCTTTCCCTTCCTGCTCCCCGTGTCCTCAAGTGCATTCTCTACATCTGCGACTTTATTCCTGTCCTGCCCCTAGGTTCTTCAGTACCATTTTTTTTTTAAGATTCCATATATATGTGTTAGCATATGGTGTTTGTTTTTCTTTTTCTGACTTACTTCACTCTGTATGACAGACTCTAGGTCCATCCGCCTGACTACAAATAACTCAATTTCATTTCTTTTTATGGCTGAGTAATATTCCATTGTATATATGTGCCACATCTTCTTTATCCATTCGTCTGTTGATGGACACTTAGGTTGCTTCCATGTCCTGGCTACTGTAAATAGGGCTGCAATGAATATTGTGGTGCATGACTCTTTTTGAACTATGGTTTTCTCAGGGTATATGCCCAGTAGTGGGATTGCTGGGTCATATGGTAGTTCTATTTTTAGTTTTTTAAGGAATCTCCGTACTGTTCTCCATAGTGGCTGTATCAATTTACATTCCCACCAACAGTGCAACAGGGTTCCCTTTTCTCCACACCCTCTCCAGCATTTATTGTTTGTAGATTTTTTGATGATGGCCATTCTGACTGGTGTGAGGTGATACCTCATTGTAGTTTTAATTTTCATTTTTCTAATGATTAGTGATGTTGAGCATCCTTTCATGTGATTGTTGGCAACCTGTGTATCTTCTTTGAAGAAATGTCTGTTAATGTCGTCTGCCCATTTTGGGGTTGGGTTGTTTGTTATTTTGATATTGAGCTGCATGAGCTGCTTGTATATTTTGGAGATTAATCCTTTGTCAGTTGCTTCATTTGCAAATATTTTCTCCCATTCTGAGGGTTGTCTTGTCATCTTGCTTATAGTTTCCTTTGCTGTACAAAAGCTTTTAAGTTTCATTAGGTCCCATCTGTTTATTTTTGTTTTTATTTCCATTTCTCTAGGAGCTGGGTCAAAAAGGATCTTGCTGTGATTTATGTCATAGAGTGTCTGCCTATGTTTTCCTCTAAGAGTTTTATAGCGTCTGGCCTTACATTTAGGTCTTTAATCCATTTTGACGTATTTTTGTGTATGGTGTTAGGGAGTGTTCTAATTTCATTCTTTTACATGTAGCTGTCCAGTTTTCCCAGCACCGCTTATTGAAGAAGCTGTCTTTTCTCAATTGTATATTCTTGCCTCCTTTATCAAAGATAAGGTGACAATATGTGTGTGGGTTTAATCTCTGCACTTTCTATCCTGTTCCATTGATCTATATTTCCGTTTTTGTGCCAGTACCATACTGTATTGATTACTGTAGCTTTGTAGTATAGTCTGAAGTCAGGGAGCCTGATTCCCCCAGCTCTGTTTTTCTTTCTCAAGATTGCTTTGGCTATCCGGGGTCTTTTGTGTTTCCATACAAATTGTGAAACTTTTTGTTCTAGTTCTGTGAAAAATGCCAGTGGTAGCTTGATAGGGATTGCATTGAATCTGTAGATTGCTTTGGGTAGTAGAGTCATTTTCACACTGTTGATTCTTCCAATCCAAGAACATGGTATATCTCTCCATCTGTTTGTATCATCTTTAATTTCTTTCATCAGTGTCTTATAGTTTTCTGCATACAGGTCTTCTGTCTCCTTAGGTAGGTTTATTCCTAGATATTTTATTCTTTTTGTTGCAATGATAAATGGGAGTGCTTCCTTAATTTCTCTTTCAGACTTTTCATCATTAGTGTATAGGAATGCAAGAGATTTCTGTGCATTAATTTTGTATCCTGCTACTTTACCAAATTCATTGATTAGTTCCAGTAGTTTTCTGGTAGCATCTTTAGGATTCTTATATACAGTATCATGTCATCTGCAAACAGTGACAGTTTTACTTCTTCTTTTCTGATTTGGATTCCTTTTTTTTCTTTTTCCTCTCTGATTACTGTGGCTAAAACTTCCAAAACTATGTTGAATAATAGTGGTAAGAGTGGGCACCCTTGTCTTGTTCCTGATCTCAGTGGAAATGGTTTCAGTTTTTCACCATTGAGAATGATGTTGGCTGTGGGTTTGTCATATATGGCCTTTATTATGTTGAGGTAAGTTCCCTCTGTGCCTACTTTCTGGAGGGCTTTTATCATAAATGGGTGTTGAATTTTGTCAAAAGCTTTTTCTGCATCTATTGAGATAATCATATGGTTTTTATCCTTCCATTTGTTAATATGGTGTATCACATTGATTGATTTGCATATATTGAAGAATCCTTGTATTCCTGGGATAAACCCCACTTGATCATGGTGTATGATCCTTTTAATGTGCTGCTGGGTTCTGTTTGCCAGTATTTTGTTGAGGATTTTTGCATCTATGTTCATCAGTGATATTGGCCTGTAGTTTTCTTTTTTTTTTGTAACATCTTTGTCTGGTTTCGGTATCAGGGTGATGGTGGCCTCGTAGAATGAGTTTGGGAGTGTTCCTCCCTCTGCTATATTTTGGAAGAGTTTGAGAAGGATAGGTGTTAGCTCTTCTCTAAATGTTTGATAGAATTCGCCTGTGAAGCCATCTGGTCCTGGGCTTTTGTTTGTTGGAAGATTTTTAATCACAGTTTCAATTTCAGTGCTTGTGATTGGTCTGTTCATATTTTCTATTTCTTCCTGGTTCAGTCTCGGAAGGTTGTGCTTTTCTAAGAAATTGTCCATTTCTTCCAGGTTGTCCACTTTATTGGCATAGAGTTGCTTGTAGTAATCTCTCATGATCCTTTGTATTTCTGCAGTGTCAGTTGTTATTTCTCCTTTTTCATTTCTAATTCTGTTGATTTGAGTCTTCTCCCTTTTTTTCTTGATGAGTCTGGCTAATGGTTTATCAATTTTGTTTATCTTCTAAAAGAACCAGCTTTTAGTTTTATTGATCTTTGCTATCGTTTCCTTCATTTCTTTTTCATTTATTTCTGATCTGATCTTTATGATTTCTTTCCTTCTGATAACTTTGGGGTTTTTTTTGTTGTTGTTCTTCTTCTTTCTCTAATTGCTTTAGGTTGTTTATTTGAGATGTTTCTTGTTTCTTAAGGTAGGATTGTATTGCTATAAACTTCCCTCTTAGAACTGCTTTTGCTGCATCCCATAGGTTTTGGGCCATCGTGTTTTCATTGTCATTTGTTTCTAGGTATTTTTTAAATTTCCTCTTTGATTTCTTCAGTGATCTCTTGGGTTATTTAGTAGCGTATTGTTTAGCCTGCACGTGCTTGTATTTTTTTACAGTTTTTTTCCTGTAATTGATATCTAGTCTCATAGCGTTGTGGTCAGAAAAGATACTTGATATGATTTCAATTTTCTTAAATTTACCAAGGTTTGATTTGTGACCCAGAATATGATCTATCCTGGAGAATGTTCCATGAGCACTTGAGAAGAATGTGTATTCTGTTGTTTTTGGATGGAATGTCCTATAAATATCAATTAAGTCCATCTTGTTTAATGTATCATTTAAAGCTTCTGTTTCCTTATTTATTGTCATTTTGGTTGATCTGTCCATTGGTGAAAGTGGGTTGTTAAAGTCCCCTACTATGATTGTGTTACTGTCGATTTCCCCTTTTATGGCTGTTAGCATTTCCTTTATGTATTGAGGTGCTCCTATGTTGGGTGCATAAATATTTACAATTGTTGTATCTTCTTTTTGGATTGATCCCTTGATCATTATGTAGTGTCCTTCTTTGTCTCTTGTAATAGTCTTTATTTTAAAGTCTATTTTGTCTGATATGAGAATTGCTACTCCAGCTTTCTTTTGATTTCCATTTGCATGGAGTATCTTTTTCCATCCCCTCACTTTCAGTCTGTATGTGTCCCTAGGTCTGAAGTGGGTCTCTTGTAGACAGCATATATATGGGTCTTGTTTTTGTATCCATTCAGCCAGTCTAGGTCTTTTGGTTGGAGCATTTAATCCATTTACATTTAAGGTAATTATCAATATGTATGTTCCTATTACCATTTTCTTAATTGTTTTGGGTTTGTTATTGTAGGTCTTTTCCTTCTCTTGTGTTTCCTGCCTAGAGAAGTTCCTTTAGCATTTGTTGTAAAGCTGATTTGGTGGTGCTGAATTCTCTCAGCTTTTGCTTTTCTGTAAAGGTTTTAATTTCTCCATCAAATCTGAATGAGATCCTTGCTGGGTAGAGTAATCTTGGTTGTAGGTTTTTCCCTTTCATCACTTTAAATATGTCCTGCCACTCCCTTCTGGCTTGCAGAGTTTCTGCTGAAAGATCAACTGTTAACCTTATGGGGATTCCCTTGTGTGTTATTTGTTGGTTTTTCCCTTGCTGCTTTTAATATTTTTTCTTTGTATTTAATCTTTGATAGTTTGATTAATATGTGTCTTGGCATGTTTCTCCCTGGATTTATCCTGTGTGGGACTCTCTGTGCTTCCTGGACTTGATTGACTATTTCCTTTCCCATGTTGGGGAACTTTTCAACTATAATCTTTTCAAATATTTTCTCAGTCCCTTTCTTTTTCTCTTCTTTTCTGGGACCCCTATAATTCGAATGTTGGTACATTTATTGTTGTCCCTGAGGTCTCTGAGACCGTCCTCAATTTTTTTCATTCTTTTTTCTTTATTCTGCTCTGCAGTAGTTATTTCCACTATTTTATCTTCCAGGTCACTTATCCGTTCTTCTGCCTCAGTTATTCTGCTATTGATTCCTTCTAGAGAATTTTTAATGTCATTTATTGTGTTGTTCATCATTGTCTGTTTGCTCTTTAGTTCTTCTAGGTTCTTGTTAAACGTTTCTTGTATTTTCTCCATTCTATTTCCAAGATTTTGGATCATCTTTACTATCATTACTCTGAATTCTTTTTCAGGTAGACTGCCTATTTCCTCTTCATTTGTTTGGTCTCGTGGGTTTTTACCTTGCTCCTTCATCTGCTGCATATTTCTCTGTCTTCTCATTTTGCTTAACTTACTGTGTTTGGGGTCTCCTTTTCACAGGCTGCATGTTCGTAATTCCCGTTGTTTTTGGTGTCTGCCCCCTGTGGGTAAGGTTGGTTCAGTGGCTTGTGTAGGCTTCCTGGTGGAGGGGACTGGTGCCTGTGTTCTGGTGGTTGCAGCCGGATCTTGACTTTCTGGGGAGCAGAACCACGTCTGGTCGTGTGTTTTGGGGTGTCTGTGAACTTAGTATGATTTTAGGCAGCCTCTCTGCTAATGGGTGGGGTTGTGTTCCTTTGTTGCTAGTTGTTTGGCATGGGGTGTCCAGCACTGGAGCTTGCTGGTCATTGAGTGGAGCTGGGTCTTAGCACTGAGATGGAGCTCTCTGGGAGAGCTCTCACTGATTGATATTACGTGGGACCAGAAGGTCTCTGGTGGACCAATGTCCTGAACTCAGCTCTCCCACCTCAGAGGCTCAGGCCTGACACCCGGCTGGAGCACCAAGACCCTGTCAGCCACACGGCTGGAGTGCCTTCAGAGTTGGAGAAGCTGGCCTGCAGTGGCTGTCCTTCTGCACTGCACATTTGAATCACCTAAGTGACAATTTTTAAAAAGAGTGAGTTTTATAAATCTTCAAGTGTAGCATTAAATAGTTTACTTGTAACATGTTCCTAGATCAGTGCTAGCACGTGGAGAGGGGGATTTGATTTTTAGTGCCTTCTTCTACAGAAGTCTTACTCTGAAAAATGTCTAAGTAGGACTACTTTCTCTAAGAATGATAGATCCATTTTTCTAACAATTCATTTATATGTTCAGTAACAGGCAGACTTCGGAGATACTGCGAGTTCAGTTCCAGACCACTGCAATAAAGCGAGTCACACGAGTGATTCAAGTCTCAAATCTTAGCGAGAATAAGAAGACTGGCATGAACTGTGTATCTTTGTCCCCACACAGATTTCTCTATTCAGTGAGCTCATTTCAGTGGTTCACTAACTGACTGTAGCCCCTTTGTTCCTCTTCCTTTGTCTCTTTTCCAGGTTTGGGGAGGATCTCAGGCAGCATCAGCAGGAGCTCCTGGAAGGGGTCTCAGAGCTGGACATCAAGACGGGGGGGATCCCCTCGCAGCTGCTCGTGCACGGGGCCCTGGCCTTCCCCCTGGGCTTAGATGCCTCTCTCGGCTGCTTCCTGGCCGCTGCCCGCTATGGCCGGGGCCGCGTGGTTCTGGCTGCCCACGAGGGCATGCTCTGTACGCCCAAGATGGGGCCCTTTTTGCTCAATGCTGTGCGCTGGCTGGCCAGAGGCCAGACGAGCAAAGTTGGGGTGAACACATGTCTAAAAAATCTGTGTGCCCTGCTGTCAGAGCGTGGCCTGGAATGCAGTCTGGAGCCCCGTCTGACTGCTGACTTGAGCGTCTACTGCTGTGCGGCTTACAGTGACACAGAGGCTAAGCAGCTGCACGAGTTTGTGGCTGAGGGCGGGGGCTTGCTGATCGGGGGCCAGGCCTGGTGGTGGGCCTCCCAGAACCCCGGCCGCTCCACTTTGGCTAGTTTCCCTGGTAACGTCATACTCAACTGCTTTGGCCTCAGTATCCTAGCTCGGACTCTGGACCCAGGCTGTTTCCCTGTCCCTACCCCTGAGAAGCAGAGCTACCACTTCCGCAAGGCGCTGTCTGAATTCCAGCTTATCGTGAACCACGGGGGTGGGAGCTTGGAAAAGAGCTGGCTGGCAAAACTGGGAGCAGACGGAGCAGGCTTCCTGCAGATTCCCGCAGAGGGCGTCCCTGTGTACGCTTCCTTGCACCGGCTCCTGAGGAAGATGCTGCAGCTCTCGGGCCTCCCAGCTGTGAGCAGGGAAAACCCAGTTGCCAGTGACTCCTATCAGGCTGCACTGCTCTGCCTGGCCACGGAGCTGGCACGCTCCGGCACAGACTGCTCTCAGCTGGCACAGGGGCTTGGAACCTGGTCTTGCAGCTCCGGTTCGTACCCCTCAGAACACGCCATCACAGTGGAGATTGATGGAAGCAACCCAGGTACAGAATGAGGGACCTGGGGGAAGGTGGGGCTAGCGAGCTTTGCAGGACATTGCAGGTGCTGAAGCTCAGGTGGGCCATCTCCATTCTCTAACAGGTACTTCCCAGGAGATGGGGGTTGGGGTTCTGCTCAGGGATTACGTGGGATGCATGCAAGAAGTATGGATGAGATGAGGTGCGCAGGGCAGGGCTGTACCTCTGGGAGGGGCTGTGAGGTTCCAGGTGGGGTGGGGTCAGGTGGGGGAATAACTCAGCCTTTCCTATGGCTTTTGTCAGGCAGCGGTGATTCCTGGGTGAGTACAGGGCTCTACCTCCCAAATGGACAAAATGCAGAAGTCTCCTTGTCTGAAGCTGCAGTCTTTGCTGGCCTGAAGGTAAGGCCAGAACACCACTGCCACTTCTCAGAGCCACAGAGCTTCATTCTCATCCAGCCCGCACTTCTTCCAGGAGTGCAGGAAGGCATTGTTCTGCCCACGTTACAGATTTCACAGATGAAACAGCTAAGTTTCAGGGAGCCTAAGGGAATGACTGAAGATGCCAGAACTCCTAACATCAGATCCAGTCCTCAAGCACAAGCCCTCAGGTCTCCACCTCCTGACAGGGGTATGAGGGGAAGGAGCACCTGTTACATATTCGGAACCTCACTCATTTCTCCAGCACGGCCTTTCTGGGTTTTACCTCTTCACCTTGATCGCTGAAGGGTGTACTTAACCCCGTCACTCGCAAAAATAGGCTGTCATGCAGAATTAAAATTCTTCCTGCCTCAATTTTGAGGGTCACTTCCTACCATAGTAAGGGTCTCTTTTGGGTTAGTCTCCTTTCTTGAGCTCCCTTACATTAAACCTAAGAAAAGCAGTCACAGGACTCCAGACAAAATGCACTCAATCTATCTGACCAGGAGGGGAGGCCAGGACAAAGTGGGAAGAGAGAACCAGTTCTCCCCCGTCACCCCATATCCCACTGCCTCTGGATGGGCCTCCTGTCTGTGCACAAAGGGCAGATGAAGATTCCCTCTGCCTCATTCCCAGCATCGGAATCATCTCAGGGGCTTGAACCCTGGAGCGAGAGCCCAGGTTCTGCCTGGTACAGAGGCACCACAGGACCCTAGTCAGTATCCGCCTCGGGGCTATGCCTGGTCTGCCTGGTGGTGGTCCATTGTGGAGCTGCTTAAATCCCTAGAAAAATGATTCTGTGTACCTTTCAGTCCATATGATTTTTGGAGTGCTAAAAGCTCACAGGTTTGCATGCACTGCTCATAGAAAGGGGAAGCTGGAGTTTTTTAATACCCTCCATCCATACAGTACCACACGCCCACAGCACACATGGTGGAATCGCCTCTCCAGGTACAGATTGGCTGCCACACCGATGACTTGACGAGTGCTAGCAAGCTGTCTCGAGCTCCTGTGGTGACTCACCAGTGCTGCATGGATAGGACCAAACGGTCAGTCTCCTGCCTCTGGGGTGGCCTTCTCTATGTGATCGTGCCCAAGGGCAGTAAACTGGGCCCCGTGTCCATCACCATCAAGAGAGCTGTGCCTGCCCCATATTACAGGCTGGGTGAGTGGACTGAACGTGGAGGGGAGTGGGAGCCGGGGGTGCTGTGGTGTTGATGGGCTGGTTGAAGGAGGGGAGGGAAGAGGATTGGTACACAGAAGGAGGAGGGACTGTTGGAGGTGCCAGTGGAGGCAGGAGATGAGGGACACCCTGTGTCCATGGAGACTTCGGGGCAGAACAGAGGGAAGGGTCTGGGGGCCTGTCCTTCACTTCACAGCACATAGACCCTCATGATAGTAGTTCATCATTTTAGTGTCTTCCTCCTGGAGTTCCAGTTGTGTTTTTCAGCTCAAGGGAAGTTGAGGAAGTGGGTGACAGGTTCCATGACCTTTATTCCCAGGTAAGACATCCCTGGAGGAGTGGAAGAGGCGTATCCAGGAGAGCACAGCTCCCTGGGGAGAGCTGGCAACAGACAACATCATCTTGACGGTGCCAACGGCAGACCTCCAGGCCCTGGAGGACCCCGAATCTTTACTCCACCTCTGGGATGAGATGATGCGGGCTATAGCCAGGCTGGCAGCCCAGCCCTTTCCTTTCCTCCGTCCAGAGAGGATTGTTGCTGATGTGCAGATCTCAGCCGGTGGGTGCTCCAGAGGGATGCTCCTAGTCTGTGGACACCATTTATTTATTATTTTGCCTTTTTTTGGCCTGTAGTTTTTTATTTTTATTTTTTTTTTTTTGTAGTGTCTTTGTCTGGTTTCGGTATCAGGGTGATGGCGGCTTCATAGCATGGTTTTGGGAGTGTTCTATCCTCTTCCATCTTTTGGAAGAGTTTGAGAAGGACTGGTGTAAGTTCTGCTTTGTATGTTTGGTAGAATTTCCCTGTGAAGCCGTCCAGTCCTGGACTTTTGTTTGTAGGGAGTTTTTTAAATTACAGGTTCTACTTCACTTCTAGCAATTGGTCTGTTCAAATTATCTGTTTTTTCTTGACTCAATTTGGGCAGGCTGTGTGTTTCTAGAAACTCATCCATTTCTTCTAGGTTGTCCAATTTGTTGGCATATAACCGTTCATAGTATTCTCTTGTGACTTTTTGTATCTCTGTGGTATCAGTTGTTATTTCTCCTCTTTCATTTATTATTTTGTTTATTTGAGTCCCCTCTCTTCTCTTCTTGTGAGCCTGGCCAGGGTTTGTCGATTTTGTTTATCCTTTCAAAAAACCAGCTCTTGGTTTTATTGACCTTTTCTATTGTTTTTTTAATCTCTATTTATTTCCTGTCTGATCTTTGTTATTTCCTTCCTTCTGCTGACATCTATTTTGCCTTTTTTAAACGTCCAATATGTGTAAGGCATAATTTTACAAGTAAGGGAAAAAAAGACGTTCAAGACATGAACTTTGATGGAGATGAAAAGATGTTTACATGCGAAAAGGTAAATCATGTTCATCTAAAGCATAAGATTTCACAGGAGGGAGAACAGTCTCAGAAAAATTGGTACTAGGAGTTCAAGATGGCAGTGAGCGTTGTTTCAAGGAGAGTTTAAAACAGAAATATCTCCTTCAAAAGTAAGTCAGAGTTGGCAATGAAAAGAGAGAGTAAAGAGGTTTATGTTAAGTATTCAGTGGTTTAGAGGAAAGAAGGCCAAAAAAAAAAAAAAGGAAATCTGGTTCCAACATGTGGAAAATTCCTCTGGACCTGTTTTCTAATCTTCAAAAAAACACAAGATTTTCACTGTTAAAAAGTATAAATCTGGCCAACAGTAGTTTACATAGGAGAAGGAATGGCACTGCCCTAGCCTCAGGGATCTCAAATTCAGACACAGGACCTAATGTTGCAGACTCACATGCAAAGAAAACTCACACAAGAGGAAGCACTGAATTATAGTGAGAATGACTATATAAAGTGTTAATATTTGGGGGGCCAGAGAGAGGGAGAGGCATAACTCCAGCGTGGAGGCCGGGAAGAAGGGCAGGGACTCTTCAGACCAAGTCAAAGAAAGCATCTGCTTTCCAATCAGCATGGAGATTCTGGAATTATGGTGGCAGCCAGGATGGTGAGAAAAAGTTACACCATGGAGAAGAATGAAGGGCGATGGGTTGGGTGGACCGCGCCCACCATGCCTCACTCTTCCTTTTGCGTTCCCAGGCTGGATGCACTCAGGATACCCTATCATGTGCCACCTGCAGTCAGTGCAGGAGCTCATCAGTGAGATGGGCATAAGAAGCAGAGGTCTGTGGGGAGCCATCCACGAGCTGGGCCACAACCAGCAGCGGCACGGGTGGGAGTTCCCCCCACACACCACCGAGGCCACCTGTAACCTCTGGTCAGTCTATGTGCACGAGACGGTCCTGCACATCCCCAGGGCTCAGGCCCACCCAGCTCTGAGCCCTCCAGAACGAGAGAAAAGGATCAAAACACACCTGGGAAAGGGAGCGCCCCTGAATGACTGGAATGTGTGGACAGCTCTGGAAACGTATCTAAAGGTACTGAACAGAAATTCAGGGAGATGGGGGCCACTAGACCCTCATTCGTGTAGCACCCTGGATCCCAGGAGCTCTCCAACTCCTTCACCACCCCCATCAGCCTGGGCCCACCACCTCCCCTGGCTGCATGGCGGTGCTTCTCAGGTCATCCATCTCTAACATGGAGATAATGATGCCTGTCCCACTCACGTACTGTGGTTTTGTGATGGTATGTAAGAGGAAATGAAAAATACCGTGAAAAGAAAATAAGTAGAGAATGTAGTCTCTGGGTGTATCGGTCAAGAGCAGAAGCTCTGAGTAAGACACTCCTAAGGCTGAGTCACAGCTCTCCCACTCACTCGTTTGTCCTTTGTCCCCTAGTAGGTGCCTCGGAAATGGTGATTGTTTTGCATTGCTTTGTTTTCCCTCACCTTAGTTTTATGGGTCAAGTGAGTGTTGCATCCCTTCATAATTACAGTGATGTGTTAGGGGCAACTGCATTACAAGAAGGCCTCTTAGGAGGTAAATCTGTCAATGAGATTCTCATATTTCCATCACCCATTTTAACCCAAAATGTCTTTAGAATGAATAAGTAAATAACCAACCCAATAGAAGAACATCGAAGTCCCAAAGTGAGTTGATTTCCTATGAAATAAGCATAAATCCCTTTCCCCTCCCCCGTCCTGCTTTGAATTTTTATATTTTCAAGTTGTCAAAGCCACTCCCCATATCAGATCTCCTATACTGTCTACCACGACTCTTTAGATAGTGGGTATTGCCCACTTTTTACAGGCACATACTGAGTTAGAGAGTTTAAGCATCCTGTCCAATGTCACACATTTAAATGATGGACCCAGAGCCTAAAATCAGGAGCTAATGACAAGCCCAGGCTTTTGCACTTCTGAACCCTCTGATTTTTTTTTTCTTTTCTCACTCATTTTCTGAAGAGTGAGTGTGAGACAGCCCCAGTCAATGAGATAACTGTGTAGCATCAGCTCAGGATTCTTCTAGAGCCAGTCTGAGGGTCTACAGGGAAAGAGACCTTACATGGTAGTTGCCACTGAAGTGTAAGGCAAAGCCCTAATTCCACCCTACCTACTGACCCACTCACCGTGAATATCATTTTGCAAAAGCTTTGGGGAGACCCCTCACCTTGGAGTCTGAGACTTGGTCCCAGGACAGAGAGATACCTTCTGTTTTCTTCACCTGTGGGAGGTCTGCTCCCCATCATTCCTCCTGCTGTTGCCCTAGCATAGATCCTCAGTATCCTCTTGTGTTTTAAAAGTCTCCTCAGTTTTTCCAGCATCTTGCTTCAACCACCTACAATCCATCTTCCACACCACTTCCAAAATAATCTGAATATTCCATGTTTAAGCTCGTCAAGTGTTCTCCTTCGCACACAGAATAAAATGGAAGCTGCTTAGCTGGGTGCAGAAGGCCCTTTATCATCAGGCTTTGGCCAACACCTCCAGCTCCATCTCCCAATTTCCCATCTCCATAATTATCCTGCAGTTTACCGAGCTGCTTCCCACTATGAACACATCTTGCTGTTTTCGCTTCTATACCTCCTCACGTTTCCTTCTGCAGCTGAAACGTGCTTGAACACCTTGTCTGTTACCTGTCAAGTCACCTGTCAAAATTCAGCTCTCTTGTCCTCTCTCCCGACATCATCTCCTTGACAAGCCAACTTTTTTTGTAATTTGTTTACTTACACATCTGTCTCTCCCATTGACCAGTGACCTCCAGAAAAACAAGAGCCTTAATCATTTTGCCTAGTGAAATACCTGGCACATTGTAGATATTTTTTAATGCTATATGTGTGATAAATGTTTAATTTGTTGATTATTAATTAAGAGAGATAAGCAGGACTATTGTCAAAGGCCAAGCAGTGAGAGCAGATAAGCAGTGAGAGCACAACAGTGAGATCAGAGGGAGGCTGATCAAAGTGCGATCTGCCCTCAGGCTGTTACACCTCAGAGTCAGAGGATTCTCCTCCATAAAAGGGGGTGGTCTCGGAAACCTCAAGATCCCTGCTAATTCTAAATCTCTAAAATCTTGGCAAGTAAGAGTCTCCTGCCCATGGCTTTCAGGTGGGCTGTTCCCTATAAAGTATGAGTCACTCTCATTCTGAGCCCCTTGTGACATACCTGCTTCTTCCTTGTTTTGCCCCAAAGGCAGTGTTCCACAGAGAAAAACAGTAGCCTTGAAAATAGTCAACAGCTCTGAGGTGGCTGAAAAAGAGAAAAAAAACAAAGGTTTTATTATGTCTGGAAGGTGTCGGAAGTTCCCAGATTTTGGCTCCCAATCCCCATCTCAGTCGGGCTCAAACCTGTCTGATGCCTGGGAAAACACTTAGGAACTGGGGATATAATTTTTTAAAATAGAGATAATAATGGTAACTGTCACTTATTGAGTATTTACCTCTTTTCAGCCATTAGGTTCCTCGTGTAGTCCCCTACTACGTTCAGGGGGTACAGGGTTTGTGGCCAAGAAGTGGAATGAGCCAACAAGATTGTGTTTATGTGCAGGGTTGAGATGGGGAGATAAGGGCAAGCAAAGAAGTGAAGCTAGTGCATGATTAAGGGGAAGAAATCACCAGAAATGAGACGCACTCATGAACACGCATGTTGCAGGTCCTTTCACAAACTTGTACCTACCTCATCCTGCCCCTTCCTTCTCTTCCAGCTCCAGGAGGCCTTTGGATGGGAGCCATTCACCCAGCTCTTTGCTGAGTACCAGACCCTCTCTGACATCCCCAAAGACAACACTGGCAAGATGAATCTGTGGGTGAAGAAGTTCTCTGAAAGAGTACAGAAGAATCTGGCTCCTTTCTTTGAGGCCTGGGGCTGGCCTGTCCAGAAGGAAGTGGCTGCGAGCCTGGCCTGTCTGCCTAAGTGGCAGGAAAACCCCATGCAGATGTACATCCAGACTGAGGACTAAAAGATGTGCACCAAGGGGTGTGTGTGTGTGGAAGGGGGGTGATCACTCACCAACTCTGCCACCCTCTTTCTTGCCTAGTGTACCTTGAGCCTGAATCCTACTTCCTACCTGTCCTCAGGAAGGCCTTTAAGGTCCTAAGACAAAATGAGACCAACTTTCTCAGCAAAGTGCTGCTATGCTTCTTTGACTGTTTCTCTGCTTGTACTCTTGCTCTCATCAAGAGACTTGCTTCACCATCCTCGTCCTCCAGAAGAGGATGTTTCATCTTGGCATCTTGAGTTTCTGCAGGCTCTTCGCTTCTATTTATGACTGGTAGTTCTAAGGACCATGGATTCCATTATAATCTGATATCACTCCCTTACCCAAGCCAGCCCTGAACAAAGCTCTTAACTTCTGCTTTGAGAAGCTTTCTAACAGCAAGCGAGACAGGCTGGTATAATGGAGAGAGCCCTGAACCAGCTTTGGTTCTATGGAAAATCACTAAACTCTGTCTGCATCTGGATTCTTATCCATGACATGGGATAAAAATCTATTGTTTGATGATGGTGAACGTCTTTGAACACAACCTGCATATGCATATAAGGGAGCTCTTCAGCTTTCACCAGGCCCCATAGTAGCCTGTCTGCCCACTTTCGTGTGGACAACCTGAAAACTGAATCTCCCTTCAGAGTCAACCTCCTTGAGATTAGCATTCAGTCCTTGTGTGAGAGTATTTAGTGAACACCAGTGTTGTTCCCAGACATGGTATCAATGATAGTCCTCAAGATCCTAGCCCATCCTATGTGTCCTTTCTTCTGTCTCTGGAAAGATTCTTGGGTATAACCTAACCCCAAGAATGTGGTATGAACTCAAACTGGAGGTCACGAAGCTATTGGGGTTTGGTCTTCTTGGTTAGTTTCATCTTCGAGTACATTTGCTTCAACCAAAGGAAAAACTCATTCCAGCAGCCCTACCAACTCCATAAGCCCACTGGTTCTTAGCACAAAACAGGTGGCTGACTCCTCTGGTCACCTTGGAATCAAGGCACTGTCAGTTATCGACAGCTACTGTGCTGAGAGGGCCATGGACAGGACAGGCTCCAATGGCACAGGATTCCTGAGTGCAGCAGACCGAATTAACCCTCACTCACTTATCACCCCACAAACCAGCATCCCCAAGCTTTCTCATAATCTCATTCCAACCCATCCCAGCTCTTTGGCTGGGTGGCATTCCAATTAGAGATGCATCCTCAGGATTAATGGGGTGTACATCTACCCATTTTCCTCTAGCTTGCTTTTAAACCATATTTTTGTTGTTTTCAATATCATTCCATTAGCTTTGTTGAGAATAGAGAGACTCCTCAGGCGGAGAACTAACCTAGGGAATGTCTTTTTCTGAATCCCATCAGCACATCCTTCTCCCAATTCTAGGATAATTTCCTTTTATTTCACTAGTGTCCTTCATCAGGTGCTTTTCACATGAAAAGTACTCAGTAAATATTTGTTAATTGAAAGAACAGTAAAGACACCTAACACATAATGGGCAGTCTTTATGTCCCAGACATTGTGTGAGGTATTTCCTATGAGTTATCTTACAGAATCCGAGGTTGGTGCTATTATTATCCCATTTCATAGACGAGAAAATGAACACTTAAGGATATTAAATAGTTTCTGAAGTCACAAAGCTAATAAGAGGAAGAGTCGGGCCTTGACTGAAGCCCACAGCAATGAAAAAATTGTAGAGCTTTTCTCCAAGAATGATTTTCAATTTAGACACAAATTCACCGAGAAAATGGAAGTTCAACAAAGTTCTGACTTATGCCATGTTCACTATTGAACTTTTATTAAATATAAAATTTAACCTCTAAGAAAATATTGGTACCTGATTTTCTGGTTGTCTCAGCATGTGATTAGCTTCCCTATAGGTAGAGAAAGGATTTGAACCCAGGCAGTTCAACTCCAGAACTGATGTTCTTACCCATGATGCTAGGGATGAGTAAATGAATGGATAATGCTGGGTTTAAGAGGTTGCCATAGAGACAAAGACAAAACCTGACTTTTCCCCACATTCTCTGTACTAGACGTTGGAGCCCTTCTCCCTCTTACAGAGAGACTGTGGCTCTGCCGCTTGTTTCTAAGTTCAGAATTAATTGCTTGTAACTGCGACACTCTCAGAGTATTCTGTATTCCAGAGCAAACTTGCTCCGAAGGATGTCTATGCAGGTCTGGTGAATCATCAATAAATGCCATTTGCCAGGAACTGTTATAAGTGCTTTTTATTTGTTTATCCTCACAACAGTCCTATGGAATAAGTACTATGACTGTCTCCATTTTCCAGAGAAAGAAGCAGAGATACAGGGGTAGCAAGTGGTGAAACCACATTTCCGTCCCTGGAAGTTGGACTCAGGACCCACACTTTAGCCAGCGTACTATATACTACTGTATATTATATTACTGGGTCTGCCACAACCTGCAGCTCTACTTGCGTGGAACTATGTGTATGGCTACTGTATCACAAAATGACCACATAAAAACTACTAAAAACCAAACAGATTATTTCTAGTTACTCAAACAGGAATTATTTAACCATAAGGGTCATGCACCCAAGGCACACATCCCTCAATACCAAGACCCTGCCCTACCAAGTCTGAAAGGTTTTAAAGATCCTATGCTTCAAATAACAACTTCGTGGAGTCCTAAAGGAAGCTTGTGTTAACCTCAGGGCTTGTATCCAAGTGTCCTTTGCTCATTCTTAAGGATACCCAAACTTCCATACTCATGTCTAAGACTGTTATTAGACAAAGGAGCCCATGCATTCTTATAGGTTACTAGATCCAATATCTGAAATACCCAAATTTCTAGCAAATTGGATAATTTTCAGAGGCAAGAAATCACCATAGGACACTTCAGGGAAGTAGTAATGGCTACTTTAAAGTTTTAAAGGCGGGCTTCCCTGGTGGCGCAGTGGTTGAGGGTCTGCCTGCCAATGCAGGGGACACGGGTTCGAGCCCTGGTCTGGGAAGATCCCACATGCCGCGGAGCAGCTAGGCCCGTGAGCCACAATTACTGAGCCTGCGCATCTGGAGCCTGTGCTCCGCAACAAGAGAGGCCACGACAGTGAGAGGTCCGCGCACCGCGATGGAAGAGTGGCCCCCGCTCGCCGCAACTAGAGAAAGCCCTCGCACAGAAATGAAGACCCAACACAAGCCATAAATAAATAAACAAATAAATTTTAAAAAAATTTAAAAAAAAAAAGTTTTAAAGGAGATTAAAAAGGACTATACCTCTATCTTATCCCCTGAGCACAAGATAGCCACCGACTTATTAGAAGAATGGACGATTAATTAAAGCATTAGTGGTTGGTCACACTAAATGGAACCACAACACCTCATACTTGTGGCAAATATTGTTGAAATAAAATAACAAGCACTTCTAAAGGGAATTAAAGTGAACTTCTATCTTGACTAAATCTCTGGCGTTGTGCATTCCCTGGTCGCCTATGTTGCTCTTTGTCTCCCCCTTATGGCCACCTAGAAAACCTTACAGCTCCTGATCATCAGTTCTAACAGTGTAATTATTCCCATGGAGGCAAACTCCGTTTCTGTCTTAGTTTTAGTTTAAAAGACATATTCATGTGACTCTTCCCGTGAAGAAACAGATTGGTCAATATGCTCATCACTTTTAATATCCATAAAAAAACCCACCCAAATCTATTTGCTTCAACTGGAATGGAAACAAATTCACCTACTCTTTAGCTCATTGTGTTGTTAAAATGGATTTAGATTCTTGGCATAGAAAAGAGTTACTGCCGTTATCAATTATACATATGAAGTTTTAGTTAACACTTTTTACTAAATGTATGACCTTCATAAAATATATGATTATTAGAACAAGCCCAAGAGGCTTCCCAAAATATACCTTTGGGGCCATCTAGACCACAGAGAAATATTCTCCCAAAATAAACATTATCTTTCTCTCATTTATACTAGCTCTTCTAAGAAAGAGGTACAAAGATTAGTAGCCTTATAACTAGCGGTAGCCCATTCAAGATTTGGGTAGGCTTCTCCAGCCTAATGCTTTGGGACATGCGTAAATTAGTGACCTCCCACTGGGGAAAAGAAGTAGTAAGATGTTTACAAGCTTTTCAGGTTACAGTACAGGCTGCCTTTCCATTTGTCTCATACCACACAGAAAAGGAAACTTGGCCGCTTGGTGCCTCTAAGGGCCAATTTTTGGGGAAAAAAAGCTACTCACAGAAGGACGTCAAGTGCTACAAACTACTTTTTAAAAATTGAGTGAGTAATGGGGCTTCCCTGGTGGCACAGTGGTTAAGAATCCACCTGCCGGGCTTCCCTGGTGGTGCAGTGGTTGAGAGTCTGCCTGCCAATGCAGGGGACACGGGTTCGAGCCCTGGTCTGGGAAGATCCCACATGCCGCGGAGCAACTAGGCCCATGAGCCACAATTACTGAGCCTGCGCGTCTGGAGCCTGTGCTCCGCAACGGGAGAGGCCGCGATAATGAGAGACCTGCGCACCGCGATGAAGAGTGGCCCCCGGTTGCCCCAACTAGAGAAGGCCCTCGCACAGAAACAAAGACCCAGCACAGCCATAAATAAATAAATTAATTAATTAATTTTTTTAAAAAAGTTTTAAAAAAAAAAAAGAAAAAAAGAATCCACCTGCCAATGCAGGGGACACGGGTTCGAGCCCTGGTCCAGGAAGATCCCACATACCGCGGAGCAACTAAGCCCGTGTGCCACAACTACTGAGCCTGTGCTCTAGAGCCCACGAGCCACAATTACTGAGCCCGTGTGCCACAGCTACTGAAGCCCGCGTGCCTAGAGCCCGTGCTCCACAACAAGAGAAGCCACCGCAATGAGAAGCCCGCGCACCGCAACGAAGAGTAGCCCCTGCTCACCACAACTAGAGAAAACCCGTGCGCAGCAACAAAGAGCCAATGCCGCCAAAAATACATAAATAAATACATTTTTTTAAAAAAACTGAGTAATGAAAATATCTCCAGCCACAGGACAATTAAGGCTAATAAGACCTCTGCCAAAAAAATGTCCAAGTACATTTGGAAATAAATGCATGAGGAGTTTCATCCATATCTTGGTCATTCATCACCTCACCAAAATAGAATCCATGACCAGGATCTCTTAAAGTATACTCTTAAGAGCAGAGTTCTGACCTCATGGGTCTTTAGTTTTGATTCTCTGTTCTCAAACTTTTTGTCAAGAACTTTGTAGCCCTGCTTAAGACAGCACTAAAAGCAACATCTATGTCCTGCCCAAAGATCTTGAAAGGCTGCAGAATCAAATGTTTAGGTACAAAGAAAATTCCTGCACCACCTCCAATGATCTGGGACCTGGGATCAAGCCCTAGTGTGTGGGACAATTGGTATACTGGATCCAAACTAATATAGAACAAGTAAATCTGAAAACAGCTGGTCAAATATACAGATTAAGTACAATTTTAGTCTCAAATATTGATACCAACCAAATATACATAAAAATATGTGTGTGTGTGTGTGTGTGTGTGTATATATATATATATATATATATATATATATATATATATATATATATATGAAAAGATTCTAAGCAGAATTATGCAGTGGATATCTTAATCAGAACTGATGTTCTAGGGAGCTCTAGCTATTCCTCTAGTGGCAAGAGATTGATGTATGAATGTGAACAGCTGGTTGCCCTTAGAAGGATGAGTCAATGTATCCCTTTAATTGTTACCCAAATCCTACACTCAAGTGGAAAAGGACAAAGAAGAACAGATAGTACTGAGGGAGATTCTACTCTATTTTTCTTTGTCTTTACTTGAAGCAACACTCCTTGACGTACACAGTTCTCAGTTTAAGGCAACAGTGATTTAAATTAATTTGACTAGGATATTATAATTTCCTATCAAAAATATTCAAACCTTGGGAACCCCTCCAGAGATACTGAGATCTTGGAGTAGGGGTTGGAAGTTGGGCTATAGTCTTAAGACATTTAAAGATCAAATGTAAAGGAAACATGGAAATTCCTTGAATCTGTGCTAGGGACAATTTGAATGAAGAAGCAATAAGATACAACTGAAAAGCAGGTAGGACTTTCATCTTTACTTGCCATAATCCTGTTGTTATAATACAGACTTTAAAAATGGGGGAAAAGTATTTTTATGAACATTGTCATGATTTCTACACAAGTTATAATGTGCTCTAATAACTAAATTTGGAGTTTTTAGAGTCACAGTAAGCTACCCAACAATATTCTTATTATTTTGAAATGCATCATGCTCACAAAAAATTGCATAAAACATATGTACAATTCGAATAATAATTGTAGGAGGTGTGGCCCAGATGGCAGAGTAGGAAGACCCTGAGCTCACCTCCTCCCATGAGCACACCAAAATTACACTATTTACAAAGCAACTATTGATGAGAATGACCTGAAGTCTAGCAGAAAAGATTTTCCACAACTAAAGCTATAAAGAAGAACCACAAGATGGGTAGGAGGGGTGGAGATGCAGTATAGTCAACACCCACACCCCAGGTAGAAGACCCTTGAATGAAAGGATAATCACAATTGCAGAGGCTCTCCCAAAAGAGCGAGGGGTTCAAGCGCCAGATTGAGCTTCCCAGCCCAGGGGTCCTGCACTGGGAAGATGAGCCCCAAAACATCTGGCTTTTAGCCCGTGGGGCCTGTGTACAGGAGAGCCAGAGGGCTGTAGGAAACAGAGACTGCTTTTAAACGGCTCATGCAAAATCTCACATGTTCAGAGATCCAGCACAGAGGTTACTAATGAGGTCGAACAGTTTCCATATATTAATTAGACATTTAGATTTTGGTTATTTGGTTTTTTGTTTTTGAAGTGCCCATTTAATTCTCTCATGCATTTTTCTGTTGGATTTTCTGTGTCATGATATTTCATGTATATAACTGTGGTCAGTTCTTTGTGTAGCTGATAACTTCTCCCACTCTGGGTTGCCTTTCTTCTTAGGGTATCTTTCGATAAACATTGTTGCTTAACTTTATGTAGTCAAAGTTAGTAATCTTTTCTTTATGGTTAGTGCTATTTGTATCTTGATTAATTTTTTTGTATACCCAAATTTCATGTAGATATTTTTTCTACAGTATCCTTCTAACATTTTATAAATTTTCTTTCAATTTTAGATCTTTGAATGAGTTTTGTGTGTAGTGTGAAGTAGAAACACAATTTCAGTTTTTAAAAACATGGATTCCCAGTTATCATAGCACTGTTCATTAAAAAGCTCCCCCCCCTCTCCTCTCATCTACAGGGTCAAGTGTCTGTATATGGGTGGGTCTTCCTGGATACTCTCTCTTCCTTTCTGTTGATTAATTTTTCTATCTCTATGACAATGCTATGCTTTTGCAATATTTTTATAACAAATCTTGATATTTGTTCTACCTTTTTTTTCCTTCAGGAACATTCAACTGTTCTTGGTTCTTTGTTGCTTCCATTTAAATTTTAGAATCAGCTCATTGCGTTCTACCAAAACACATAAGCAAACAACTACAACAATAAACTCTGTTGGGATTTGATTCTAAGTAACTTTTTCAAAATACAGGAGGAGCTTCAAGATGGCGGAAGAGTAAGACGTGGAGATCACCTTCCTCCCCACAAATACATCAGAAATACATCTACATGTGGAACAGCTCCTATAGAACGCCTACTGAACGCTGGCAGAAGACCTCAGACCTCCCAAAAGGCAAGAAACTCCCCACGTACCTGGGTAGGGCAAAAGATAAAAGAAAAAACAGAGACAAAAGAATAGGGATGGGACCTGCACCAGTGGCAGGGAGCTGTGAAGGAGGAAAGGTTCCACACACCAGGAGCCCCTTTGCGGGCGGAGACTGCAGGTGGCGGGGGGGCGGAGCTTCAGAGCCACGGAGGAGAGCGCAGCCACAGGGGTGCGGAGGGCAAAGTGGAGAGATTCCCGCACAGAGGCTCGGTGCCGACCAGCACTCACCAGCCCGAGAGGCTTGTCTGCTCACCCGCCGGGGCGGGCGGGGGCTGGGAGCTGAGGCTCAGGCTTCGGAGGTCGGATCCCAGGGAGAGGACTGGGGTTGGCGGCGTGAACACAGCCTGAAGGGGGCTAGTGCGCCACGGCTAGCCGGGAGGGAGTCCGGGAAAAGGTCTGGAGCTGCTGAAGAGGCAAGAGACTTTTTCTTCCTTCTTTGTTTCCTGGTGCGCAAGGAGAGGGGATTCAGAGCACTGCTTAAAGGAGCTCCAGAGGCGGGCGTGAGCCGCGGCGATCAGCGCGGACCCCAGAGACGGGCATGAGACGCTAAGGCTGCTGCTGCCGCCACCAAGAAGCCTGTGTGCAAGCACAGGGCACTCTCCACACCTCCCCTCCCAGGAGCCTGTGCAGCCCGCCACTGCCAGGGTCCCTTGATCCAGGGACACCTTCCCCGGGAGAACGCACGGCACACCTCAGGCTGCTGCAACGTCATGCTGGCCTCTGCCGCCGCAGGCTCACCCCACATCTGTACCCCTCCCTACCCCCGGCCTGAGTGAGCCAGAGCCCCCGAATCAGCTGCTCCTTTAACCCCGTCTGTCTCAGTGAAGAACAGACGCCCTAAGGCGACCTACACACAGAGGCGGGTCCAAATCCAAAGCTGAACCCCGGGAGCTGTGCGAACAAAGAAAAGAAAGGGAAATCTCTCCCAGCAGCCTCAGGAACAGCGGATTAAATCTCCACAATCAACCTGATGTACCTGCATCTGTGGAATACCTGAATAGACAACGAATTATCTGAAATTGAGGAGGTGGACTTTGGGAGCAAAGATATATATATTTTCCCCTTTTTCTCTTTTTGTGAGTGTGTATGTGTATGCTTCTGTGTGTGATTTTGTCTGTATAGCTTTGCTTTTACCATTTGTCCTAGGGTTCTGTCCATCCGTTTTTTGGGTTTTTTTACTTTTTAAAGTTTTTTTCTTAATAATTATTTTTTATTTTAATTATTTTATTTTACTTTATTTTATTTTATTTTATCTCCTTCCTTCCTTCCTTCCTTTTCTCTCTCTCTCTCTCTTTCATTTTTTCTCCCTTTTATTATGAGCCGTGTGGAGGAAAGGCTCTTGGTGCTCCAACCAGGCGTCAGGACTGTGCCTCTGAGAGGAGAGAGCCAACTTCAGGACGCTGGTCCACAACAGACCTCCCAGCTCCATGTAATATCAAATGGGGAAAATCTCCCAGAGATCTCCATCTGAACGACAACCCCAGCTTCACTCAACGACCAGCAAGCTACCGTGTTGGACACCCCATGCCAAACAACTAGCAAGACAGCAACACAACCCCATCCATTAGCAGAGAGACTGCCTAAAATCATAATAAGGCCACAGATACCCCAAAACACACCACCAGACGTGGACCTGCCCACCAGAAAGACAAGATCCAGCCTCATCCACCAGAACAGAGGCACTAGTTGCCTCCAACAGGAAGCCTACACAACCCACTGAACCAACCTTAGCCACTGTCGACAGACACCAAAAACAACAGGAACAACAAACCTGCAGCCTGCGAAAAGGAGACCCCAAACACAGTAAGTTAAGCAAAATGAGAAGACAGAAAAACACACAGCAGATGAAGGAGCAAGGTAAAAACCCACCAGACCAAACAAATGAAGAGGAAACAGGCAGTCTACCTGTAAAAGAATTCAGAATAATGATAGTAAAGAGGATCCAAAATCTTGGATAGAGTAGAGAAAATACAAGAAACGCTTAACAAGGACCTAGAAGAACGAAAGAGCAAACAAACAATGAACAACACAAAAAATGAAATTAAAAATTAAAAATTCTCTAGAAGGGATCAATAGCAGAATAACTGAGGCAGAAGAACGGATAAGTGACCTGGAAGATAAAATAGTGGAAATAACTACTGCAGAGCAGAATAAAGAAAAAAGAATGAAAAGAACTGAGGACAGTCTCAGAGACATCTGGGACAACATTAAACGCACCAACATTCGAATTATAGGGGTCCCAGAAGAAGAAGAGAAAAAGAAGGGGACTGAGAAAATATTTGAAGAGAGTACAGTTGAAAATTTCCCTAATATGGGAAAGGAAATAGTTAATCAAGTCCAAGAAGCACAGAGAGTCCCATACACGATAAATCCAGGGAGAAACATGCCAAGACACATATTAATCAAACTATCAAAAATTAAATACAAAGAACAAATATTAAAAGCAGCAAGGGAAAAGCAACAAATAACACACAAATGAATCCCCATAAGGTTAACAGCTGATCTTTCAGCAGAAACTCTGCAAGCCAGAAGGGAGTGGCAGGACATATTTAAAGTGATGAAGGAGAAAAACCTACAACCAAGATTGCTCTACCCAGCAAAGATCTCATTCAGATTTGATGGAGAAATTAAAACCTTTACAGACAAGCAAAAGCTATGAGAATTCAGCGCCACCAAATCAGCTTTACAACAAATGCTAAAGGAACTTCTCTAGGCAGGAAACACAAGAGAAGGAAAAGACCTACAATAACAAACCCAAGACAATTTTCTTAATTGTAATGGAAATAGGAACAATCATATCGATAATTATCTTAAATGTAAATGGATTAAATGCTCCAACCAAAAGACACAGACTGGCTGAATGGATACAAACACAAGACCCATATATATGCTGTCTACAAGAGACCCACTTCAGACCTAGGGACACGTACAGACTGAAAGTGAGGGGATGGAAAAAGATATTCCATGAAAAAGAAAGCTGGAGTAGCAATTCTCATATCTGACAAAATAGACTTTAAAATGATATCTTGGGTCACAAATCAAGCCTTGGTAAATTTAAGAAAACTGAAATTATATCAAGTATCTTTTCCGACCACAACGCTATGAGACTAGATATCAATTACAGGAAAAAATCTGTAAAAAAATACAAGCACATGCAGGCTAAACAATACACTACGTAATAACCATGAGACCACTGAAGAAATCAAAGAGGAAATCAAAAAATACCTAGAAACAAATGACAATGAAAACACGACGATCCAAAACCTATGGGATGCAGCAATAGCAGTTCTAAGAGGGAAGTTTATAGCAATACAATCCTACCTTAAGAAACAAGAAACAAGAAACATCTCAAATAAACAACCTAATCTTACACCTAAAACAATTAGAGAAAAGAAGAACAAAAAAAACCTCAAAGTTAGCAGAAGGAAAGAAATCATAAAGATCAGATCAGAAATAAATGAAAAAGAAATGAAGGAAACAATAGCAAAGATCAATAAGACTAAAAGCTGGTTCTTTGAGAAGATAAACCAAATTGATAAACCGTTAGCCAGATTCATCAAGAAAAAAAGGGAGAAGACTCAAATCAATAGAATTAGAAATGAAAAAGGAGAAGTAACAACTGACACTGCAGAAATACATAGGATCATGAGAGATTACTACAAGCAACTCTATGCCAATAAAATGGACAACCTGGAAGAAATGGACAATTTCTTAGAAATGCACAACCTTCCGTGACTGAACCAGGAAGAAATAGAAAATATGAACACACCAATCAGAAGCACTGAAATTGAAACTGTGATTAAAAATCTCCCAACAAACAAAAGCCCAGGACCAGATGGCTTCACAAGCGAATTCTATCAAACATTTAGAGAAGAGCTAACACCTATCCTTCTCAAACTCCTCCAAAATATAGCAGAGGGAGGAACACTCCCAAACTCATTCTACGAGGCCACCATCACCCTGATACCAAAACCAGACAAAGATGTCACAAAGAAAGAAAACTACAGGCCAATATCACTGATGAACATAGATGCAAAAATCCTCAACAAAATACTAGCAAACAGAATCCACCAGCACATTAAAAGGATCATACACCATGATCAAGCGGGGTTTATCCCAGGGATGCAAGGATTCTTCATTATACGCAAATCAATCAATGTGATACACCATATTAACAAATGGAAGGAGAAAAACCATATGATCATCTCAATAGATGCAGAGAAAGCTTTCGACAAAATTCAACACCCATTTATGATAAAAACCCTCCAGAAAGTAGGCATAGCGGGAACTTTCCTCAACATAATAAAGGCCATACATGACAAACCCACAGCCAACATCGTCCTCAATGGTGAAAAACTGAAACCATTTCCACTAAGATCAGGAACAAGACAAGGTTGCCCACTCTCACCACTACTATTGAACATAGTTTTGGAAGTTTTAGCCACAGCAATCAGAGCAGAAAAAGAAATAAAAGGAATCCAAATCGGAAAAGAAGAAGTAAAGCTGTTACTGTTTGCAGATGACATGATACTATACATAGAGAATCCTAAAGATGCTACCAGGAAACTACTAGAGCTAATCAATGAATTTGGTAAAGTAGCAGGATACAAAATTAATGCACAGAAATCTCTTGCATTCCTATACACTAATGATAAAAATCTGAAAGTGAAATTAAGAAAACACTCCCATTCACCATTGCAACAAAAAGAATAAAATATCTAGGAATAAACCTACCTAAGGAGACAAAAGACCTGTATGCAGAAAATTATAAGACACTGATGAAAGAAATTAAAGATGATACAAATAGATGGAGAGATACACCATGTTCTTGGATTGGAAGAATCAACATTGTGAAAATGACTCTACTACCCAAAGCAATCTACAGAGTCAATGCAATCCCTATCAAACTACCACTGGCATTTTTCACAGAACTAGAACAAAAAATTTCACAATTTGTATGGAAACACAAAAGATCCCGAATAGCCAACGCAATCTTGAGAAAGAAAAACGGAGCTGGAGGAATCAGGCTCCCTGACTTCAGACTATACTACAAAGCTACAGTAATCAAGACAGCATGGTACTGGCACAAAAACAGAAATATAGATCAATGGAACAGGATAGAAAGCCCAGAGGTAAACCCACGCACATATGGTCACCTTATCTTTGATAAAGGAGGCAAGAATATACAGTGGAGAAAGGACAGCCTCTTCAATAAGTGGTGCTGGGAAAACTGGACAGCTACATGTAAAAGAATGAAATTAGAACACTCCCTAACACCATACAGAAAACTAAACTCAAAACAGATTAAAAACCTAAATGTAAGGCCAGACACCATCAAACTCTTAGAGGAAAACATAGGCAGAACCCTCTATGACATAAATCACAGCAAGATCCTTTTTGACCCACCTCCTAGAGAAATGGAAATAAAAACAAAAATAAACAAATGGGACCTAATGAAACTTAAAAGCTTTTGCACAGCAAAGGAAACCATAAACAAGACCAAAAGACAACCCTCAGAATGGGAGAAAATATTTGCAAATGAAGCAAATGACAAAGTATTAATCTCCAAAACATACAAGCAACTCATGCAGCTCAATATCAAAAAAACAAACAACCCAATCTAAAAATGGGCAGAAGACCTAAATAGACATTTCTCCAAAGAAGATATACAGATTGCCAACAAACACATGAAAGAATGCTCAACATCATTAATCATTAGAGAAATGCAAATCAAAACTACAATGAGATATCATCTCACATCGGTCAGAATGGCCATCATCAAAAAAATCTACAAACAATAAATGCTGGAGAGGGTGTGGAGAAAAGGGAACCCTCTTGCACTGTTGGTGGGAATGTAAATTGATACAGCCACTAGGGAGAACAGCATGGAGGTTCCTTAAAAAACTAAAAATAGAACTACCTTACGACTCAGCAATCCCACTACTGGGCATATATCCTGAGAAAACCATAATTCAAAAAGAGTCATGTACCAAAATGTTCATTGCAGCTCTATTTACAATAGCCAGGACATGGAAGCAACCTAAGTGTCCATCATCGGATGAATGGATAAAAAAGATGTGGCACATATATACAATGGAATATTACTCAGCCATAAAATGGAATGAAACTGAGTTATTTGTAGTGAGGTGGATGGACCTAGAGACTGTCATACAGAGTGAAGCAAGTGAGAAAAAGAAAAACAAACACCGTATGCTAACACATATATATGGAATCCAGAAAAAGAAAAAAGAAAAAGAAAATGGTCAGAAGAACCTAGGGGCAAGACAGGAATAAAGATGCAGACCTACTAGAGAATGGACTTGAGGATACGGGGCGGGGGAAGGGTAAGCTGGGACAAAGTGAGAGAGTGGCATGGACATATATACACTACAAAACGTAAAATAGATGGCTAGTGGGAAGCAGCTGCATAGCACAGGGAGATCAGCTCGGTGCTTTGTGACCACCTAGAGGGGTGGGATAGGGAGGGTGGGAGGGAGGGAGATGCAAGAGGGAAGAGATATGGGGACATGTGTATATGTATAACTGATTCACTGTTATCAAGCAGAAACTAACACACCACTGTAAAACAATTATACTCCAATAAATATGTTAAAAACAAAAAAACAAAAAGAAAACCTGGAGTAAGTGTAGGTATTTAGAGAAAAATGAGGAAGCCTGATTGCCATCCTCGGGCTCTCAAAATGACTCCATAAAATGGATTAAGACTAAATTAGAGAAGGGAGAAATTATACTGTTTTCCCTCAGAGTCCCAAATGCAGACACAGGGCATCATCACCCACACAGCAATTCATGGGAAAAGTCACCCATGCAAAAATGGAAAAAAAAAAAAAAGAATGATGACACTAATAGTCACATTCCATGTACGTATACCCCTGGGGTCAAGTAGGGATGAAAATGAAAAAGTCCAAGAAACTGGGAAGGAGACCGGCTAGATTACAAATAAGCTTGGACAGGAGGGTAAAGTCGGATGCTTCTCTGATTAATCTGGGACTACTTAAAATGTTCTGGGCTCCCTGGGATGGTGGGAGAGATATAATCTGCAAAGAACATGGTTCATCACCTCAGTTCTTCTTCCCTATTGCTTCCTTCAGGTTGGATGCATTCGGGATACCCCATCATGTGCCACGTGCAGTCAGTGCCTGTGTTCCTTGATGAGAAGATCATAAGATCCAAAGGCATCTGGGGTCTCTTCCACGAGATGGGCCACAACTTGCAGCATTCTGGATGGATTATCCATCCTCATACCAGTGAAGCCATGTGCAACCTCTGGTCAGTCTATGTGAGTGAGACAGTGCTGGACATCCCCGGGAATCAGGCGCACTCTCGTCTGAGTCCTCAAAGTCGGGAGCAGAGGATCAAAGTGCACATGGACAAGGGAACCCCCCTGAGTGACCGGAACATGTGGACGGCTCTAGAAACGTATCTTCAGGTACAGAGCAGAAATGGAGGGAAACGGGGACCACACTACAACTCCTTCAACACCGCCACCAGCCATGGGTGCACCGCCTCCCCTGGACATGGGAGATGGCTGCATGGTGGTGTCTCTCTGTGGCTCAGGTTTTACATGCCTAAAATGGATAATGATACATGTCCTACTCCTCCCCTCCACCTCAGAACTTTGTGGAAATAAATGAAAGTGGGTGGAATCATTGTGAAAAGTATACCATGATAACACAGTTCTGGCCATGAAACCTTGAGGTAGACTCGCAGCTTTGTCAAATACAAAATTGAGTGGTTTCTCCTGAGTTATCTTTATAGTTCAGAAGACAAGAACATCACCTCACTATAACAATGCATTACGAGGACACAGGCTGGGGAAAGTGACCTGGTAGCAAGTTTCTCAAAATGGTATCTTCCTACTCAAACCCCAAGTGTGGACAAGTCCTAGTTCCATTATAAAATAAGTAACATGTGTAGTGTTTTTCAGCTTTTCAAAACCTCCCCTTCCATTTCCCCCATCTAATCCTTGCCAGCCTCATGAAACACATTAAGGACGTATTATCACAATCCTCATTTGGCAAGTGCAGAAGCTGAAGGTTAAAGGGCATAAGCAGTCTGTCATCGACCTTAAAATTGAGAGAAAGGGGAAGACCTAGAACTCAGGTTTGGTGTTCTGACTCCAGACCCCCGTGCCTTTGGCACTACCGCACACCGTCTCTGGATGTTCACGATTCCAAAGATTCCAAGATTACTTCAGGCAGCAAAATAAATTTGGACTGCTCCATTTTCCTTAGCAATAACTAATCTGTCTGAGCATATGCATGAAAAGAGTCATAGTGTCCCAGAAGCTTGACCTACAAGTTCAATTCAAAGCCCTTGGGGGCAGACCCCCTTCACTGCTCTCTAACCTGGACTTCCATAGCTCTGGGGTTGGATTCAGGCCAGGTGGCCACCTCCCTGACCCCTCACCTTCCATTCCCACCACATGGTCAAGATTCAAGTCCCGGGCATCTGTCATCCAAACTATTCCAATAGCCTCTTCACTAGTCTCCCTACTTCTATCCATGATCCCAACTGACCTGTCTTCCAAAGGTGCTGACCAAAAAACCACACATTTCAGCTAATAAAACTTCAATAACTCCCTGGTGCCTTCAGGTAGAATGCCACACTCTTTAGCAACTGGCTCCGCCTTCTCCTCCTGCCTCGAGATCCAGATTCTTGCCTTCTTACTCATACGCCAGCAAATCCAAACTGTTTACAGTTTTCAGAACACATTACCATGGTTCATGTTTCTGTACATTTGCAAATATTGCTCTTTCTCACTGAAATAGTTTTGCCTTCTTTATACACCAAGAAAACTGTTCGTCTTTCAAAATCAGACCATTGTCACCTTCTCCAAGAAGCCTTCCCTGAATATGTTCCTTTGAGATATTATTTACTTGCTCCCCCATGTTACAGTTGCGTTGAAATGACCCCAGATTGTCAGTTATTTGCTTAATTCAATTTAATTAATTAAAATAAAAATTTAATTTAATAAGTTGATTATAATTAGTATTAGATATCTCCTAATGGCTCAGTCTGTCATCGCAGCTGAGCAATAATGAAAGAATGATAGTAGTGTTGGCTGAAACATTCTACTTTAACTTGTCTTCAAGGCAGTGCTTCTCTAGGGTCATAGATTCCTAAATGATGGACCAGGATTGTGTGTTTTCTAGCTCTAAAGTTCTATAATCCCAACTACCCATTTCAGAGGGCCTTCCAGGAATGGACTCTGAGTACACATCTCTCCCTATGTCTGAGTTCATCCTAGCTCTACCCACAAAAAATGCATTCTTTTTACACATCTGCCTGTCTCCATAAGACAATGTGGCAGACTTACTAAGAGTCGAGTCTTCAACAAAGAATAAAAATATCATTACATCTGGGTGGTGTCTGTGTTTTCAAATGGAAGGATTCCACTTTTCAGCTACACAAGATGATCCTCAGCTATGTCAGATTAAAATCTTTATCTACCACTAAGCTTAGGAGTGAGAAAAATAATAACTAAAAGTAACTATCATTTATTCTAGACCAAGTAAAGCGCAAGCACAGACTCCGTCTCTGAGACTGGAGTGAGGGAGAATAAGGTATGACACCAGTCACTGGAATGAGCATATGAGAGAATGGAGAAGGAGAGAGCCACTGATGAGAATTAAATCAGTGTTAAAAGATAGCTTATAACTAAGCATTACCATGTAATTTTATGTGTGTATGTGCCGGGCGGGCATGGCTTTTGTAGACCAGACACCTCATTCTGCCCCTTCCTTCTCTTCCCAGCTCCAGGAGGCCTTTGGGTGGGAGCCATTTGTCCAGCTCTTTCCTGAGTACCAGACCCTCTCTGACATCCCCAAAGACAACCCTGGCAAGATGAATCTGTGGCGAAGAAGTTCTCTGAAAAGGTGCAGAAGAATCTGGCTCCTTCCTTTGAGGCCTGGGGCTGGCCTGTCCAGAAGGAAGTGGCTGCCAGCCTGGCCTGTCTGCCTGAGTGGCAAGAAAATCCCATGAAATCATATGCACACTACAGAAAGGAGTGAAGAATTGTAGAAATGTTCACTTTAAAACAGATCATTGGGGCTTCCCTGGTGGCGCAGTGGTTGAGAATCTGCCTGCCAATGCAGGGGACACGGGTTCGAGCCCTGGTCTGGGAAGATCCCACATGCCGCGGAGCAACTAGGCCCGTGAGCCACAATTACTGAGCCTGCGCGTCTGGAGCCTGTGCTCCGCAACAAGAGAGGCCGCGATAGTGAGAGGCCCGCGCACCGCGATGAAGAGTGGCCCCCGCTCGCCGCAACTAGAGA
The DNA here is from genome assembly GCF_028021215.1 of Eschrichtius robustus. Taxonomy (NCBI): domain Eukaryota; kingdom Metazoa; phylum Chordata; class Mammalia; order Artiodactyla; family Eschrichtiidae; genus Eschrichtius; species Eschrichtius robustus. Next base: position 118,831,567 of record NC_090831.1, on the reverse strand, counting down.
AAGCCCTCGCACAGAAACGAAGACCCAACACAGCCAAAAATAAATAAATAAATAATAAAAATAAAGGAATTCCTTTAAAGAAAAAAAAAAAACCAGATCACTGGATATAACAGATCTAATCCTCACATAATCAACCCAAATTTCAGCTTTATTTTTTTTCTCAATCTTGTTCAGAATATCCTAATTCATTTGCAACATAGAGATTAAATTAGACAGTGATTTTCAAAATTAGTAATTTGCATAACTCAACCATGTTTTCTCTAGTTTTATTTTTTAATCCTAAGAGATTTCTTTCTTGATTTGTTTAGTGTTTTACATTTGCTTTATTGGGTGACAGGAACTGCTCAGACCCAAAGACTTAACCCCAGGAATGTCTCTCCTTGGATCCCTTTAGAGCACATTTCTCTTTATCCTAAAATTATTTCATATGTTTCACAAATATCTTTTGTCTGCATGGTTTGAACACAGTAGTTGGTCAACAGATACTTGTTGAAAATGAATAATAGGGGCTTTCCCAGTGGCGCAGTGGTTAAGAGTCCGCCTGCCAATGCAGGGGACATGGGTTCGAGCCCTGGTCCAGGAGGATCCCACATGCCGTGGAGCAACTAAGCCCGTGCACCACAACTACTGAGCCTGCGCTCTAGAGCACTCGAGCCACAACTACTGAAGCCCGTGCTCCGCAATGAGAGAGGCCACCGCAGTGAGAAGCCTGCGCACTGCAACTAGAGAAAGCCCGCGCACAGCAGCGAAGACCCAATGCAGCCAAAAATAAATAACTAAATTTTAAAAATAAATAAATAATAATAATAAAAAGAAAATGAATAATAACAACTACATGATAGAGAACTCACTGTGTGCCAGCCAGTAAGTGCTTTAACTGGACCAAGTCATTTCCTGATTGCAGCGACCCTGAGTTAGGAACCATTACAGGTCCTGTTCCAAGTAGGAAAATGTGTTCCTGGAAATTAAAGCTCTAACGTTATAATAGGTTAAACTTCATGAGGATATATTCCATATGCATAGGGGAGGGGGTACTGATTTACTACTTCACAAAATTCTTTAGAATTATTCCTGTAGCATAGAGGACCATCCATTTCACCTCTACAGATGGGAGCTGCCACACAGCCCACCAAACACCCCATGTGTTTCCTTTGGGAAATGATCAAACAATTTGCTGACAATTCAAAGCCTGTTATCTGAGAAAATTTGATGTCAGTGTCAGAAAGATAGACCAGGGCAAGCAAATGAAAGAAATATTGGCTTGATAAAAAGAAACGAAACTTGAGTTATTTGTAGTGAGGTGGATGGACCTAGAGTCTGTCATACAGAGTGAAGTAAGTCAGAAAGAGAAAAACAAATACCGTATGCTAACACATATATATGGAATCCAAAAAAAGAAGAAAGAAAAATAGTTCTGATGAACCTAGGGCCAGGACAGGAATAAAGGCGCAGATGTAGAGAATGGACTTGAGGACATGGGGAGGGGGAAGGGTAAGCTGGGACGAAGTGAGAGAGTGGCATGGACATATATACACTACCAAATGTAAAATAGCTAGCTAGTGGGAAGCAGCCGCATAGCACAGGGAGATCAGCTCGGTGCTTTGTGTCCACCTAGAGGGGTGGGATAGGGAGACGCAAGAGGGAGGGGATATGGGGATATATGTATACATAAAGCTGATTCACTTTGTCATACAGCAGAAACTAACACACCATTGTAAAGCAATTATACACCAATAAAGATGTTAAAAAAAAAAAAAGAAATATTGGCTTGTTCCATGCATATCAGTGAAATCTTTGTAAGGCACGTGGCTGCATTTTGGTCAGTATCTTCTGTGCTGGAGGATTAATGCTGTTGCAAATCCATGCTGAATGGAGTACTGCTAAGCCATGTATGCATATATAATCTTCACTGGCACACAAGGACGCTTAAATTTCAAAGTGACAAACTAACAAGTGGCAGAGCAAGAATTTGAAACCAATCATTGGATTAACTGTAAGAACATACGATCATAGCTACTCTTCCTCTAGTTACAGGAGCCAAATGTAAGCTCAAAGAGGAAAAATACATAAATGCGCCTTTCTTTAGTGGACTTGCTCACTTTTTCATCTGTTCTATGAAGCTTCCTCTTGAGAGCTGCCTCTACCTTCTCCATGATTGGAATGGGGTTGCCAATCAAGGGACCACAGCATTCCCATCATAAGAGCTGGCACAAGACCATGGACAACCAGAGTACTCCATCCTCTGGACCTAGTGACTGGACTGTGGATGTTCGCATGACTTAAGCAGAACCAGGCAGTGTCCTTTTTTGATAGTAATAAAGTCATTGGTGGAGGAAGAACAATTTTTTTTCTGAGATCACGGGTTCCATGAGCCATTTAAGCCAGGAGCTGCCTTGCAATATCATCTTTGCATAAAGAGAGACTGATGGGACAGTGAAACCCACACAAAGAAAAACAATGACAATCAAAGACAAAGATCTATATCCTTAAGAACACTGTTCAAGAATCTAGATCTAGTAGTGCTGCAAGCTCCATGGCAACACCCAGACTCTTCTGTTTCTTGAATCAATAAATTGCTTCCTTTTGCTTCTACCAGTTTGAGCTGAGTTCCTGTTACCTGTCATCGGAAATGTCCAAATAAAATTTTTCCCCTCTTTAAGTCCTCTCCAGTTTGCTATTGGAGCATTGTGACTCCTGCCTTTTCTCAGGAAGGATTTACCTGGAATAGACCCTCCTGCTTTCACATCTCTCTCCTCTACTCACAGTGGGCAGCCGCAGTATAACATGAGTTGAGACAGTGGTAACACAAGCCAGTTTTCCACTGATGGTAAAGATAACCAACAGTCACCAAAGCCTTCGCCTCTAGAATTCCATGATTCTGAAACCATACACTCTTGTTTTTAAAGGTACCTTTGGACAGAGAGGCTAGACAAAGAATTTGGTTTTTTCCCCAGCTTTGGAAAGACAGGAGTCTGGTCGGAAAGGCTGAACAATGGTTCTTGGTCTTCTCTTTTGGGTCTCAATTTAAAAGTCATTTTTTAGAGGAAATGCCATGCCCAGCTGTGTCCTGACCATGCACGCTGCTTACCGGCAGCCACACCACCCGTGCTTCATTCAATACTTCTCATCACATTCACATTTAATGTGTGCTTAATGTTCTCTTCCCTCACCAGACTGCACATTTCATGAAGGCAAGGCTGACATCTGTATTCTCAGACTTTATCCCCAATAAATAGCACAGCTCCTGACGTATCGAAAGTTTTTTATGGATAGGTATTTGTTGGCTGACAAGACTGATTAAGGACTCCCAACGCCTGTCCACATTGAATATCTTATAGAGCCCTATGATATTTACTGAAATTCAAAGAAATTCTTCCATTATTCTAGAAGGAAGCAGTAATATGACTTTAGCCTTTCCTCTATTTTTTTACACCTCATACCCGGCTACAAAAATTTTGGTCATATTTGTGGTCAGACTGGATGAGTGGGAACTTTCCATTGGTCTCCTCCCAACCACTCATATATTCAAGATTCAGTACTTATGAGAATGTTTGTTTTCAGCAAAATTTTTGTGGGGAATGATGGAAACTTTCAAGGGATATAATCATTTTTTAAATAAATTCCTTAGGTCTTGACATTTTATGGTCTTTGTCTTCACTTCTTCACATACCTGTTTCTTTTCTCTCTTCACTTGAACTTCAGCCAACATTAATTTTGGAGAGGTTTTTCTTTTCTCTGCATGATCACTCCCCCTAGTCCTGCTATATGTCATTAAATTCTGGATCAAGGGCATTCCTCTAAGTCAGGATGATCCCCAAATCTTTTTATATCATCAACCAAAGTAATCCAGTCCTTTCCTGTCTGTCCTCAAGATGGCACACTAAGCACAGGCTCCAGCCTCTTTCAACCCCTGGCCCTAGATTACTAGAAAGACCAGATCTTTTCTAAAATTCTAACACAGCATTGGAAAGCCAGAAGGCAGCCTCCCCCTAAAAGATCCAGGGAGATGGTATCACATGGTAAAAGAAAACCAAGAACCTGCTCAGTGCAAAGTGCTTTACAGAGCAGAAGTGACCACAGGAGTTCTCCAAATCCAGAGAAGGTAGCTTGGGGGAACAGATAAATCTCAAGAATGCAAGGATGATGCATTTATAGTATATCTAACACATTTGCTGAATTTACAGATTATAAGAGAAAAACTTTACCATCATGACAAAAAATAGTTAGAAAAATTCAAGACACAGTCATGATTAAACATTTTGTAAGACAGTGAAGTAGAAACTTCCTATAACAAGTAGTGTATGTACCAGAAACCTTTGGCAAGCATTATACTCAGTAGTAAAAAGTAGAAGCACTCACATTACACTCAAGAATATGAAAAGAATGTTCACTCTTAGTGTTACCTTCAGCATATCCTTGGAGCTCTTTATTAATGCATTTGGACAAGAAAAACAGACTGGAAAGGAAGGGGAAAATAATCATTATTTTCAGAAAATATGACCCTCTATATTTTGGGATTGTATCTGATAGACAGCTGATGAAGTGGACGTGATGGGGACAGGTAAAGAGAGGTCGAGGATGACACCTAGGCTCTTGGCTTGAGCCCTCAGTGGGTTTTTTTGGTTTGTTTTAGTTTTTTGTTGAAATATAGTTGGATTTACAATATCGTGTTATTTTCAAGTTTACTGCACAGCAATTTAGAGATAGATAGATGATAGATAGGTAGGTAGATAGGTAGATGACAGATAGATAGATAGATAGATAGATAGATAGATAGACAGACAGACAGATAGATAGATAGATAGACAGATAGATAGATAGATAGATTGGTTCTTCTGCAGGTCCTTTTCCCTTGTAGGTCATTACAAAATATTGAGTATAGTTCCCTGTGCAATAGAGTAGGTCCTTGTTGGTTATCTATTTTATATATAGTAGTGTGTATATATATATTAATCCCAACCTCCTAATTTATCCCTCCCCCCACCCCCCTTTCTGCTTTGGTAACCATAAGTTTGTTTTTTTACATCTGTTTTGGAAAGAAGTTCATTTGTATCTTTTTTTTTAAGATTCCACATAAAAGTGATATCATATATTTGTCTTTCTCTGTCTGGCTTACTTCACTTAGTATGGAAATCTCTAGGTCCACCCATGTTGCTGCAAATGAGCCCTCAGTGTTTTTCATACCTTTAACTGAGATAATGGGAAATGAGAGTATGGGATTAAGAGAAAACATGAAATAGTTTGATATATGAGTCTAGACTTTAGAGGTTCGGAGTACAAAATTAAGAGGAGTTATTAGATAGGCAGTTTGATAGATGAGTCTAGACTTCAGAGCAGTGGTCCAGTCTGAAGATATAAATTTAGAACTCATTAGAATATAGACGGTATTCAAAGCTTTAGGCCACATTGAATTCCTTAAGAAGAAGAACACTAGTATGCTGCAAGCCACTATTTTAATGAAAGCAAATGAGATTGGGAAAGACTAGCTTGGTGAGATAAGAAGAAAGCCCAAATTTATTACAGTATCACAGAACTGTGGAGAAGAAAATATTTTTTTATAGCAAAGAAGGCGGGAGATGTCAACAGTTCATGTTGTTGAATGCTCGTGAAAAAGTCACGTAAAACGAGTGTGGAGACACAATTTTGGGGTCGGTCCTTGCGGAGGCTGCTGGCAATCTTGTCAAGGTGGGTGCTGGCTGAGTCAGAAAACAGGTCGAGGAGAACGGGAGGTGAGGGATTTGAGACAACCCATATTCGAAACACTTTTGACACATTTTTCTTGGTAAGGAAGCAAAGAAAAAGGGTGATAACTAGAGGGATAAAGGACTAAGAGAAAAGTTTGTTTTTGAAGATAATGAAATACTAGAGAATATTTCTACAATGAAAATGTGACTAATCCAGTATGGAGCGAGAAATTTTGACACGTGCTTGAAAGGGGGGGAAGTAAATTAAATTTAGTTTTATAGGAAATTATAAAGTAGTTCTCAAGTAAAAGGAAAGAGATTAGATAGAACATGATCCATAAGTCAGCCAAAGTGATTTTCTATTAATTCAATTGGATTTGAATTTTGTTATATGCTTGACGTTTAAGAGGCTAATGTGTAAAAGATATTTTTTCTTTTACAGATATCTAAATTAGCTCAGAGATTATTTTCATTATAGTAAAATATCTGGTAGCTTTCCCCCTAATCATAGCACCTTACTTCCCAATATATCTTTGGATATCTAGGATAAACCTATATTGACAAACGATTTATTAATTCATACCTAGAAACCTTCTACGGATGAAAAAGTAGAAATTTGACTAAATTTATACAGATTGCCTATTTGGTCTCAACTCAATTATATTCAATTTTAAACAGACTTTTTAGAGTTTTGGGTTTTTTTCTTTTTTGGCTGCTCAGCATTTGGACCCTCATTTTGTTTGGGGTCTTCTCAAATAGTCCAAGTCACCGTGTAAGACAAGGTTCTTCTTCACAACACACGTGCTAAAAATGCCAGATGCGTATATATTTCCCCTCAACCCTGTAGCTAGAGTAGTCAGTCATGTCCACTGGGACACTGAATACCAAACAGATGACACATGGGGAGTGTAAAGTATGGAATTAATTCTGTTGGTGGCATCCAGTGACCAGTGACCACAGCAGCCACATGTCAACCAAACTCTTCTTGTGGCATAATTTTTGCTGCACTTCCAAACATCTAGATCTTGGTGCCTAGGGTATTCAGGCCCAGTTCTCCATACATAACATTAGTTATGAGAATTACCCAAATTTCTTCTAGTAAGTTTCCTTCCTGCAAAATTTAGCCAAGGCTTTCTTTTCTGTTGCTATCCAGCCAAGATGCCTGAGTGCTACACTAGATATACCCACAACTGTAGGATCCCCAGGCCAACCTGACAGCCTCTTCCTCCAAGAATTCCACCCAAATCTTAGAATCTTTGGAAACCCAAATGGTAATTACATTTTCTCCTTTGCATTAGGTCCTGCATTTGGCTCCCGATGATCAAAATCTTGGGCACCTAAAGTTGGTTTTAGAGTTGGGCAGAGGGAAGAGAGAGAAAGAATGAGTACAAGAACATGTACATGCAGAGTATACATCCCTGGAAAATATAATTCATTTCCTTTTTATCTTTCCCCAATGGCTAACCAGTGCATTGCACATAAATTTTCAGTAAATATTTATTGAATAAGTAAATCCATTAAAAAATGAGAAAACAGTACAGAATCATGGAGAGAGAGCTGAAATAAGGGTCAGAAAACAAAGCATTCTCTTCTTTTCTCTACTACCTTGAGGTACTCTATGGACATCATTTTCCTCATTTGTAAAATAAAGAAGCAAAATAACTCAGATTACCTTTCAGCTCAGAAATTCTTTGATTTGGGAATAAATATACTGAAGATTGGATACTAGGACTCTGTTGTGTGCAAGGTTTTTTAAAAAGGATTCTTTCTTTGGTGAGGAAAAAATGGGGTTATATCTCATTTATTTTCCCCAGCACTCAGCACTCAGAATAAGTGTAGGTTTCATTAATTAGTAAAATTGTACATGCCAGTGTGTCAAGTTTGAGCACAGCAGTATGAGTTCCCACAGGAAGATGCCGGGTTCCTGCCATGAGCTATACTGCAATGTCTATGGGAAGTGTTACCTCCGAGGGGCCAAGCAAACCCATATTCCCACAGCATTTCCTAAGACTACCTTTTCCTTCTCAGAGTTAGACTCACTGATGTAAATTGCCCAGCTGGGTTTTAATTGAAGCTCTGCACTCACTTTCCCTCGTGTTTTTCTATATGTACACTTCTCCTCCCTTTTCCTCCCTTAGTTACTTCTCTCCTTCCCCCTAAGTCCCTCCACACAGGCCCATGGTGAAGAGAGCTGACAATAATGAGGCCCCAGGAACTGGCCCAAAGTCCGCTGTAAAACTTTTAAAATTAAACCCTCAAGATTTTAAGAGTTGTGATTAGAATGCATGATTTGAAGTGAACTAACATCACCCTGCCATCCAGCTGGCATGGTCCTCTGCCCATGGGTCTGCTGGGCTCTGGTGCTAAAGCCCTGGCAGAGAGAGCTGTTTCCTGCCATCCACTGTCCTGCTCTGAAAGTGGTCAAAGTTTTCCTTAAACCTTTGGGAAGTGCCCCAGATTTTCTTCTTGTTGAACAATTAGGATGTGTTTGATTTTCCACTATTAGCATCAGTTGCTCTGATGAGTGTCTATGGGGATAAGTCTTTGTATTTGTGAAGATCTCCTCAAAATAGATTCCTAGAAGTGAAATTAGAGGTGAAAAAGCCAAAATATATTTAGGACTCAATATGGATGTCAAATTCCCTTCCTTTCACTCGTTCATACAAGCAAATATGTAATGAGCATCTTTAGCGCCAGGCACTCTTCTAGGTGCTGGAATGTGACTGTGAACAGAGAGACAAGGCTTCTAATCTCATGCAATACCTAATCTATGGGTTAAGGAAGACAATAAACAAGAAATAAAAAATACATAGTGTAATTATAAATGGTAACTAATGTTATAAAAATACATAAAATGGAATGATAGGGACTGGGGGTTGGCTTTTTCCTTTCTTTTGAACCCCCATACAATTTATCAGCAGGTATGGTCAGCCTTACCTACTAGACAGAAGCAGAATTCATCACTTCTCACCACCTTTGTTGTTATCTCCCTAACGCAAGTCACCACCCGCTTCTGCCTGGACCTTTGCAATACCTTCCTTTGCCCCATCTTACTTCCCTGTGTTCTACTCTCCCCACAGCAGCTTGAGTCTTTTAGCATGTAAGTCTATAAGATCATGTAACTCAGCTGCAAAAGCACTTCAGTAGTTTTCCCTTTCTCTGAGTAAAACCCAGTCATTGCCAAGGCCTGTAAAGCAGTCCATGGCCTGGACTCTACGACCTCTCTGCTCCCATCTCTACCACTCTCCTCCCCCAATGTTCTCCTCTCTAGCTCCTTGATCCTTCCCCAGGGCCTTTGCACTTGCTCTTTCCCCTGTTTGGAATACTCATTCCCCAGCTATTTCTCATTTCTTCATTTCTCTTTTAAGAGAAATAGTCACTAACTCTGCCAAATAAAATAGCATGGCATCCCATGTCTTTCTCCTTTATCCTGCTTTACTTTTCGTCATTGCATTTATTACCATTTGACATACTTATTTATACATTCTGTTTATTAACTACTTTACCCACTAAGATAGAAATATCATAGGTGAAGGACTGCTTTATTCACTGCTGTATTCACATTACCTAAATTCAGTGTTTGTCCAATGGATATATAAACCACCACATGCAAAGTATCAATATATTCATTAATGGCTCTGTTTCAACCTGTCAATAGATTTCTAGGGATATGCTGTTAGACTAGATAATGTATCCTATCTTGTTTTTTATTTTTATCGATGACATGGATCAAGAAATAGTAACCACTTTCACAAAGTGTGGTATATATGACCTGTTATCAGAATAATCTTCAGCAAAGTTTCTCAAATTGTAGATCACTAACCATTAGCGGTCAGTGAATATAGTTAGCAGGTTGTGAACAGATTTTTCTTAACAAAAGAGAATATAGCCAGGTTGGAACCGAATGGAATTAAATTAGGGAAAAATGAAATTTATCACACGTAATACAAGAAAGTTTGTTTTAATTATACATATGTAGGCTTTCTGTACGCATATCAAGATATGATGTAAAGAGTATTTCTTATAAGTCACAATTTATCTTAAGTTTTAAACACAGTGACCTACAGTGTTGATTCCTGGAAATTGTTCCAGAATTCCCAGGAAATAATATAAATAGCAACAGATAAAAAATGGAAAAACATTAAAAGAGAGACAGAGAGAAAGAATCAATGAACCAAAGAGCTGGTCCTTTGGAAAAAAATTAAAAATTATTAAATGACTAGTTATATCGACAAAGATAAAAAAAGAGAAAAGATATAAATTACCAATTAGAGGAACAAAGGAGGGGACATCATTGCAGATCCTACAGACATTTATAACTATAAAGATGAAATGGATATGAAGAAGAAATATATAGATTCAATAATCTAATATGTATTTTAAAAATAGAATATGTGGTTAAAAAACCTTCCAAGAAGAGCTCTTCAGGCCAGATTGCTGTACCATCAAGATTTCTCAAACATTTCAAAAAATAATACCAATTCTACACAATTTTTTTCCAGAAAATAAAAAAGGAGGGAATGCTATCCAACTCATTTTATGAGGCTGGCATTACTTGATATTAAAAACAGATATTACTAGAAAACTACAGACCAAATATCCCTCACAACAATAGATCCAAAACTCTTCAATAAAATACTAGCAATTGTAAACCAACAATATGTAAAAAAAGACATCATGATGAAGTGAGGTTTATCTCAGCATGCAAGGATAGCTGAACATTCCAAAGTTAACTGAATTAATTCACCACATCAGTACGCAAAAGAAGGAAAGAATCATATGCTCATTCCAAGAGATGCAGAAAAGCATTTGACAGAATTCAGCATCTATTCACAAAAAAAACCTCTCAGGGAGTTAATAACAGAATGGAAATTCTTAAAACTAAGGAAGAACATCCACAAAATGGCCTGCTAACATCATAGTTAATGGTGAAAGATTGAATGCTTTACCCCTAAGATCAGGAACATGGCTAGAAGGTGCACTCTCACCACTCTTATTTGACATCATACTGGAAGTTCTACTCATTGCAATAAGTAGAGATAAATAAGAGACTTGAAGACATGAAGACATACAGTTTGGAATGGAAGAAATAAAAATGTTTCTCTTCACAGATGACGTGGCTGTATATTGAGAAAATCCCAAAGAATTTACAAGGAAGCTAATAGAGCCAGAAGATAAGTTTAGCAAGGTCAATGGATATTAGGCCAATATAAGTTCAATTTACTTATAGTATAAAATCAATCATGTTTCTGTATATATTCTATATATTACCCATGGAAACTGGAAAATTGCAAACAGTAACATTGTAATAAAACCAAAAAATACAAAATAATTTGGTGCATTGTAACACAAAAATTTTAGCAAAATATGTTTATGATCTCTGTACTGAAAACTCCAAAAACGTGGTGAAAGAAATCAAAGACCTAAACAAATAGGAGATTTACCTTGTTCATGAGCTGAAAGTCTTGATGTTGCTATGATGTCAATTCCCCATCAACTGTTTTATAGATTCTATGCAACCCTAATGTTACAGTGGGATATTTTTTGTACAAATTGAGAAGCTGGTTCTAAAATTTACGTGGAAAAAAATCAAAAGAACTGCAAGAGCTGAAACAATTTTGAAAAAGACAAACTTGGAGGACTACCTCATATCAAGGCTTACTATAAAACTGCATTAATCAAGACAGTGTAGTGCTGGTGGAAGGACACATAAATCAATGTAATAGAATTCAGATATAGACTCACACATAAATGATCAACTTATTTTTCACAAGGATGTAAAGGGAACTTGATGAAGACTGCATAATCTTGTCATATAACATTAGATTTGTGCTTGTTACATAACAATAGCTGACTGAAACACAAATTGAAACACAGATGTGGGGAGAGAGGAGAAGATGGCGGAAGAGTAAGACGCGGAGATCACCTTCCTCCCCACAGATACATCAGAAATACATCTACACGTGGAACTGCTCCTATAGAACACATACTGAACACTGGCAGAAGACCTCAGACCTCCCAAAAGGCAAGAAACTCCCCACGCACCTGGGTAGGGCAAAAGAAAAAAGAAAACACAGAGACAAAAGAACAGGCATGGGACCTGCACCAGTGGGAGGGAGCTGTAAAGGAGGAAAGGTTTCCACGCACTAGGAAGGCCCTTCGCGGGCAGAGACTGCGGGTGGCGGAGGGGGGAGGCTTCGGAGCCGCGGAGGAGAGCGCAGCCACAGGGGTGCGGAGGGTAAAGCGGAGAGATTCCCTCACAGAGGAGCGGTGCCGAGCAGCACTCACCAGCCCAAGAGGCTTGTCTGCTCACCCGCCGGGGCGGGCGGGGGCTGGGAGCTGAGGCTCGGGCTTTGGAGTTCAGATCCCAGGGAGAGGACTGGGGTTGGTGGCGTGAACACAGCCTGAAGAGGTTAGTAGTGCACCACAGCTAGCCGGGAGGGAGTCCGGGAAAAAGTCTGGACCTGTCTAAGAGGCAAGAGACTTTTTCTTCCCTCTTTGTTTCCTGGTGCGCTAGGAGAGGGGCTAGGAGAGGGGATTAAGAGCGCTGCTAAAAGGAGTTCCAGAGATGGGCGAGAGCCGTGGCTATCAGCATGGACCCCAGAGACGGGCATGAGACGCTAAGGCTGCTGCTGCTGCCACCAAGAAGCCTATGTGCAAGCACAGGTCACTAGCCACACTGCCCCTCCCGGGAGCCTGTGCAGCTCGCCACTGCCGGGGTCCCCTGATCCAGGGACAACTTCCCCGGGAGAAGGCACGGCGCGCCTAAGGCTGGTGCAACGTCACACCGGCCTCTACCGCCGCAGGCTCGCCCCACATCCGTACCCCTCCCTCCCTCCGGCCTGAGTGAGCCAGAGCCCCCGAATCAGCTGCTCCTTTAACCCCGTCCTGTCTGAGCGAAGATCAGACGCCCTCAGGCGACCTACACGCAGAGGCGGGTCTAAATCCAAAGCTGAACCCCGGGAGCTGTGCGAACAACGAAGAGAAAGGGAAATTTCTCCCAGCAGCCTCAGAAGCGGCGGATTAAATCTCCACAATCCACCTGATGTACCCTGCATCTGTGGACTACCTGAATACACAACGAATCATCCCAAATTGAGGAGGTGGACTTTGGGAGCAAGATATATTATTTTTTCCCCTTTCCCTCATTTTGAGACTGTGTATGCGTATGCTTCTGTGTGTGACTTTGTCTGTATAGCTTTGCTTTCACCATTTGTCCTAGGGTTCTGTCCGTCTGTTTTTTTTGTTTGTTTATTTTTGGGTTTTTTACTTAAAAAATTCTTTTTTCTTCATAATTACTTTTTATCTTTTATTAATAACTTTATTTTATTTTATCTTACTTTATTTTATTTTATTTTATCCTCTTTCTTTCTGTTTTTTCTCCCTTTTATTCTGAGCCATGTGGATGAAAGACTCTTGCTGCTCCAGCCAGGCATCAGGGCCGTGCCTCTGAGGTGGGAGAACCAACTTCAGGACACTGGTCCACAAGAGACCTCCCAGCTCCACGTAATACCAAACTGCGAAAATCTCCCAGAGATCTCCATCTCAACACCAAGAGCCAGCTTCACTCAATGACCAGCAAGCTACAGTGTTGGACACCCTATGCCAAACAACTAGCAAGACAGGAACACAGCCTCATCCATTAGCAGAGAGACTGCCTAAAATCATAATAAGGCCACAGACATCCCAAAACACACCACCAGACGTGGACCTGCCCACCAGAAAGACAAGATCCAGCCTCATCCACCAGAACACAGGCACTAGTCCCCTCCACCAGGAAGCCTACACAACCCACTGAACCAACCTTAGCCACTGGGGACAGATACCAAAAACAACGGGAACTACAAACCTGCAGCCTGCAAAAAGGAGACCCCAAACACAGTAACTTAAGCAAAATGAGAAGACAGAAAAACACACAGCAGATGAAGGAGCAAGGTAAAAACACACCAGACCTAACAAATGAAGAGGAAATAGGCAGTCTACCTGAAAAAGAATTCAGAATAATGATAGTAAAGATGATCCAAAATCTCGGAAATAGAATAGACAAAATGCAACAAACATTTAACAAGGACCTAGAAGAACTAAAGAGGAAACTAGCAACGATGAACAACACAATAAATGAAATTAAAAATACTCTACAAGGGATCAATAGCAGAATAACTGAGGCAGAAGAACAGATGAGTGACCTGGAAGATAACATAGTGGAAATAACTACTGCAGAGCAGAATAAAGAAAAAAGAATGAAAAAAACTGAGAACAGTGTCAGAGACCTCTGGGACAACATTAAATGCACCAACATTCGAATTATAGGGGTCCCAGAAGAAGAAAAGAAAAAGAAAGGGACTGAGAAAATATTAGAAGAGATTATAGTTGAAAACTTCCCTAGTATGGGAAAGGAAATAGTTAATCAAGTCCAGGAAGCACAGAGAGTCCCACACAGGATAAATCCAAGGAGAAACACGCCAAGACACATATTAATCAAACTATCAAAAATTAAATGCAAAAAAACAAATATTAAAAGCAACAAGGGAAAAACAACAAATAACACACAAGGGAATCCCCATAAGGTTAACGGCAGATCTTTCAGCAGAAACTCTGCAAGCCAGAAGGGAGTGGCAGGATATATTTAAAGTGATGAAGGAGAAAAACCTACAACCAAGATGACTCTACCCAGCAAGGATCTCATTCAGATTTGATGGAGAAATTAAAACCTTTACAGACAAGCAAAAGCTGAGAGAGTTGAGCACCACCAAACCAGCTTTACAACAAATGCTAAAGGAACTTCTCTAGGCAAGAAACACAAGAGAAGGAAAACACCTACAATAACAAACCCAAAACAATTAAGAAAATGGGAATAGGAACATACATATCGATAATTACCATAAATGTAAATGGATTAAATGCTCCCACCAAAAGACACAGGCTGGCTGAATGGATACAAAAACAAGACCCGTATATATGCTGTCTACAAGAGACCCACTTCAGACCTAGGGACACATACAGACTGAAAGTGAGGGGATGGAAAAAGATATTCCATGCAAATGGAAATCAAAAGAAAGCTGGAGTAGCAATTCCCATACCAGACAAAATAGACTTTAAAATAAAGACTATTACAAGAGACAAAGAAGGACACTACATAATGCTCAAGGGATCGATCCAAGAAGAAGATATAACAATTGTAAATGTTTATGCACCCAACATAGGAGCACCTCAATACATAAAGGAAATGCTAACAGCCATAAAAGGGGAAATTGACAGTAACACAATCATAGTAGGGGACTTTAACACCCCACTTTCACCAATGGACAGATCATCCAAAATGAAAATAAATAAGGAAACACAAGCTTTAAATGATACATTAAACAAGATGGACTTAATTGACATTTATAGGACATTCCATCCAAAAACAAAAGAATACACACTTTTCTCAAGTGCTCATGGAACGTTCTCCAGGATAGATCATATCGTGGGCCACAAATCAAGCCTTGGTAAATTTGAGAAAATTGAAATTGTATCAAGTATCTTTTCCAACCACAACGCTATGAGACTAGATAACAATTACAGGAAAAGATCTGTAAAAAATACAAACACATGGAGGCTAAACAACACACTACTTAATAACCAAGTGATCACTGAAGAAATCAAAGAGGAAATCAAAAAATACCTAGAAACAAATGACAATGGAGACACGAAGACCCAAAACCTAAGGGATGCAGCAAAAGCAGTTCTAAGAGGGAAGTTTATAGCAATACAATCCTACCGTAACAAACAAGAAACATCTCAAATAAACAACCTAACCTTGCACCTAAAGCAATTAGAGAAAGAAGAACAAAAAAACCCCAAAGTTAGCAGAAGGAAAGAAATCATAAAGATCAGATCAGAAATAAATGAAAAAGAAATGAAGGAAATGATAGCAAAGATCAATAAACTAAAAGCTGCTTCTCTGAGAAGATAAACAAAATTGATAAACCATTAGCCAGACTCATCAAGAAAAAAAGGGAGAAGACTCAAATCAATAGAATTAGAAATGAAAAAGGAGAAGTAACCACTGACACTGCAGAAATACAAAAGATCATGAGAGATTACTACAAGCAAGTCTATGCCAATAAAATGGACAACCTGGAAGAAATGGACAAATTCTTAGAAATGCACAACGTGCCGAGACTGAACCAGGAAGAAATAGAAAATATGAACAGACCAATCACAAGCACTGAAATTGAAACTGTGATTAAAAATCTTCCAACAAACAAAAGCCCAGGACCAGATGCTTTCACAGGCGAATTCTATCAAACATTTAGAGAAGAGCTAACACCTATCCTTCTCAAACTCCTCCAAAATATAGCAGAGGGAGGAACACTCCCAAACTCATTCTACGAGGCCACCATCACCCTGATACCAAAACCAGACAAAGATGTCACAAAAAAAGAAAACTACAGGCCAATATCACTGATGAACATAGATGCAAAAATCCTCAACAAAATACTAGTAAACTGAATCCAGCAGCACATTAAAAGGATCATACACCATGATCAAGTGGGGTTTATCCCAGGAACGCAAGGATTCTTCAATATACATAAATCAGTCAACGTGATACACCATATTAACAAATTGAAGGAGAAAAACCATATGATCATCTCAATAGATGCAGAGAAAGCTTTTGACAAAATTCAACACCCATTTATGATAAAAGCCCTGCAGAAAGTAGGCATAGAGGGAACTTAGCTCAACATAATAAAGGCCATCATATATGACAAACCCACAGCCAACATCGTCCTCAATGGTGAAAAACTGAAACCATTTCCACTAAGATCAGGAAGAAGACAAGGTTGCCCACTCTCACCACTACTATTGAACACAGTTTTGGAAGTTTTAGCCACAGCAATCAGAGCAGAAAAAGAAATAAAAGGAATCCAAATCGGAAAAGAAGAAGTAAAGCTGTCACTGTTTGCAGATGACATGATACCATACATAGAGAATCCTAAAGATGCTACCAGAAAACTACTAGAGCTAATCAATGAATTTGGTAAAGTAGCAGGATACAAAATTAATGCCCAGAAATCTCTTGCATTCCTATCCACTAATGATGAAAAATCTGAAAGTGAAATTAAGAAAATACTCCCATTTACCACTGCAACAAAAAGAATAAAATATCTAGGAATAAACGTACCTAAGGAGACAAAATACCTGTATGCAGAAAATTATAAGACACTGATGAAAGAAATTAAAGATGATACAAATAGATGGAGAGATGTACCATGTGCTTGGATTGGAAGAATCAACATTGTGAAAATGACTCTACTACCCAAAGCAATCTACAGAGTCAATGCAATCCCTATCAAACTACCACTGGCATTTTTCACAGAACTAGAACAAAAAATTTCACAATTTGTATGGAAACACAAAAGACCCCGAATAGTCAGAGCAATCTTGAGAACAAAAAATGGAGCTGGAGGAATCAGGCTCCCTGACTTCAGACTATACTACAAAGCTACAGTCATCAAGACAGTGTGGTACTGGCACAAAAACAGAAATATAGATCAATGGAACAGGATAGAAAGCCCAGAGATAAACCCACGCACAAATGGTCACCTTATCTTTGATAAAGGAGGCAAGCATATACAGTGGAGAAAAGACAGCCTCTTCAATAAGTGGTGCTGGGAAAACTGGACAGCCACATGGAAAAGAATGAAATTAGAACACTCCCTGACACCATACACAAAAATAAACTCAAAATGGATTAAAGACTTAAATGTAAGGCCAGACACTATAAAACTCTTAGAGGAAAACATAGGCAGAACCCTCTATGACATAAATCACAGCAAGATCCTTTTTGACCCAGCTCCTAGAGAAATGGAAATAAAAACAAAAATAAACAAGTGGGACCTAATGAAACTTAAAAGCTTTTGCACAGCAAAGGAAACCATAAACAAGATGGAAAGACAACCCTCAGAATGGGAGAAAATATTTGCAAATGAAGCAACTGACAAAGGATTACTCTCCAAAATTTACAAGCAGCTCATGCAGCTCAATATCAAAAAAACAAAAAACCCAATCCAAAAATGGGCAGAAGACCTATATACATATTTCTCCAAAGAAGATATACAGATTGTCAACAAACACATGAAAGAATGCTCAACATCATTAATCATTAGAGAAATGCAAATCAAAACTACAATGAGATATCACCTCACACCGGTCAGAATGGCCATCATCAAAAAATCTGGAAACAATAAATGCTGGAGAGGGTGTGGAGAAAAGGGAACACTCTTGCACTGTTGGTGGGAATGTAAATTGATACGGCCACTATGGAGGTTCCTTAAAAAACTAAAAATAGAACTACCATACGACCCAGCAATCCCACTACTGGGCATATACCCTGAGAAAACCATAATTCAAAAAGAGTCATGTACCAAAATGTTCACTGCAGCTCTATTTACAATAGCCAGGACATGGAAGCAACCTAAGTGTCCATCATCAGATGAATGGATAAAGAAGAAGCGGCACATATATACAATGGAATATTACTCAGCCATAAAAAGAAATGAAATGGAGTTATTTCTAGTGAGGTGGATGGACCTAGAGTCTGTCATACAGAGTGAAGTAAGTCAGAAAGAGAAAAACAAATACAGTATGCTAACACATATATATGGAATCTAAGAAAAAAAAAAAGAAAAAGGTCATGAAAACCCAGTGGTAAGACGGGAATAAAGACACAGACCTACTAGAGAATGGACTTGAGGATATGGGGAGGGGGAAGGGTAAACTGTGACAAAGTGAGAGAGTGGCATGGACATATATACACTAGCAAACGTAAAATAGATAGCTAGTGGGAAGCAGCCGCATAGCACAGAGAGATTAGCTCGGTGCTTTGTGACCAGTTAGAGGGGTGGGATAGGGAGGGTGGGAGGGAGGGAGATGCAAGAAGGAAGAGATATGGGAACATATGTATATGTATAACTGATTCACTTTGTTATAAAGCAGAAACTAACACACCATTGTAAAGCAATTATACTCCAATAAAGATGTTAAAAAAGAAAAAAAAGAAAAAAAGAAACACAGATGTGGGGTACTGCCATAACAAAAACCTGGAATATGTGGCATTATTTTAGGCTATAAGGAGACTGCTGGTGGAAGCTGGAAAAAATGCTGGTGTGTACTACATAGAGGCAAGACATTTGGCATAAATTGTGACTGTGATAACTTGTAAGACAGAAACTGTCACTAAGAAAATTATAGCATTAAGCAAAGATGTTTTGTAGAAGAATGTTGAAAGATGAGCTGACTGCTACTAGCTACATTATTAAGGTGCTACCTAAAAGAGCTGAACTGAGGAAAGAACTGGTCAGTTTGCAAGAATTTAGAGAAAATTTCGTGAGTTGGAAATGTGCAGGGTTGGGTAATGAAGCAGCTTCTCACCAAACCAAAGTTATGGCAACTTTTACACAGCCTTAGAGTAATGACAAAATCAGGTGTGAAATTACCGAAACATTATCAGAGGCTAATAAAATTGACTGGAAGCCCATAGAATCAGATTTGAAACCAATAGTAATAAAAGTCGTGTCAACTACAAATTGGCACTTGCCATCTACCTCAACAAGGATTAAATCATGTGCTGCTGCAGCTACTGATTTTCAACACCCCTGAAAGGAGTTCAGGGTGGAGAGCAGAAATGAGGCACTGTGTGCTCTGGGAAAAACTGGCAGAACAGGTCTTCAGATAGTTAGATAATTTCAGGAGCCCATTTTATGAGCCCAATTCTTGCATCTCCTCATATCTAGAAAAGCGCTAAAATCTTTCATGGTGATGACTGCTCCTCGTGACTAGCAAACACCTTTGCAAAAAATATGTGCTTGATTGCGTGTACTCCCCCTTCACCAAAATCACATATATATACTGACCTTCCCCCCTACCTCTTTGGAGCAGTTTTTCAGAGCTATCTGAAATGCTGTCTCCCAGGCTATATTACTCATTTTGCCCCAAATAAAACTTAACTAGAAACTCTCACATTGTGCATTTTTTAAAAGTCAGCAGTCATTTCTGAAATCTAGAAGGCAAGAAAACCAGAAATTGTCTAATAGAAGAAGAAATCTCGTTAGGATGCCATGGATGGAATGGATGAATGGCAAATATCTTCAGACTTGTCTTACATCTTCTGAAGACTGAAATCTTAAGGGAAAGAATCAGTCTGGCTCAGCATGGGCCACATGCCCAGCCCCTGACTAGGAGAGAGCAGGACCAGTGGTTATTGTTTCATCTGACTATGAAGGAGTTAAATCCTAAAACCAAATCTGGCTGCTGTCAGGAAGGAAAATAAATGAAAAAAAACAAAAACAAAAACCAAACTATCTTCCATACTTGGTAACCACACATGCCCTGCAGAAGATGGTGAAAGTGCTTCTCAAGAAACTTCCATTTATGCATGAGATTTACCTCTTCTTCCTCTCATACCTCACTAAAATGACAATTTAGGAATTATAAAAGGTGTAAATCTTCAAGGGGATCAAGGAAATAGGAGTGGAGATGAGAGCCATACAATTTTAGTCTTTGCAAAACAAATGGATGGGTAACCAACTTAGCAGACCAAGGGAAACAGAAAACTAAAGCTGGAAATATAGTAGCTCTTAAAAGCTAGATTTATGCTGCAGATTACTAGAAAGTCTCTGGAATTGGGGAAGAGTCGGGATTTGAAAGCTGAAGAAATAAGGTCTGGTTAAAAAGTCTGCACAAAAGCAGTTAGATCCATACAGTCAGTGAGCTGCCCCTACTCTACCCCAGGTGAAGATGAAGAGGTTGAACTAGAGGAACTCTGTACTCAGGGACTCCATACACATCCGAGAACAGGGGTAGTTTAGAGACACTGAGTGAGGCTTCTCTTCCCCATTTCACCCTCAAACCCCTTTCACCCGAGATGTTGGCAGCCAGACTTATACCCTACCATCTAGAGGTTAGTTAATTTCTTTCTGAGTATACTGACAAGTCAGTAGAAGAAATTTATGATCGTGACATTGAGAGGTCCCCCGTCGAAGTAGCGGAGGCACCACTCAATTGCTGAAGCCTACCGATCAGCAAGAATTGTCTGTATATATTGTGCTTCTAAACAGTTTTATTGACTCATAAATATGACAGAAAGCTAGGAAGCACCAGTCATTTTAAAAACTTCTAATATGGGCTTCCCTGGTGGCGCAGTGGTTGAGAATCTGCCTGCCAATGCAGGGGACACGGGTTCGAGCCCTGGTCTGGGAAGATCCCATATGCCGCGGAGCAACTAAGCCCGTGAGCCACAATTACTGAGCCTGCGCTTCTGGAGCCTGTGCTCCGCAACAAGAGAGGTCGCGATAATGAGAGGCCCGCGCACCGTGATGAAGAGTGGCCCCCGCTTGCCGCAACTAGAGAAAGCCCTCGCACAGAAACGAAGACCCAACACAGCCATAAATAATAAATAAACTTAAAAAAAAAAAGTATAAGTATTATTATTAAAAAAAAAAAACTTCTAATATTAGAGAAAATATGCACACAAAAAAATCTCAGGAGAAAGAAAATTATTACAAAATATATATAATGCATCTCCCCAGAGAAATTACAAAAGATATTCCATCTATCAAGTGAAAACAAATAGAACATCATATCACACAAGAAAAAAGAAACATCAGAGAATAAAATGCTCTTTAAAATCAGAACTTTGACAGTATAAATGAAAAATTCAGTGAAAGTTTAGGAAGATATTCAAGAAAATCTCCCTTATATAAGTAAGGAAAAAGACATAGAGGAAAAACTAGAGAAAAATCATACTTAAAAAAAAAGAGGAGTGGTCCAGAAGGTTCCTGAATAGAAGTTCCAAAAAGAAAGAACAAAGAAAGTGAAGAATATTATCTAAAACATAATAAATGAGTATTCCTAGAAACGAAAGCCTTGAGTTTCAAGACTGAATGAACCCACTAAAGTACTCATGATTCATTTTTAAAATGACCCACCCAAAGGCACAGTGCCATGATATGTCAGGTTATTCTGGACGAAGAGAGGACACAAAATGTTTTCAGAGAGAAAAAGGGAAATAGGTTATATGAAAAGGGTTGAGATTCAGAATGGGACTGGACTTCTCAAAAGCAACACTGGAGGCCAGAAACAATAGAATGATCCTTCACAATTCTGAGGAATAATGATTTTCAGCACAAAATGTTATACCCATCCAAAGTGTGGACAGATAGACATTAACAGATGTTAAAGACAACAACAACTTTATTTTCCCATATTCCTTTTATTAAGGAAGTTTCTAGGGGGAAATTTTCCAACAAATAAGGGAATAAATGAGAGAGAGAAAAATCGGGCATCCAAGAAACAAGGCCCCCAGAGAAAGTGAAGGTAATCTCCAGGATGTGCATAAAGGGCGATCAATGCCAGGAAGACAGATGTACAGTGAGCAAAGACCAACCAGCCACGCTGGAGCAGTAGTTTTGCACTCCAGGGGGGACATCTCCATGACAATGGTGAAACTGACATATTGCTGATATGTTTAAATGTACTGAGCTTTACACTACTGGCTCAGTGCTCTGGGGTGAAGTAGTAATAGCTACATAGAAAGCTAAGCAAACAAACAAAAATGAGGTAATTATTAACTCTAGGGGAAATGAAAGTTTTACAAGAAAGGAAATTTAATAATTGGTGATAATAGTGTAATCTAGGGCTCATCCATGAATACTCTTAACATAATTACAATAATGGATACAGTGAATATTGTTCTATACCAAGATAATGATGTAATTATTCTATGGGGAAAGGAAGTATGTGTGTTTGTCTTGTGTGTGTTTGTGTTGGGGAGGAGTGTAAGAAAGCCAAATTCCCATCTTCCACAATAGAAAGTTGAGAAATACGTAAAACTAAAAAAAAAAAAAAAAAAAAGAAAAAAAAATCAACCAATAATAGATTAAGATACTGAGGAGCAGAAGTCAGAGGTAGACAGGGGCAGAGTAGGGGAAATACTTTCTTCAGTCTTACATAATTATTTTTTAACTTTGATAAAAATAAAACTCCAACTAAAACAGAAGTGCTTTTTCTGCCAGGAGCTTGAAGGATGAGGTAGAGTATGTGGTAAGATCCATGAAGCAAGCTTACAAGGAGTAATCTAGCCAAAAGCAAGCAGAGGTAGCAGACTTGCCAGCCATCACTCCTGAAGCCACAGAGCCATGCCTTGTGACGGCTCTTCTGGAGGGCTAAGGCCCCTGCTGCGAAGCCTTCACAGAGCTACAAAGGGCAGGAGAGCGCTCCAGTTGAGACCACAGAAAGGAGCTGGGAAGATGCTGCCCTGCGGCCAGTAGTCGAAGACAAAAATTTCTCTCTGTATTTTGGAATCAGTAACAAGACTGAATTTTCGATTCAATCCTACCTAGAGGCCGTCTACATTCAAGAGATACATCCCCTGAGAACACGCAGAGGGTCAGTCCTCAAGGAAAAGAATGAGGACCGTGCACTGCTCTTGTTCTGTGGTAAAAGCATTAGCATAAACAAGGAGATAATAACATATGCGGTCTAGTGAGGACTCACTCTGTGCCATGTACTGTACTCACCACCGCACAGAATGAGCACTTTGCACCCTCTCCATAACCCTATAAATTGGCATATGGAGAACACTGACTGAGCCTCAGGTATCGGGCTAATATTCTATTAAATCCTCAGAACAGCTCTCTGGCACAGGTATGATTGCTATTATCCCAATATTATAGATGGGGAAACAGAGAAACAGAAAAGTCCATCAGTTTCCCAACAGCACACAGCTAATAAGAGGCCAAGTCAGGATTCAAAGTGTGTGATTCCAAAGCCTGTACATGGAATCCTCACACACAATACTAGTCTAAAGCAACAGATGAAAAAACTGGGGCTTGGAGAATTTAAGTAACAGCCAAGGGCACATAGCCACACAGAGTGGGGTCAGCCTCAAACCCAGCCTTCTCAGAGCTCTGGGCCCACCCCACATTGCTCTGCCTCCATAATAGAGAATCCAGTCGACTAAGAAAAGCCACCACCCTTTGTCACAGGACTAATACAGTGATTGTGAATACACTAATTAATGGTGGAGAGGAGATGGAGAGTACAGAGGTATAACGAACAGGGATTAGTAGTAAAAACCTCCAGACCCTGGGAATGTGGGTTGTTGAATGGATTATCCACCCTTTAGGAAACCTCCTCTCCCTTCTAACACTAGAACTGTGGCCCAAGGTAAAAGGCAGACTCTGAAGCCAGCCCGCTGCCTGCGAATCCTGACCCTGCTACTAACCAGCAGTGTGAACCTGGGCAAGTCACTTCACCGCTCTGGGCTTCAGTTTCCTCATCTGCAAAAGACTGATAAGCCTAGGGTTGTCTCTAAGGACCAAACGATTCAGTCAGTATGAGGAGAGCTTATAATAGAGCCTGGCACACAGTAAGTGCTGGAGAGTTCATTATTATTGTTGTATTTTTATTATTGAAGGACACCCTTAAGTATTCTCTGCTCCAAACTCTGAGACCAATTCTGACTGTTGCCAGCCTTGCTCTTGCTCATGCTGTGCTCTTGGCATTCCAAGGGAGTGGGTGTCCTTATCTTCCACCCCAGGCCTGCTGCTTAGGCTTCTTCCCTCATATAGCGCACCCAGGCGCTGGCCCCCACCTGCCCCAGATTCCCAATGAGTAGATCTCTAATAATTGCTAACAGAATTCCTTGTTACAAACTATTTGCCCACTCTTACCCTACGTTACCTCCTCCATACCAGTTCAGTTCCTCAGATCCTGGCACTTTTTTTTTTTTTTTTTTTTTAGTTTATTTTTGGCTGTGTTGGGTCTTCGTTGCTGCGCGCGGGCTTTCTCTAGTTGTGGCGAGCGGGGGCTACTCTTCGTTTCGGTGCGCGGGCTTCTCATTGCGGTGGCTTCTCTTGTTGCAGAGCATGGGCTCTAGGCACGCGGGCTTTAGTAGTTGTGGCGCACGGGCTTATTTGCTCCGTGGCATGTGGGATCTTCCCTGACCAGGATTCGAACCCGTGTCCCCTGCACTGGCAGGCGGATTCTTAACCACTGCGCCACCAGGGAAGCCCCTGGCACTTGTGTAGACATGAACTATAATGGTCTTTACTCACTGCCCACTTACTCTGGGACTGATCTCTGAATCTGGAGTTTACATTTTAGTTTCCTAACTCTCTGGACATACCACTCATAGTAGTAACTAATACTGGTACCGCTCTTTACAGTTTATACTGTACAAACATTATCTAAGTCAACCTTCACAACAATCCTTCGAGACAGACATTTTTACTGTATATCTATCTATCACCTATATCTATCATCTATCTATCTATCTATCAAGGTTCAGGAAAGATAAATAATTTGTCCAGAGTTGCAAAGTGCCAGAGACAGAGTTAGAAACCAGATTTTCTAACTCCAGACAGAGTCCATTCTTTCTGGGGTGCCACACTGCCTCTAAACTCTGCATGGACTCTTACCACCAGCCTTCCGCCACTCAAACTCCAGCCACAGAAATTTCCAAGCTTCCGTGCCCTGCCCTGCCCTCCCTCTCCTAAACTTTACACCCACATCAGCAGCTGTTGTGCATCATCACCCGAATGGACACGTGCAGCTCAGTGAGTCCCGTTCTGACCTCAGCATCCTTTCCAGCTCACTAGCTCTCTCTCTGCGTGTGCCTCCATTTCTGTCAATGGTCACAAATTTTGCCTACACTCAAAAACTCTGAATAACACTTGACTTATCCCTTACCCTCACCTTTCTCACTCAGTTATCTATTGAACCTGAAGGTTCTCCCGTATGTGAACTTTCTCTTTTATTCACACACCCACTGCTCAAATCCAGGCCCTCATGACTTCACCTTTCAACTATTACTATAGTGTTCTCTTTGTCTCCATTTTCTCTCTTTTCATTCCATCTTAAAACCACACCAGATTAATCCTGGTGACATGTCACTTCGTCTCCTGCAGAAAAACTTTCCATGACTCTTCATATCCTTTAAGATAAGATCAATTCCTTACCTTGGTGTTTCCCAAACCATGTGTTGAGAAACACATGCTCTTTGGATATTAATAGACACTTCATTTAAAAAAAGGAAAGAAAGAAATGCTACCTACTATCATCTCTTCTCCATTTACATGAACATTAGCTAAGAGCCTGAATATGTGATCAAGACAGGAAACTTTTTTTAAACTGGCATTTCAAAATGCACTTGAAAAGAACACCTTTTTCCAATGAAAACTTAGGAACATCTGCTTGCCACTAATGTTCCACAAAACACAGTTTATGACATCTACCTCCTCAGGTCCACATCCTTTTCTGAACTTACCTTCCACTAGTACCCTGTACAAATCCCTCCTGGCCTTTAAATTGGCTCCTGACCAAGTCAGATCAAGCCCACCTTTGAGTTCGACACTACCCTTCTCTAACTTCCTTAGGCCTGTTGAGTGCCCAGCTCACTCGTCCCAGATTGTCCACGTGGCCCTGGGCTTATATGATTTATTCTTCTTAATGAAGATGATTCAAACATAGCATGAAGTAGTGATTTTTTTTGAAGGGATCTCTAAGGTAAGTAAATTCACATGTTAGAAAAAAAATACCCTTTATTAAATTACATATTCTGATTGCTGATTTATAGTTGGTTCACTATGATTATTGAGCACACCTATTTTTGTACTGCTTATTAGAGGCACTGTATGCAGTACTGTGTTGTTAATTATGCTTTATATTCCTTCATATCTCTCCTGATAGTTCGGCTCATTTATCTCTAGTACTTATTTATCTCCCAGAGTTAGTTGCCCTATAACTTAGGTTGATTATAATGATGATTCTAACGTTGCTTATCAGACTAGCTCAGAGACTTTCAAATAACAAAATCCTTTTTACCCAAAATACAAATTTCAACTTTAAAGACTGCTTAAGAAAGGAATAACCTGCTTTAATTTAAGGAATAAGGTCTAGTCCTTAGTGGGGCCTCTTAAAGCCACAAAATTTAAAGGAGACAGAAGATACTAGTTCCAGAGTCCTTATTACATCCATTTGCAGAACCCGCTGGGCTTTTAGGCTACTACTCCTTCTTAAGACTCACCTGGTACTCAAATATCATAACTGAAGGGCTACATGAATAATTGTTCCAGAGCAGAAAATGCACCAGTGGGTGCAGGTGCTTAGATACAAAACAAATGAGTGCACTAAATTATTTGTGTGTGAAATAACAGGATGTTCTGGATTTGCTTTAAAACATTGCAGCAAAAACAAATATCCAAAGGGTGTGGGGCAAAGATAGATTAAACAGGATTGGCAAAATGTTGATAATTGCTGAACTGGATAATAAATACATGAAGGCTTATTGTACTATTCTCTCTATTTTTATGTATATATGAAACTTTCTACAATAAAAAGCTATAAAATGTGTGGATGGCTGATGTTTACTAAAGAGGAAGGATGATGATGGTCCAAGTGCCTTGCTTATTGTATCTGTACCTCTGCCAGGTTCTACTCTTTCCACTGCCAATAATCAGACCAACCCAGGTCTTCACCTCGCTCTCACGATCACCCAGTCTGCTGCTTCATGCTATAATTACCCCCAGGAACTCTGAGCAAGGCCAAGCCAAGATTAACTTCACTAGGAGGAGGTAAGTAAATGGTGCCAAAACTCCTTCTCTTTATCCTTTTTTTTTTTGCTTTCCATCTGTTCTTCTGCCCACCAACCAACCTACTTCCCTGCCACCCTGAACACCTGCAACCAACTGCCCCCTCCACACCTTCTGTCCTTCGTTCCTCCAGCTCCATCAGTTTTTGTAAACCCTTTGACAAACTATGCCCAGACATTCATAATATTTCACCTACAACTGCAGCTATCTCAGCTATCAATTGGTGCCAGGAATATGAACCTTCTGGCTTTCTCTACCTTCTTGTGTCCTCTTGGTTTCTCTGCAACAATGTGAATAATGACTCTGCTGCTGCCTCAACCCTGACCTTCTGTGCATGCTCTGTTTCCAACATCCCTCAGGTGGTACCCTCATATGATGCTCACCATCTGGCCTTAAAGAGGCAAGGAGAGCCAGGGAATGTGCACAGAAAGGTATGCGAGAATCAAGAATCTGTCCTGTAATACAAACCAAAGAAGAGTTTTAAGGATATGGTGGTCAAAGGGGCAAATGCACTAGAAAAATCTATGAGACTAAGAATTTAGAAGAGGGTTTGGTAACTAGGAAATCATTACCAACTATGATTAGTTCAGAAATAATAGAGGTGGGTTCTAGGAACATAGAATTCAGGCAAGAAGAGGTGTAAGATAGTGAAAACTGAAGGAGAAAAATATAATAGAATCTTATACAGCAATCAGTTCAATCTTGGGGATCTTCAAGACGAGTTAGGCAGACCTGAGCATATTTGAAGTCTGAGAAAGGAGCCAGTGGAAAGAGAGGACTAAAGAATCTAGAGTCAGAAAACAAGAACACATGGTCTTGGGAGTGATAGACAAGGATTGAGAATGAAATACACATTGAAGTGTTGGCCTTGGAGAGGAGGAACACACCTCTTTCTCTGAGATAAAAAGGATAAGTGGAGGGCTCAAATTTTAAAGAGGTCAATTTTGAACAGCCTAAAGATTTTTCTTGAACGGTTTCAGTGTTCTCAGTAAAAATGTATTAAATTAAGTGAGGTAACATACGTAAAATACTTGGCACCAGGCTTAATGTACAGTAATCGTTTGACATATGGTGGTCCTAGGAGACTGAATAGCAGTGGATGGTAGGAGTGGTGGTAGTAAGAACAGCAGAACACATTTACTGAGCATTTACTGTATTCCAGGAACTTTTCTAAGCTATTACATAGTGGGGATGGTGGAATTAGAGCAACAGTGGCAATAATCAATAAGAAATATCTGTTTCAGAATAAAGTGAGCAGAAGTTAGCTTAAGAAAAATAGAAGAAGGTTGGTGGACAGGGAAACTGGAGATTTCATCAGCAAATGAGCAAGTTATTATTAAGCATCTGTAAGAACCCACTTGAAGTTTAGCCAGGCATTGGTATTGGGAAAGGTTGGTAGGTGTCTGATCAGAAAGTAGGCTGGGCTTCCCTGGTGGCGCAGTGGTTGAGAATCTGCCTGCCAGTGCAGGGGACATGGGTTCGAGCCCTGGTCTGGGAAGATCCCGCGTGCCGCGGAGCAACTGGGCCCGTGAGCCACGGCTGCTGAGCCTGCGCGTCTGGAGCCTGTGCTCCGCAACAGGAGAGGCCGCGACGGTGAGAGGCCCGCGCACCGCGATGAGGAGTGGCCCCCGCTTGCCGCCAACTAGAGAAAGCCCTTGCACAGAAACGAAGACCCAACACAGCCAAAAATAAATAAATAAATTTATTAAAAAAAAAAAAAAAAGAAAGTAGGCTAGTATAATGGGTGAAATTTCAGTAAGGAGGCAGTCATACTACACAAGGGTGCAACTAGTTAGAAGGTTTAGTAGATGTTATCTTAGAGGAGTGTTGGTGATAGTCATGCAGTTTAAATCATCTCCTCACTACTAGTTAAGCAAAAAGGTGGAAATAGTCAAGGATGGGAAGTATGGTTAGTATATTACAACCTAAGTGCTGAAGTCACTGAAAATGCAGCAGAAGATGAATGGACAGGAAAGTCAGGGACAAGGTTCGACAGTATTGCTTCATTAACGAACGAATTATGTGACTGCAAGGAGGTTGAAAACATTGCCCTCATCCGCCCATTTCGAAGCTGTTATTATGAGAAATCATCAAAGATGGTTAAAGTAATCTTAGAAATTTGTAAACAATGGTGACAATAATTTCTGATATGAACTGGTGACACCATAGACCTCAAATGAGAAGACTGGGTAATAAGGGAAGGATCAATCATTATTTGATATTAATTGGCTATAACAATTATATCATTTCCCACTCCCACTCATTTCAGGGGATAAAGGGAAAAACTAAGCCTCAGGGAGTGAGGCAAAATGCTAACTTGGCTGTAATCACTTTGCGGCACAATAACATTATCAGTCATGCAAGGTTCTTCTTTTCTTATTCTATTCAGGTACTCACTCATGTGTTTAATTAAGATACCTGGCATTATGCTACATTTCTTTTTCTTACTGTTTTTACTCATTATATTTTGAGATATATTAATGTAGACTTACTTAATTCTAGTTCATTACTTCTAATCCCCTGCATGGTATTCCATTATTTGCATATAGCACATTTTCCTACCTATTTCTCTACTAGTGGGCACTCGTTATTTCCGGCTCTTTGCTGGTTCAAACTATGCTGCAGTAAACTTCTGAGAATGTATCTTTCCTGTCTCTCTAGAAGAGTAAGTGTGGGATATATTCTCAGGAGTGAAACTGCACAGACATAGACTATTAACATGATGCAATTTCACTAATATTAAGTTGTTCTCCATAAAAACTGCAGTAATTATACCTCCACTCACAGTGAAGCAGGGTTCCTATTTCTCCACAACCTCACCAGCACCTTATATTATCTGGCATTCTAATTTTTGCCAATTTGATGATTATAAAATGGGCTTCTCAATTCTTCTTGGTTGATTTTTGTTTTGGCTTGCTTGTTGCATTTAATAGTTTGTTTAGCATCTTGTTAAGTGTCAGGTGTGATATTCAATGTATTAAACCATCTGGCTGAGGTTGGGGTGTAGTCTCAAACTCACATTTGGTAAATATGTTATTTCACAAACTAAGGGATAAAGCCAGTTCAAAAGTTATCACGTGTATTTATTACTTAACTTCAGGGAAAAAAACTTCAACGAGTTATGTTTTCCACCAAGTTGCAACTAGTTACCATGAAAGGTCCTTGGCTCAGAGCTGTCTGGTAAGAATGTGGAATCAATTAAGATAAACATGTGAGCTGCTGTCCCCATGTAAAACCAGCTTCCTTATTCTCCATGTCTAGTGTCGGCATCATACCTGCTCTGATTACTAATTTTTATACAAATCCCTTGAGAAATAGGACAATTTTGCTTTTGTTTCTTGACAAAAGATATCTGGACCCTGAGAAGCTAACGTGAAGACATAAAATGAAGGCCAAGGAGAGGAGCTTCAAGATGGCGGAAGAGTAAGACGCGGAGATCACCTTCCTCCCCACAAATACACCAGAAATACATCTACGTGTGGAACAACTCCTACAGAACACCTACTGAACGCTGGCAGAAGACCTCAGACCTCCCAAAAGGCAAGAAACTCCCCATGTACCTGGGTAGGGCAAAAGAAAAAAGAAATAACAGAGACAAAAGAATAGGGACGGGACCTGCACCACTGGGAGGGAGCTGTGAAGGAGGAAAGGTTTCCACACACTAGGAAGCCTCTTCGCGGGCGGAGACTGCGGGTGGCGGAGGGGGGAAGCTTCGGAGCCACGGAGGAGAGCGCAGCCACAGGGGTGCAGCGGGCAAAGCGGAGAGATTCCCGCACAGAGGCTCGGCGCCGACCAGCACTCACCAGCCCGAGAGGCTTGTCTGCTCCCCCGCCGGGGCGGGCGGGGGCTGGGAGCTGAGGCTCGGGCTGCGGTCGGATCGCAGGGAGAGGACTGGGGTTGGCGGCGTGAACACAGCCTGAAGGGGCTAGTGCGCCACAGCTACCCGGGAGGGAGTCCGGGAAAAGGTCTGGACCTGCCGACAAGGCAAGAGACTTTTTCTTGCCTCTCTGTTTCCTGGTGTGCGAGGAGAGGGATTAAGAGCGCCGCTTAAAGGAGCTCCAGAGACGGGTGCGAGCCGTGGCTATCAGCGCGGACCCCAGAGACGGGCATGAGAGGCTAAGGCTGCTGCTGCCGCCACCAAGAAGCCTGTGTGCGAGCACAGGTCACTCTCCGCACCGCCCCTCCCGGGAACCAGTGCAGCCCGCCACTGCCAGGGTCCTGGGATCCAGGGACAACTTCCCCGGGAGAACGCACGGCGCGCCTCAGGCTGCTGCAACGTCACGCCGGCCTCTGCCGCCGCAGGCTTGCCCCGCATCCTACCCCTCCCTCCCCCCGGCCTGAGTGAGCCAGAGCCCCCGAAACAGCTGCTCCTTTAAACCCGTCCTTTCTGAGCAGGAACAGACGCCCTCAGGTGACCTACACGCAGAGGCGGGTCCAAATCCAAAGCTCAACCTCGGGAGCTGTGTGAACAAAGAAGAGAAAGGGAAATCTCTCCCAGCAGCCTCAGGAGCAGCAGATTACATCTCCACAATCAACTTGATATACCCTGCATCTGTGGAACACCTGAATAAATTACGAACCATCCAAAATTGAGGAGGTGGACTTTGGGAACAATTATATATATATTTTTTTTTTCCCTTTTTCTCTTTTTGCGAGTGCGTATGTGTATGCTTCTTTGTGTGATTTTGTCTGTAAAGCTTTGCTTTTACCATTTGTCCTAGGGTTCTGTCTGTCCGTTTTTTTTTTGGTTTTTGTTTTTTTAGTATAGTTTTCAGCACTTGTTATCATTGGTGGATTTTTTTTTTTTTTTGGTTTGGTTGTTTTCTTCTTTCTTTCTTTTTTTTTTTAATTACTTTAAAAAATTTTTTTAATAATTACTTTTTGTTTTTTATTTTAATAACATTTATTTTGTTTTATTTTATCTTTTTCTTTCTTTTTTTCTTGTTTTCTCCCTTTTATTCTGAGCCATGTGGATGACAGGCTCTTGGTGATCCAGCCAGCTGTCAGAGCTGTGCCTCTGAGGTGGGAGAGCTGAGTTCAGTACATTGGTCCACCACAGACCTCCCAGCTCCATGTAATATCAAATGGCAAAAATCTCCCAGAGATCTCCATCTCAACGCCAAGAGCCAGCTCCACTCAACGACCAGGAAGCTACAGTGCAGGACACCCTATGCCAAAACAACTAGCAAGACAGGAACACAACCCCACCCATTAGCAGAGAGGCTGCCGAAAATCATACTAAGGCTACAGACACCCCAAAACACACCACCAGGCGTGGACCTGCCCACCAGAAAGACAAGATCCAGCCTCATCCACCAGAACACAGGAACTAGTCCCCTCCACCAGGAAGCCTACACAACCCACTGAACCTACCTTAGCCACTGGGGGCAGACACCAAAAACAAAGGGAACTACGAACCTGCAGCCTGCGAAAAGGAGATCCCAAACACAGTAAGTTAAGCAAAACGAGAAGACAAAGAAACACACAGCAGATGAAGGAGCAAGGTATAAACCCACCAGGCCTAACAAATGAAGAGGAAATAGGCAGTCTACCTGAAAAAGAATTCAGAATAATGATAGTAAAGATGATCTAAAAATCTTGGAAATAGAATGGAGAAAATACAAGAAACGTTTGACAAGGACCTAGAAGAACTAAAGAGCAAACAAACAATGATGAACAACACAATAAATGAAATTAAAAATTCTCTAGAAGGGATCAATAGCAGAATAACTGAGGCAGAAGAGTGGATAAGTGACCTGGAAGATAAAATAGTGGAAATAACTACTGCAGAGCACAATAAAGAAAAAAGAATGAAAAGAATTGAGGACAGTCTCAGAGACCTCTGGGACAATATTAAATGCATCAACATTCGAATTATAGGGGTCCCGGAAGAAGAAGAGAAAAAGAAAGGGACTGAGAAAATATTTGAAGAGATTATAGTTGAAAGCTTCCCTAATATGGGAAAGGAAATAGTTAATCAAGTCCAGGAAGCACAGAGAGCCCCATACAGAATAAATCCAAGGAGAAACACGCCAAGACACGTGTTAATCAATCTATCAAAAATTAAATACAAAGAACAAACATTAAAAGCAGCAAGGGAAAAACAACAAATAACATACAAGGGAATCCCCATAAGGTTAACAGCTGACCTTTCAGCAGAAACTCTGCAAGCCAGAAGGGAGTGGCAAGACATATTTAAAGTGATGAAAGGGAAAAACCTACAAACAAGATTACTCAGCAAGGATCTCATTCAGATTTGATGGAGAAATTAAAACCTTTACAGACAAGCAAAAGCTGAGAGAGTTCAGCACCACCAAACCAGCTTTACAACAAATGCTAAAGGAACTTCTCTAGGCAAGAAACACAAGAGAAGGAAAACACCTACAATAACAAACCCAAAACAATTAAGAAAATGGGAATAGGAACATACATATCGATAATTACCATAAATGTAAATGGATTAAATGCTCCCACCAAAAGACACAGACTGGCTGAATGGATACAAAAACAAGACCCGTATATATGCTGTCCACAAGAGACCCACTTCAGACCTAGGGACACATACAGACTGAAAGTGAGGGGATGGAAAAAGATATTCCATGCAAATGGAAATCAAAAGAAAGCTGGAGTAGCAATTCTCATATCAGACAAAATAGACTTTAAAACAAAGACTATTACAAGAGACAAAGAAGGACACTACAAAATGATCAAGGGATCGATCCAAGAGGAAGATATAACAATTGTAAATATTTATGCACCCAACATAGGAGCACCTCAATACATAAGGCAAATACTAAGAGCCATAAAAGCGGAAATCAACAGTAACACAATCATAGTAGGGGACATTAACACCCCACTTTCACCAATGGACAGATCAACCAAAATGAAAATAAATAACGAAACACAAGCTTTAAATGATACATTAAACAAGATGGACTTAATTGACATTTATAGGACATTCCATCCAAAAACAACAGAATACACATTCTTCTCAAGTGCTCATGGAACATTCTACAGGATAGATCATATCTTGGGTCACAAATCAAGCCTTGGTAAATTTGAGAAAATTGAAATTGTATCAAGTATCTTTTCTGACCACAACGTTATGAGACTTTATATCAATTACAGGAAAAAATCTGTAAAACATACAAACACATGGAGGCTAAACAATACACTACTTAATAACCAAGAGATCACTGAAGAAATCAAAGAGGAAATCAAAAAATACCTAGAAACAAATGACAATAAAAACACGATGACCCAAAACCTATGGGATGCAGCAATAGCAGTTCTAAGAGGGAAGTTTATAGCAATACAATCCTACCTCAAGAAACAAGAAACATCTCAAATAAACAACCTAACCTTACACCTAAAGCAATTAGAGAAAGAAGAACAAAAAAACCCCAAAGTTAGCAGAAGGAAAGAAATCACCACAAAGATCAGACCAGAAATTAATGAAAATGAAATGAAGGAAACGATAGCAAAGATCAATAAAACTTAAAAGCTGGTTCTTTGAGAAGATAAACAAAATTCATAAACCATTAGCCAGACTCATCAAGATAAAAAGGGAGAAGACTCAAATCAATAGAATTAGAAATGAAAAAGGAAAAGTAACAACTGACACTGCAGAAATACAAAGGATCATGAGAGATTACTACAAGCAACTCTATACCAATAAAATGGACAGCCTGGAAGAAATGGACACATTCTTAGAAATGCACAACCTTCCGAGACTGAACCAGGAAGAAATAGAAGATATGAACAGACCAATCACAAGCACTGAAATTGAAACTGTGATTAAAAATCTCCCAACAAACAAAAGCCCAGGACCAGATGGCTTCACAGGTGAATTCTATCAAACATTTAGAGAAGAGCTACCACCTATCCTTCTGAAACTCTTCCAAAATATAGCAGAGGGAGGAACACTCCAAAGCTCGTTCTACGAGACCACCATCCCCCTGATACCAAAACCAGACAAAGATGTCCCAAAAAAAGAAAACTACAGACCAATATCACTGATGAACATAGATGCAAAAATCCTCAACAAAATACTAGCAAACTGAATCCAACAGCACATTAAAAGGATCATACACTATGATCAAGTGGGGTTTATCCCAGGAATGCAAGGATTCTACAATATGCACAAATCAATCAATGTGATACACCATATTAACAAACTGAAGGAGAAAAACCATATGATCATCTCAATAGATGCAGAGAAAGCTTTTGACAAAATTCAACATCCATTTATGATAAAAGCCCTGCAGAAAGTAGGCATAGAGGGAACTTTCCTCAACATAATAAAGGCCATATATGACAAACCCACAGCCAACATCGTCCTCAATGGTGAAAAACTGAAACCATTTCCACTAAGATCAGGAACAAGACAAGGTTGCCCACTCTCACCACTATTATTCAACATAGTTTTGGAAGTTTTAGCCACAGCAATCAGAGCAGAAAAAGAAATAAAAGGAATCCAAATCGGAAAAGAAGAAGTAAAGCTGTCACTGTTTGCAGATGACATGATACCATACATAGAGAATCCTAAAGATGCTACCAGAAAACTACTAGAGCTAATCAATGAATTTGGTAAAGTAGCAGGATACAAAATTAATGCACAGAAATCTCTTGCATTCCTATCCACTAATGATGAAAAATCTGAAAGTGAAATTAAGAAAACACTCCCATTTACCATTGCAAGAAAAAGAATAAAATACCTATGAATAAACCTACCTAAGGAGACAAAAGACCTGTGTGCAGAAAATTATAAGACACTGATGAAAGAAATTAAAGATGATACATATAGATGGAGAGATATACCATGTTCTTGGATTGGAAGAATCAACATTGTGAAAATGACTACACTACCCAAAGCAATCTACAGAGTCAATGCAATCCCTATCAAACTACCACTGGTATTTTTCACAGAACTAGAACAAAAAATTTCACAATTTGTATGGAAACACAAAAGACCCTGAAGAGCCAAAGCAATCTTGAGAAAGAGAAACGGAGCTGGAGGAATCAGGCTCCTGGACTTCAGACTATACTACAAAGTTATAGTAATCAAGACAGTATGGTACTGGTACAAAAAAAAGAAACACAGATCAATGGAACAGGATAGAAAGCCCAGAGATAAACCCACGCACATATGGTCACCTTATCTTTGATAAAGGAGGCAAGAATACACAATGGAGAAAAGATAGCCTCTTCAATAAGTGGTGCTGGGAAAACTGGACAGCTACATGTAAAAGAATGAAATTAGAACACTCCCTAACACCATACACAAAAACAAACTCAAAATTGATTAACGACCTAAATGTAATGCCAGTCACTATCAAACTCTGAGAGGAAAACATAGGCAGAACACTCTATGACATAAATCACAGCAAGATCCTTTTTGACCCACCTCCTAGAGAAATGGAAATAAAAAGAAAAATAAACAAAGGGGACCTAATGAAACTTAAAAGCTTTTGCACATCAAAGGAAACCATAAACAAGACAAAAAGACAACCCTCAGAATGGGAGAAAATATTTGCAAATGAAGTAACTGACAAAGGATTAATCTCCAAAATTTACAAGCAGCTCATGCAGCTCAATATCAAAAAGACAAATAGCCCAATCCAAAAATGGGCAGAAGACCTAAATAGACATTTCTCCAAAGAAGATATACAGATTGTCAACAAACACATGAAAGAATGCTCAACATCATTAATCATCAGAGAAATGCAAATCAAAACTACAATGCGATATCATCTCACACCGGTCAGAATGGCCATCATCAAAAAATCTAGAAACAATAAATGCTGGAGAGGGTGTGGAGAAAAGGGAACACTCTTGCACTGTTGGTGGGATTGTAAATTGATACAGCCACTATGGAGAACAGTATGGACATTCCTTAAAAAGCTAAAGATAGAACTACCATATGGCCCAGCAATCCCACTACTGGGCATATACCCTGAGAAAACCATAATTCAAAAAGAGTCATGTACCACAATGTTCACTGCAGCTCTATTTACAATAGCCAGGACATGGAAGCAACCTAAGTGTCCATCATGAAATGAATGGATAAAGAAGAAGCGGCACATATATACAATGGAATATTACTCAGCCATAAAAAGAAACGAAATTGAGTTATTTGTAGTGAGGTGGATAGACCTAGAGTCTGTCATACAGAGTGAAGTAAGTCAGAAAGAGAAAAACAAATACCGTACGCTAACACATATATATGGAATCTAAAAAAAAAAAAAAAAAAAAAAAAAAAAGATCATGAAAAACCTAGGGGCAAGACGAGAATAAAGACGCAGACCTACTAGAGAATGGACTTGCAGACACGGGGAGGGGGAAAGGTAAGCTGGGACAAAGTGAGAGAGTGGTAGTGTATATATGGTCATATATACACTACCAAATATAAAATAGATAGCTAGTGGGAAGCAGTCACGTAGCACAGGAAGATCAGCTTGGTGCTTTGTGACCAGCTAGAAGGGTGGGATAGGGAGGGTGGGAGGGAGGGAAACGCAAGAGGGAAGAGATATGGGGATATATGTATATGAATAACTGATTCACTTTGTTATAAAGCAGAAACTAATGCACCATTGTAAAGCAATTATACTCCAATAAAAATGTTAAAAAAACAAAAAAAAATGAAGGCCAAGTATCCAAGTCATAGCAGTGATGACGGAGAAAGGAAAAAGAGGGATTGCATGGCTATTTAAATGTTATCCTCTCTGGCTAAAAACAATGCTGACAATCTCTTCCATGACTTCTTATTCATTCAAATTCCTCTTCTTGAACAGCTTAATCACATCCTTTGTCCATTTTTCTTCTTTCTTTTTAAAAATTAATTAGTGATATTTCCTTATATAACTCAAGACATTTTTTATTATTGATGATACAAGTATCACTTCCTGGACTATTATTTCTACTTATGTTGGTTGTCCTTTGTTAACCAAAATAGTTATATTTAATGTAGTCAAATCCATCCATTTTTTTTTACCCAGTTCACCTGAATTTATGGGTCTTTTTCTGAGGTGTCAATCCTTTACCAAATGCCCATTTTCTTTCTTATACAAATGTATATCAATGTGTTTTACTAATTGATGCTTTGCAGTATGTCAATATCTGGAGGGTTACTCATCCTCTTTCCTCTTTACTCTTTCCTCTTTGAAAAAATGTTTAAAATTTTACATTTTTATTAGTTATTTCAGGGTCTTTATTTTTCTATATGTATATTTAAACCAATATACTAATTTGCCTCATGATTCCTATCATAATTATTATTGGAAATGCATTTAATATATCTCTAACTTGGAAAAGGTGGCATTTTTACAAGGAAAAAAGGCATTTTTACCCACTCATGAATATGGTTTCTACCTTTATTTAGATTTCCTTTCTTGTCCTTTACTAGAGTCTTATATATTTTTCTTTACAAAGCTCTTGTGCATTTTGTTAAATTAATTCCTATATATTTTATGACTTGTGTTGCTATTGTAATGGTATCATTTTTTATGATATTTTCTAACTGACTACTGCTGGTTTAGAAAAACTTTACTTTTATATGTAAATCTTATATTAGGAAATCTTGCTGAACTTTCTTATTGGTGTGACTCATTTGCCTATTAATTTTCTCGGATTTTAAATGTAACTGATCATATCGTCAGCAAATAATTATAATATATTCTCCTCCATATCAATTATTATTTTCATTCCTTTTGTATTGGCTAGAATTATAAGTACTGTGCTGTTAAGTATCATTTATACTTATCGTATGTATCTTGCTCCTGACTTTAGAAGAAGTGCCTCAGATTCCATTAAATACCACATTTGTTGTAGAATTTTTATATGTAGTTTTTATTAGGTTATAAAGTTCCTCTCTAGTTCTAGCTTTCTAAGAATTCTCATCGTTTTTTTCATGTATATTGAGATAACTCTGTTTTCCTTTAGTCAACCAACATGAGAGTGAATGTATAGATTTTTCTGAAGTTGAATCATCTGTGTATTCCTGGGAAAATTGTCCCTTGGTAAAAATATGTTGTTTTTTTAAAAAAATGTTAAATTTCCTTGGATAATATTTTTAAATGTTTTCATCTGTAAAATTAGTGTATATGTTTTACATAATATACTAATGAGAATTATTTTAATCTAGGTTATGCAAATGTCATAAAATGAGTTGGGCAATTTTTCTTTCTTTTTTTCATTTTCTGGAAAAACAAAATATATGTGGATTATATACTTTACAGTATAATTATATTCTATTTTATTTATATTTATTATTATATTTATATTCATCTTGAAACTTTGGTAAAGTCCATCAGTAAAAGTATTTTCCATCGGAGTAGCGAGAAGGGCAGAGGGGTTATATTTTTAGTAGCAGCTCTATGTCATTAATGATCATAATTCTATATAAATTTTCTATTTCTTCTTGGGCCAACTAGGCTTTTATTTTCAGATATGTGTCAACTGCATCCATAAATACTATTTAATAATATTATTTTATTATTTTTAATCTCTACTATATCTATTTTAGCTTCTACCTTTTCATTTTTCAATTCATTTGTATCTTTTCTCACTTTTCCATGGTGAAAATTCCAGAAATTTGTCTGTCTTCCTAGAATCGTCAGAGAATCAACTTAAGGTTTTGTTTATGATCTGTTTTGTTTCTTTCCTGTGCTCTTGATTTCTTTATGTAGCATTATAATTTCATTTATTTTTGATACTTTAAGTTTATTGCTCTTTTCCTATCACCTATATTTCTATAAATTTACGAAAAAAAAGATGCAAAACCCACAAAGAAATTAACTTTTCCTCCTTAGGGCCATAGATATTCATCAAAACTCAATAACTTGACTGACCTCTTCTCTGCTGAAGTCAGAGAGCAGCAGTATCTTTTCTCCCTAGAAACAGGGATTTGCAATCTGGTGACAAATGGCTGAGGAATGTAGAGATGATGTAAGTATTTCCAGTCTTTGTTCAAACACAGATCCCACATAATTCCGAGTCTGAGAAAACTCATCCCAACCTTCCAAGAGGCGACAGAGGCACCAACACTCTGAGGAATCCCTGGGCCCAAGCAGACGATCCATGTGTTGACACAACT
This sequence comes from Eschrichtius robustus, assembly GCF_028021215.1. Taxonomy (NCBI): domain Eukaryota; kingdom Metazoa; phylum Chordata; class Mammalia; order Artiodactyla; family Eschrichtiidae; genus Eschrichtius; species Eschrichtius robustus. The sequence goes on along the minus strand of NC_090831.1, from coordinate 118,791,155 downwards.
CTTTAAATAAAGCCAGACTCCAGCCAAAGAAAATGTTATGTATAAAACTCTATAAACTCCTGTCACTGGTAAATTTTGCTTTAGGTCAGGGATTATACAGCCTGTAAATTATGTCCAAGATCCTCTTGGCACCATTTCCAAAATTCTGAACCATGATACACTGCTGCTTGTGAATGGTATCATCACATCCGTGAGTCCTGACCACTAAGGAGGCCTGTCCAGACTGAGTGAGTCCCTTCCCAGTTGCTTCTCACTTTACAGGGAAACTATGTGCATAAAAAGAATGAGAATGGGAGGGTACTCTACATGCTGAAACTCAGTGCCAGGGAGAGGCAGGAAGGAGTTCTGTTTGGAAAATATGTTGATCAAGGCTCTTCAACATAATAATAATTATAAGTGACATTTATGGAGTACTTTAGGATTTATAAAACGTTTTCATAAGTAAGATCTCATTTAAAATCTCCAAACAGCATTTTACATGTCAATCATTACCTCAATAAACTATTTTGTTGTTTTTGTTGCTTTTTCAATGAAGTGTTATTTTTAAAAAGAAAGAATAAGAGGAGAGGAAGTATAGAGAGCAAGTGCACACAACTCTCCTAAGGATTTTCTCCAAGTGCACAAAAATGGTAACTAGATGAAAAAATGGGACCAAGAAAGATTTTCTATAAGATGGGAGAAATATCCGTTTGTTTAATTCCACATATATGAGAAATCTAAAGTAGTCTAACTCATAGAAGAAGGGAATACAATAGTGGTTGCCACGGGCTGGGGGGATGGGGAAAATGGGGAGTTGTTATTCAAAGGGTAAAAATTTCAGTTATGCTTGGTGAGTAAATACTAGAGATCTGTTGTACAACATCATGCCTATAGATAACAACACTGTATTCAAAATCTGTTAAGAGGTTAAGAGGGTAGATCTCATGTTAAATGTTCTTGCCACCAAAAAAAAAAAAAGAGGGAGAAAGAGAAAGAGAGCAAGAGAGACCCAAAGAAACTTCTGGGAGCTGTTGTGTTACGTCTATTCCCTTAATTATGGTGATGGTATCATGGGTGTTTGCATATATCCAAACACATCACATTGAACAATGAAATGTGTACAGTTCTTTGTATTTCAATTATACCTCAATAAAACCGTTAAAGATAAAATAAAATGTCAAAACAAAATCTGCTAGTTAGACACAGGTTGTATTATCATTCTTATATTTGCGTCATGTGAACTAAGGCTCAGACAAAGTAAATTACTTCCTAAAGTATACAGAGAAAAAAAAATTGGGGAAAGAAATCTAGAATTTTAGAACCCAGAAGTTTTTGTTTCCAACTCTTTCCTTCACCATGGGGTTTGGGTTCTGCCCTCACTTCCAGCCTCTGGTATAACTCCTTACACTTTATGAAGAAGGGGAAAAGGGAAGAAGAAGGTCCACTGCTCCCTGTAAGGTCACCATTCAACCCTCCACATTACCTTTAACAGAAGAATTACGTAGGGGTTGAAATAATTGTTTGTTATCAATGGGGGAAGTCATCCTACTATGTCATGGAATCATTCTCCATGTAAATATTCCATGATGGAGATGTGCAAATTTGGTGATAGGCAGACACAATTATATGGTTTACCTAGCTGAAAAATGGAGACTATAGACTCCCCGCATGTTCTCCCTTTCTGGTTTCTTTTCATCTTCCTAAAGCCCTAATTTTGGAGAACCCCTGCGATCCGTTTTGGGACCCTTTCTTTTCTCTAACTATACTCATTACTATAATGATCTCACCCAGTTTCATAACTTAAAGTATCACCTATAATTAATGACTTCAAATTTACACCTCTAACTTGAACTTCTCCTGTGAACTGCAGATTGTATGTCAATTAAACAGACCCACTTGGACATCCAACAGACATCTCAAACTTAATATGCCCCCCATTGAACTTCTGACCACTCTTTCTTCCCAAACTTGCTCCATCTGAGGCCTTCCTCATCTCAGGTAATGATACCTCTATTCTTCCTGTTGCTCAGGTAAAAAATCATTCTGGCCTCTCCCTTTCTTTCACATCCCATATCCAACCCATCAGGAAATTCTGCTGGCTCTACATTTAAAATGTATTTTTTTAAAATAAATAATAAATGCATTCAAAACCCAACCATGTCTTCCCACTTCTATTGCTATTCTCATCTAAATCGTATATCCCCTCACCTGGATTATTGCATTGTTGATTTCTGCTTCTACCCTGGCCCGCTAAAGTCTATTCTCAACACAGCAACCAGACTGACCTTTTTAATATCATTTCAGTCTTTCAGCCAATCTCTCACAATCCCCTGCAAGGCACCTCCTACTGGCTGTCCACAACTTTTTTGACCTCATCTGCCACTATTCTGTCCTCACTTCACCCCAGCCACACTGGGCTCCTCACTGTGCCTCAGGCACACCTGACCCGCTCTCCATTCAGGATCTCTGACTGACTAATTCTGCCTGGAATGTTCTTCCCCCAGATATCCACATGATTCACTTCTTTACCTCCTTCAAATTTTGCATCAAACGTCTCCTTCCCACTAAAGCCTTCCTCAAACATCCTATTTAAAATTGCATGTCACCCCCTCACATTTCCTATCCTCGTTTATTTTTCTCCATTGGACTTACTTTCAAATACACCATATAATTTACCTAATTTGGCTACTGTCTATCTCTTCTCCCTGGAACGTAAGCTTCATGAAGAAAGACATTTTTGTCTGTTTTGCTCCTTCATCTACACCCCAGTACTTAGATCAAAGCCTGGCACATAGTAGGTACTCAATAAGCATCATGTGTTGAATTGTTAAATCAAAGTATAAGTGAACGAGTAAATGAACTGGAGCAAATGACCTCTACAGTCCTGTGATTCTGGTGCATATACACAGGTGGACAGACAGGAGGATAATAACCAAACAATCAAGAGCAAGTCTTCAGCTCTCAGACTTAGAGGGACCTGCCAGAGTTGTCAAGTTCATACTCCAGGGTCAGGAGTATCCCGTGGTGGAAGCTTCCTAGTGCAGTTTCTCGGGTCCTTGGACACATGTGAGAGTTAAAGACAATTCACTCATGCATCTCAACATCCAGCTAGCTTCCTGCTCTAGACATGGGACAAACTAACACATCTTAGACCTATCGGGTACCTGATCCTTCTCCACAGGTTCTAGAACTACCACATGCACAAATGAGAATTGCCGTGATGACAGAGGAGTATGGAACACTCTAGGGAAAGATTGTGGCACCAGTGGGACAGAGAGCACTCTGGGCAGGTGGTCAGTATGACATAGGGAGTTGTTTCTCTCTGGACAGCTGCAAAGTCATTGTATGTGTGCCAAGCTCTCTTAGGTCTCCAACCTTGAGGAGGGATTTTATGACGAGAGAATTAATCACAGGATGCTTTTTCTCTTGCCCTCCCTCTGGAAGGGACTAGTATAACCTTCTCCTCCCCATCCCCCCAAGTCTCCAGGGATATAAAGCAGGCTAAGGTCATAGTACCGACCAGACACAGCTAATCAGAAACTGCTGTGGAAATCCCCTCCAGGTGCTCGCCCCTCTCCAGCGTCTCCATCCCTCATGCTTCTCCTTTCAAGCCCTTCTCCTCTACACCTGCCCACTGCAGCTCTAGAGTCTGCTGTTTTTCATTTTGCCTGTGCTCTCTCTGATCTCCAGTCACCATGATCTGAACCTCCTCTCCACCCATCTCCAAGTCACCCTTCTCTCTGAGCCCAGGTAAGGAGAAGACTGTGGGGTAGGAGGGCAGAGGAAGAGAGGGAAACACCGAGAGCAGAGTATGGAAATAAGGAAATAAAAATACTTCCCGAGTAGGTTTACCCAAAAGAGATTAACTGCTTGTGAGAGAAAGACCACCCTCCTTAGATCAGATCTGGTGCCTCACAGCAATAAACCATGGAGCACCCGGTGTTCAAGGTGCTGGAACCTGTGGAACCCTTCAATCTTGGGTGCACTCAGGCAGGGTTGGGCTTGAGAAACATGAGGCAGCTACAAATGCCAGGACTGTTAGGTTCTGCTTCTATTTTTATTGAATGACTTTGCCCCAATGCATCTCTTCTGCCTCAGTGTTCTCATCCAAAAATGGGAGAGTTCTGTCTTCTCAAATGAACAGAAGTTTTCATGGCGAGAGGCATCCAATGATATGTTGTTTCTCTAGAATAATATGTAAGAATAGAATTGAAGAAAATATGAATTCTTCAACTCTCAGAGGCAGAAAAGAAAGTATTCAAAAAGGTGTTACCTATGATTATCATCCTACCTCATGGGACACAAAAATTTGACCACTGATGATACCATGACAGGAAAAGCTCCATGTATGCCTCCCATCCTGGACAAAGAACTAAATCCCTATGCCCCAGGCACCAGCCACAGGGCTTCCCCTTGAAGAAGACCCAGGCCCCCATCAGAGCCCAGACTTGGGCAGGCTGAATCCTGTGCATTCTATCTTATTTCATCTTGTAATTTGTTCCTCTTTCTCAGCAACCACAGGTGTCTCTTCTAGAAACTCAGGGATAAGCAGTAGGATGGTCGGGGGAGTGTCCTATTGGAAAAGGTCCTGAAGCCAAAATTATGCACACGACTCTTGCAGATGATAGGTTTTCTGAGGCGCCCATGGCTTTCTGAGACAATATTCCAAAGATATCAGAAGCTCTCTCTCCTGGAAGGTGGCTGGCCGAGGAAATCAACATTTTTTCCTTAACCGTTTTTTTTTTTTTTTCCCATTTTAATGAATCATGAAAATACCCTGACAGAACTGAGGTAGCCTTGATTTCCTCATCCATGCAGCTGCTTTGCCCCATTACTTAGTTCCAACTCTCAGTCTGTGGCCAATAAGAAACAGAGGCTTCTGGGTTTTTGAGGGAACTCTCTATTTTGTAGCACAAGATGAAGTTAGAAATTAAAAGTATTCTCAAACTTACTAAAACCAACTTCATGGAAAATGATAGCTGATTTTTAAAATAAATTTTGAAAACAAATTAGTTTTTTTTTTTTTTGGTCTGCCTTGGGTCTTTGCTGCTGTGTGCCGGCTTTCTCTAGTTGCAGCGAGTGGGGGCTACTCTTGGGGTGTGCAGCCTTCTCATTGCGGTGGCTTCTCTTGTTGCGGAGCACGGGTTCTAGATGCGTGGGCTTCAGTAGTTCCAGCACGAGGGCTCAGCAGATGTGGCACACAGGCTCTAGAGCACAGGCTCAGTAGTTGTGCACGGGCCTAGCGGCCCCATGGCATGTGGGATCTTCCTGGACCAGGGATCGAACCCATGTCCCCTGCACCAGCAGGCGGACTCTTAACCTCTGCACCACCAGGGAAGCCCCAAATTAGATTTTTTATAGAGCAAAAATGCAAATATTTATTCAAGTAGACAAAGTAACTGACCCTCAGGCCTAGAATACTTTTAAAAAATGTAACAGCACAATGATCATGCATTTATCTGTGAGAAAGTTGACCTTCACAATTCCAGAATTGGGACAGTCTCTTTGCCAGACAATTTTGATGTTGAAGATTAAAGTGCTCATGTTTGAAGCATATCCTTCTTCCTCTGGCGGAAGCCTGGGTCAGAGATATTAGTTTAAATGGGTGCTGCTTTGTTCAAGCAGAGAGTTTCTTTAAAAGCACTAAAGGCAGAGAGCCAGCTCTAAAATCAGCAGGACTCCTAGATTTGTATGGTTCAAATGTCCTCTCCAGATGAAAATAAAAGAGACCGGGCACCTGAAATGACACTTCACTCAAAGTTCTAATCCCACAATTGATTTCTGGAGAAAAGAGAACTAACAGTGGCAACTATTCAGGGATCTCTTAACACAAGTGCACATATTGTCATAACTCTGAATCGTCAGGAAACTGAGGAGACAATGTTGGCCAAAATGCAAAACTCAAGGTAACATATCGACCCAGAGCTAGAGAACTGAAAGATTCAGAATTGTAACCATCATTTTAAGAAGGGCTCCAGAGCAGACACAGAAATATCAAGGGTATCTCATTTTTATAACATGTAGGATCAACAAATACTTCAGAAAATGCTGTAAAAGGAGAAAAGCAAGAATGTTTGTGTAAGGAAAACATTCCCTATTAAATCTACTTAAATGCTTTTTAGGGGATAAAGATGCCAACAAGAAACTAGCAAGGACTTCTTTTATTTGGACTTCCAAAAGCCTTGACAAGCTATCTTACCAAATTTAGTCATGGGGACTCAGTAGACTGCTTTATCATGTAAGAGAAACTGGTTCACAAGACAGAAACATCATGCCAGAAAAGAGGCTCATGTCCCAGGGGTTGAGGTTGAGATTATAAACGGTTGGAAGAGGGAGCACAGTGAAATCTTTACAACCAAAGATGATATTTAGCTCCCTGGAGTAAAGAAATTACCAAACTGATGAGAAAAAAAAACAAAACAAAACACTGAAAGATGTAATTTTGCGTGACAAAGCAAGAAAAAGGTAGATAAGTTTAATTCAAGGGATTTTATTTCAGAACACAAATCTAAATTTGCAATATATAATAATGCAAATATATGTTAATCGAGTTATCTGTCATAAACCAAGGAAAAGGCTCATGACATAGGAAAAGGAGTCATTATAGTAATTACAGTTGTCAGCTGCTCTGCAGGTGGAGCCCAAAGGCTGACATCATACTGTAGAAGTTGGGTTATAACATGATGTGATTAATAACCATCTCTTCATGTCTGCTTTGTGCCCAGCACTGTGCTGTGAGCTTCCTTGGTAGAGTGCCTATGAATTAGATACTGTTATCTCCATTTAGATGTAAAGAGACTGAGGATCAGGGAAACTGAGTCCATCACCCACAGGTAATGTGGCTAGTAAGTGCTTGAGCCAGGATTTGAATTCATAGATGTCTTCTTCCATAGTCTGTACAGTCTTAGAAAGATGATAGGAAACCAAAGGGAAAAAAAAAGTTGAAAGATAGAAAGAGAGGTGGGGGGAGAAAGATGATGGTAATGATAATGATCATAGATAGAGATAGACTTATTTATGTCTCTCCCTACTTTTCTCCCCATGAGAAAAGTATTCTTCCCTACATCCAGAGTACTATGTATACCTTTGCTTCTCGGATCCCAGAAAGACGGAAAAGGCACCTGAAGAGACACCATCAAGGGGTGAGGAGATTTTCATGGTGGAAAGATGAATATTCAGAGGAAATACGATCTAAGCCTGTCAAGGCATGAAGGACAGAGATGAGAATGCTTTTTAGTCTTGTTGTGCGCCTACTCTGTGTGGGGTTTTGTGCTAGTTTTTGCATGCTGTCTCCTGGAATACTCACAGGTCCCTCCTTTGTTATAGCCCCCATTCAACAGTGAGGAGGCAAGGTTTCAGAAGTGTTAATTAACTTGTCCCCAACCCAAATCAAGCATCCATCAAATAACAAAGCAAAAATTTAGACTGTGGGGAGCCTTTCTACTTCACTGAGGATTAAGGAAAAGAAAACAGAAAAATCTTTTGAATGCACAGTGTGTGTTTTTCCTTAAAAAAAAAGCACTGGACAAAAACAGATTTCAGAACAATTTGTATAAACTCATAGACCAGATGCTCATGACAGCTTATTAACTCAAATTATGGAAATTCAGGCATATGTACAATTTTAAATTTAACCTCCTATGGGACAATGATCTGATTTTTCTGTGACCTCTCTTCTGGTGTTTTTGTAAACACTACTACTAGATCAATGGACTCAGGTCTACTCTGGAAGACAATTCTGGCAGAAACAGAACCCTCAGACAGGAGTTGTGAGTCCAGCTCTGCTGCCAACAGAGAGTGGTGAGGTCCCAGGCTGGTTATATGACCTCTATGGGGCATCCCTTGCTATAGCATGAGGATCTGGACCATTTGACCTTCAAGCTAGTTCAGCATTTTATGGAATCTTCCAGACCCAGAGGAGCCTGACCTGTCTGCCTTTCAAATCTCCCCACAACCTCTCCTTAGAAGTGTTTCAATTGGCTATTAAATGACCGATTGAAAAACATCATTATTACAGATAATTTTAATTATCCTACACAGTGAAAATCAAATCCCAGATCTACGGCCCCAGCCCAGCAAGGCTTCCAGCCACATCCAGATGTCCCGGGCCACCAGCCAGCCATTAATCTGTGGGTGCTCCATGGAGCCTTACACAATTGGGAAAGCAGATCTGTCAGAACAATAACAATAGGAATGAAGAATGTCAAGGCTAAGGGGAAATTATTTTTAGATTTGCTATCTTAGATGATCTGTATTACTGCTCACATCCACATGTCCTCAGAAGAAATGTCAGCAAAGGGAAATCTGAGAACAGAAATGCCTAGGAGAGAACAGGTAATTTCTGGACAGGGGAAGGTAGGAGCTGTGGGAAGAGGTTGTGTCTTATGTGAGAAGAATTTTTAGGAGAGTGGTAAGTAAGGAAGACAGTATAGTGGATGAGACCATGGACTAGCAGGGACTACACTGCTTGAGTGAAAACCTGGCTTTACCGCTAACCGGCTTCATGACATTTAATTCTTCTAGGCCTCAATTTCCTCACCGGTAAGATAGGTACAATAAGAGTTCACATAACCTCATCAGATTGTTGCTAGGATTAAGTGAGTTAAATGTATAAAGTCCTTATGAGCATTTGCCTGACACTCTCTTAGCTATTATTGCTGAAGAGTGAGAATATAGCCCTTCTGGCCCTGGAGGAGGAAGGGGGTGTTTTCTTTTCCCTCTGTAGCTTCTCCTACTAGGCTGGAGCCTGGTTTTGAATAGACCAAATTGTTGAAGTTGTGAAAGTGTCTGTTTCCCTTCTCCCTCCCAGGGAAAAGACATTTCTAACATACATTTCTAGAGTTTGTGACAAATCCTCCTAAAAACTCTAGACAAAGTAGAAACACTCCTCAGTCTCCTTTTGATTGAACTAAACTGTCTGGCTTGCACTCCATGGCCTTGTTTGTAAACGTGATATACCTTGAGCTTAGAGTTACTGGAGCCACTGCCCGGCCTTTCACGTCAGCTCCATTTCTGTGAAGTATGAGCATAAAGGTGAAAGAATTGGACTGTCTGTGTTTCTCTACTCCCAACACCCTGCTTCTCTAAGGAGATGAAAAGGAAGAAGTAAAAGACCAAGGGGTAAGCAGAGGCAGAGTGAAGAGAGCTGGTTACTTCAACAGCTTCATCCTGTCTGAACCTCCAGACAGTCAGCCTTCTCTCTCTTGGTCACACCCACAGCTACGACACCTGGCAAGGAAGAGGCACTCAACGCAGGTTTGTTAAATTTGTCCAGATGACTGAATATCGGGGGGAAAATGATGGGAAGTGATTCCACATCCCTCAGACCCACCCCACAACCCCACCCTATTCCTCCTCCATCGCAATGCAAACATCTGTTTGAAGGCATTCCCCTCGGATGACAAAAAAAAGAGTACAGGTTGACATTGATAAATAGAAATCCCCAGAACTATCCTCAGAAAGGAGCATTAATAGCAAAAACGAAGCTCTTTGCATTCTTTCTGGTTCTTGCATCCAATTTACCTGTCGCCCGTGACCCAGCTTTATTGCTGTTGCACTCTGTAGTGTAACAACAGGCACAAACTCCACTTCCAACACTGATTATAGACAGTGACTCAGAGTCACTAAGCAGAAATAAATAATGGTTGAACTTACAATTAAAATTAAAAAGAGATATCATTAATAACTACTGGAAAAGTCAAACATCCTCCTCTAGTTGGCATGGCCTTGAATTTCTTACCACCTCATGTTCCCTGACTCCAGAGGTTTATAACAATTGCAGCCAACCTACACGCTATCAAATGTTCTCCAAATGTTGCCTGCATGAGTCACCGGATAATGCTTAGAAAGAGACTGTGTTCCGACAGCATATCTGGAATGTACTGCTCCCTCTGAAGGGCGAGTTAAAAACAGATACACATCACTTTTTCTCATGCTGACAGAGTATTAATAAGACTGTTAGGACATATTGTTTCTGATGTGCCCGGTTAGGCCTTTCTCTAACCATCCCCTGCTGCCTAAGTGTCTGCCTCAGTGCCAGGCACAGACTTGGGTCTCTATTTAAGGCTGAATCAATATGGACTGACTGACTGATGCCAGTGACCTTTTTTAACAACCTCAGATGGGGTCATGGGAAGTTCTGGATTCAGCCTCAGGAATGCAGATTCTGTTCCTAACTTTCTGTGAGCAGTTAAGCCCTTCATCCTGCTCCTCCCCAGCTTTTTTTTTTCTTCTCTCTTTAAAATTATGAGGTTGAATGAGATGATGGCTAAGATCCTCATCTGCATTACGTCTCTGTGATTCTGAGACACTAGACAAGCAACTCAGAAGTGGCAGAGCAGAGCAGGGAGGAGGAAATAGAGCCTAAAGACACAGTTTCTGCCTCGGGGAGCTGAGGCTGAGGTGGACTAATACCGGTGGCTGTATAGACCCACAACATACGTGGAGTCTGAAGAGAGGGGATTCTTCATAGGCGGAGGTCAGGAGAGGTGCACTGTAAAGGAAGGGCCTAAAATCAAGGTTTCTTTGGAAGCAGCATGTTGAGAAAGCACCTGTAAGGATTCTAGCCCAGAGGCAGGAAAAACTGGCCCATTTTTTAGAACAAGTTAATAAGACGTCCCTCATGGGGAGGGGGGATGGGAATGGACCCATCAACCCACCTCCCTCTCTGCAGCCCTACTCCCTCCTACCCTCTAAATTCCACCGAGCCCTTTCTTCACCAGCAGGGCCCGAGGGGCGTAGCCCACAAACTCTCCCTTCCTGCACTGCTCTCCCACAGGTCCCTCTGGGCAGCCAGTGCATGGACAGCCGCAGCAACGCCACCACGCCCTGCGGCCTCCTCCTGCAGGGCTTCGCTGAGTCTCCCCACCTGAGGCCCATGCTCTTCCTGCTGCTGCTGGCCGTGCACCTGGCTACCCTGAGCGGGAACCTGCTCATCCTGGTGGCCGTGGCCTCAGTGCCCAGACGGCCGCCCATGCTACTCTTCCTGTGCCAGCTGTCAGCCATCGAGCTCTGCTACATGCTGGCGGTGGTGCCCTGCTCCCTGGCCCAACTGGCCTCGCCAGGCCGCGGCCGAGACAGCCCCATCTCCTTCCTGGGCTGCGCTGTTCAGATGCAGATGTTCGTGGCTCTGGGCGGGGCCCAGTGCTTCCTGCTGGCCGCTATGGCCTGTGACCGCTACGTGGCCATCTGCCACCCGCTGCGCTACGCGGCTGTGGTGACACCTGGGCTGTGCACGCGGCTGGCCCTGGCCTGCTGCCTCGGGGAACTGGCGGTGTCCGTGGGGTTCACAGTAGCCGTCTTCAACCTGCCTTTCTGCGGCTCCCGCCTGCTAGTGCATTTCTTCGGCGACAACACAGCGCTGGCTGCACCTGGCCTGCACGCAGAGCTACGCGGAGGAGCTGCGTCCGCTGGGCGCCGGCCTGGTGCTGCTGCTGCGGCCCGCCCTCGGTGCTCATCCTGGCCTCCCATGGCGCCATCGCCGCCGCCCTGAGCCGCCTGCGCTCCCCACGCGGCAGGCGCAAGGCCGCCTCCACCTGCGCCTCGCACCTGGCCGTCACCTTCCTCCACCATCCTCCACCATGGCTGTCCCACCTTCACGTACGTGCGGCCCAAGGCCAGCTACTCCCCACGGCAGGATCGCACGCTGGCGCTGGTCTACATCAACGTCACGCCGCTGCTCTACCCGCTCATCTACAGCCTGCGCAACCGCAAAATCACCGCCACCATCCGCAGGGTGCTGAGCCCCAGGGCAGGGTCTGTGTGAGCCATGATAGCCGGCAGGGACCAGGCCAGAGCGGGCAGCTCTGCTCCCTAAAGCTTCCCCTATCAGCAGGTGTCTGCGTTGAGGACGCCACCGGGAGAGCTCAAGAACCGTACTCAGAAAAGAGAATCTGGAAAAGTGTCCCCCTAAGGAGTGTCTCCCAGCAGTTTCCCCATCCTCCGCCAGTTCTGTGTGGAATAGAACCCTAGACCTGATTTGAGTGGATCCATCAGTAAGTACCTGTAGAGTTCTTCCCACGTGCTGGGCTTGGGCAAGGTAGTGGGCTTGTAGTGACAAAGAAGGCACAACTCATGCCCCAGGGAGCTCACGGCGAGAGAGGACAGATGTGAGGAGAAAACAGGAGATGGATGGAGTGGCTCATGCTAGACTTTTCCAGGGGAGAGGGGAGTCAAGGAGAACTTCTTGGGGGGCAAAGATGGCTCAGTGGAGAACTGTAGGATGGGTAGAGGTCAGCCAAGTGAAGAGGAGAGTGAAGAATGCTCTAAATGGAACTGCTTAAACAGGGGCTGGGGCATTTCGGGAAGGTCCTTGTAAAAGGCTGAAGGATTTGAGTTCATGGAATGATACGATAGCTTGCCCCTCCTTGTGTGGTCACTCTGGCCACAGTGTGGTGAATGGACTGTAGACATGGAGACCCATGGAAGCTGTTGCCATATTCCAGGAAGAGAGGTGATGGAGTCTGGACCAGAGTATTGACACAGCTGATTAAGGGACATGGAAAGAGTAAAGAGATATGCAGGAGGAGGAAACTACAGTATCTTGATTAGATATGAGGGCGAGGAAGAAAGAGAAGCTCAGGATCATTTCTAACCTAGGTCACCAGGTGGATGGTGGTACAATTCGCTGAAAAGGACCCAGGAGCAGGTGCAAGTGAGGAGAGGAGGAGGATGGGGGCTTCTGCTTAGAACGTGTGGAGTTGAGATGCTGCCAGGACAAGCCAGTGAAGATAGTGACTGAGGAAGCCAATACACCAGTCTAGAGCTCAGGGGAGAGGCTCAAGAGGAAGGACAGATTTGAGATTACAGATAGCTACTGAAACCAGGAAGTGATATCACCCACCAGAAAGTTAATAATTGCTCTCTATGTGGTAAGATTATAGGTGATTTATATTTTATTGATTATACATTTTCCAAATTTCTCATAATCATTTTCAGTGGATATTACTCTTATATATAAAAATTACTATTTAAGACAAATAATATTGGACTGCCTCAGTGAATCAGAGAGACTTCTTCTTCCCCTCTATGCCCAGGATAAATACCTGAAAGATGTCTCCTGAAAGCTCTGGAGTGAAGTGGAAGGGAATTCTACCATGTAGTAGAAGAGTAGGAGTGCACTGAGGTGCTTTCATCCACCTTGGTAGCTTGGTGGAAATATTACCATCAAAGATAAAGTGAAGAGACATTAAAAGGAAGAATTACTAATCCACTTTGCCTTGTAAAACTGACTAGAGAAATTCCCTTGATGTGACTATTTCTATACAATGTTACTACATCAGTATATCCTATAGTAAAGTGAACAAATTGGCAAAAAACTTAGGCTACATTAGGAAAATTCTAAAATTTATTCCTTCATCCCTATGTGCAACAAATAAACGTTTATTGAGTGATGGTTCCATGCCAGCGACTAGAGAGTTAAGGACTCAACTCTGATCAAATGCCACTATATACCTAACACGGCACTCCAAATTATTGGAGCGATGAAGGTGAGGCCCACGTGGAGTTTGAAATCTGCTAGGGGATTCAGGCAAATAAATAGGCATTGCATTACTAAGTGATGAGTACTACCGTGTGACAAGATCCTGTTGGAAGCATTCTGCCTGGACTTGGGGTGGTGGGAGCATCAGGAGAAGGTTATGGAAGAAGTAATGTGTAAGATCTAAGGGCAAGTAGGGGTAGCTAGAGCCAGACAAAGATAGCTGAGAAAGGAGAGTCCAGGCAAAGGGAACAGCATGTGCAAATGCCCCAAGGTAAGAGGCCATGATACATTCCAAGGACTTGTCAAGAGGACTGATTCTTATTGATGGTGATGTTGGGAAGTGGGGTGCTGTGTGTTGATAGTATTAAGAGGTTATGCTAGAGGTACAAATGCGGGCCAGATCATGTTAAGCCTTGTATGCCATGTTAAAGAGTTTGGATTTTACCCTAAAGAAGAATGAGAAGAAAGAGGAGGGAAAGGAGAAAAAAGCAGGAGGAAGAGAAGGAGAAGGAGAAAAAGAAAAAAGAGAAGCCATTGAAGATATTTAAGCAGGAGAGTGATATGATCCAGTTTGAACATTCTGACTACTGTGTAGAGAAAGAATTGAAGAAGGACATGACAGAAAGTATATTTATTAGGAAGCTAGTGTAGAAACACAGGTTAGAGATGATGTTGGCCCATTTTAGGTAAGTGGTAATGGAAACAGAGAGAAATGGACAGATTGGAGAAATATTTAGAAGGTAGATATATAACAGAATTTAGTGCAGATTGAATGCTTAGGGATAAAAGGAAAAAAGGATTCACTGATGATATAGATTATCTGATCTGGAAAAGATGACACACTGGGCTCACTGAGATGGAGTACATAGGAAGAGTAACCAGTTTGAAGACAGGACAAAGTTGAAATGATGAGTTGAGTATTGATTATGCTGACTTGGGCTGTGGAGATGTACAGTTGGCAGTTGGGTATGTGTCAGGAGAAACATATTTAGAAATCATCAACACATCAATGGCAATTGACATGGCTGAGATGATCCAGGGAGAGTGAGCAGAGGAAGAACAGAGCAGTTCCAAGAGAGGACTCTGAGGAAGACCAACAATGAAGGATGGATGACTGTCTAAGTATGACACAAAATGCATAATTTATTAACTATATTAATAAAGTAAAAACTTCGTTCCTGGGACACTACCCTAAACAAAATGAAAAGAGAAAAGACAAACTGGGAAGATCATATCTAATGTATGAAAGAGGTTCATTTCATTAATACATAAGAAACTTTTGCCAATCTATGAGAAAAAGACTAATAATCACAAAGAAAAGTGGGCAAAGGATATGAATAGACAGTTCACAGAAAAGGAAATGCAAATGGCTTTTAAACATAGGAAAAGAGTTTCAACCTCACTCATAAGAGAAATGCAAAATAAAATTAGAAAATGCTATTTGGAGCACTTCCTGCTCAAAAATGTGAACACAGAGTTTGAAGGATATTTACAACAGACTCCCTCATACATAGTTGGTGGTAAAATATATTTGTTCAATTCTATGGAGGCCAATTGTGTACATCAATTAAAATCAGAATTAAAGAACATATCATTTGTTCCAATAACTCTACTTTGAGAGTTTGACCTTGCCAATGTATTTGCCTTGTGGACAAACATGTATATTCAAAATTATTTATCTCAGCATTACTTGCATCAGCAAAAGATTAAAGATTTTTTGAACAGCAGTATGTGACTGATGAAATAAATTATGGTTTTATCCCTATAATGGAATCTTATGCAACTGCTAAAGAGAACGAAGCAGTTCTATCTGTTATAGACCTGGAACCATCTCTCATACATGCTATTAAATGAAAAAGCAAGGTGCATGGAAGTATGTACTAAGGAGTCATCCTTGATTCTGGCACATCTTTGATTCTAGCCTTTTCCTTATTATTTCTACTCCTGAAATGCTGCTCTTCATCATTCAGATGCTGTCTTGGCTCAAATATTGGCTTCTCATAGAGGCCCTCGTTGGTCACCCTACATAATGTCACCTGTCTGTCCTCTCTCACATTAGCATGCTTTAAATTCTAATCATCTCTCATTACTGAAAATTCTCTGACTTTCTTTTAAATTGTCTCTTCCTCCCAACAGAATATAAACTCTATGAAAACTGTCTACTTTACTCACATGGTCTTCCCGGGGCCTAAACAGTGTCTGGCATGTAGTAGCTGCTCATTAGTAAATAGCAGTAAATTGTTAAAGAATGAGTGAATAAATAAATGTTACGGTATGATAACATTTACATATAAAAACACAGAATATCATGTGTGTATGAGCATATGTGTGTGCTTGTGTATGTCCTATAGTTTTACACCCTCACACACACACACACACACACACACACATTTGTAATCAAATTAAGAGTCTGGGGAACTGGGTGACAGAGGTGGAGCAAACTTTTACTTTTTTTAATACTTTCCTTAAACACATATATGCATTATATATTCAATAAATGTTTTCAAAAAGAAAATAAAGCCTAGGCAGAGGAAAAGGAATGCACAGAGGAGTTTTTTAAAAAGGGCAATCAAAAAAGTAGAAGAAAATCCAAGAGATCATGATGTCATGGAAACCAAGGAAAGACAATTTCAAGGATGGAGTGATCAACAGTGCCAAATGATACTCCTATTTCTAAATAATATGATGCTGGAGCCAGAGATGACTTTAGAGATGTCTAATCCGGCCCAAAGAGCACCAAGTTCACTCGTACAAACCTCAGCAAAGCATGTGTAAAGGTCTGGCAGCCAAACTACACAGCCCACTTCCAGAAAGGCTGTCTAGCCAGAGATCATGCAAGGACTGCCTGACTCCAGCCAATACTGAAGAAACATGTAGAACCAACTCAAATTGTGTTTAATCACCTGCCGGAGTAGAAAGTAACACTGGCTTTCATTTTAAACGCTGAAATCATTAACACCTTTTTAAGATCTGTACCTGGGATTTGTTTTACTCTGGTATGGTAAGGTGGCAGACACAGAGACAACTGCCTTTGAAAGAAGAGTTTATAGCAAGGGAAGGGGGCAGGCCACACCACGCAGGGCCCATGGGGAAGCACCAGGTCAGTCAGGAGGCAGAAGGAGAGAGGAGAGAGCATGACCCTCAACCACTACTGTGGTCTCTCAGGAAGGAATGGATGAGGCAGTGTAGGAAAGCTGGAGGAAACTTAGGCTTGGATAGTTTGAATAATTTTGGCAGGCTCTGGGCCACAGGACCGGTATCTAGCTGTCCAGTCTAGTTGACTTGGCCCTGAGGTGATACAGCAGGGAAGATGGTGGCTTGGTGCCTGAGAGTTAAATAAAGGTGATTGGGATGTGGGCTTTGGATTGGTTGGTCTGCAAACGAAAATTGTACTCAAAAGGAAGTTGGTTTGCAATGTCTAGAAATTAGCCAGCTCTGAGAGGGGTAGCCTATCCCCTACCAGCAAGGCCCCTAAGATGTCAAAACATCATAAAGTATGAAAAATATAAAAACATGATTAATACAAACACAAACTCTACAAATGATACCTGAGACAGTGTGTGTGGAATAAATACAATCCTTCTTCTTGGGCTCCGGATTCCATCTTTACCCACCTCCTCGGAGAGCTCATAGATTACTTACTGCTACATCTCCAATGCCTCGAACTCGAGCATATAAACATCTTTCTAATATGAAAATTCCAATTACTCTGATTACAAGGTCCTTTTCCTTGAAGTGGCAAGTTCCAACTGGGAAGGTGATGGCTAGATTGCTAAGTTAGCAGTTCCCAGTCAGTGAATACTCCCCCACCTGAGGTAGGTCAAGGGACAAGCTGGTTAGAAGAGGGCGGAGGGAGGGAACTAGAATACGGTCATCCAGAAGAGATGAAGAGAGGTGAAGTGAGAATGGAAGATGCTTATTAAACCTTTAATGAAATTTCCCTACATATGAGATAGTTGCCCACATCTAAACTAAGGCCCACTTAACAGGCACATGAAAAAATGCCTTTAAAGCCATTCCACTGACTTTAATGCTATTCAGACTAGTAGAGTAGGATTTTAAATGTATGTTTGATGGTGGTGATATTAATCATGATTACAGTATTCTCCCACTAGAATTCTTAAAAGAGCCAAACTAATATAAGCCTTGGAGTCAGACTTAGGAAATACTTGATAATGGACAAACTTTGTGTAGCCTAATGGCCTCAATTTTCTCCTTCCTCAGATGAGATCGTGTCTGTGAAACTGCTTGCAAGTAATTAAGCACGATATAAATGTAAGGTTTTTTTTCCTTTTTCAGGATAAGGAGAAGAGGAACTCCCATCTAGCAAGATCAGAGCTGGAGAGTTGTTTTTCGTCTGGGAGCCAAAGGAATTTCTTTGAATCTTTTTTGCACTGGGCTTGGAGATAGGAGAGGATGGAAGTCTGTAAGGCAGTTTCTGGGGCAGCACTCCTCACTCTCTCACCCTTTCTTCAGGACACTGGCAGTAAGTTCACTACTAACCTGAACAGAGGCAAGATGGAAAGGGCTCTTGTCGCCTCTGTGAATAGCTTCTGGACCCATATCTGCTCTTGGATAATCATTCCCAGCCCCTACACTCACCTTCCTCTTTGACCTCCCTTCAGGCTTCATTTTTTCCCCATGCCCACCCCTCTTGGTCAGAAGAAGGCTTCTCGGGCTGGAATCTATCCTCTCCTTTGGATCGCCTCCAGCTGCCCTCTCCAGCTCCACAGGACAGGAGCTCAGAAGTTTTCTACACTTACAGCAAAGCTTGAGCATCAGTTCCAATCAGTGTAGTTTCTTAAAAGGTACTTCCAAAACATCTCTCACAAAATCCCAAGGACGGCATAAAGCACTCTGGATCCGATGCAGAGAACTGTTGGAACAGCTTGCATTTTGCAAAAGAGAAAAGAAAATTTTGAGTTTACAAGCCTCAACAGGATGGAAGTAAACGTATGGTGGGGGGTGGGAATAGTTTCTATTTGTAGCATAGGTTTGACTAGCACCTTTCTTCTAAAGTGTTGAAAGTATTTTAAACATAAATATATCTAACACTGGTTGAGGGTTCATCATAGAGTAGACACTGTGCTAAGGGCTTTGCATGGATTCCCTCATTTGATCCTCACAAGAGCCACATGAGACAGATATTATCATTCTCTCCATTTTACATTGGAAGAAACTGAGGCAAAAGAGACTTTAACTTGTCCAATGTCATAAATGCACAGGGTAGGGAGCCAAGATTCTGACGCTGGCAATCAGGGTTAGGTGCCTACACTCTTAACCAGCAGGCTTTGCTTCTTCCAGCAACATCACGATCTGCTAAGTAGATAAAACCACCTCTGCTACATAGAATCCATCTGAGACTTTTAAAAGGCTTGAAAGTCTTGGGAAAAGGTCAGATCCAGGGTGAGATTCCCAGGCTCCAGACCACCAGATCTCAGATCTATTGTGTTCTGGGAACTAAGAGGAACTGGCTCATTGAACATCCTGAATTCTCAGAGTATAAGCAGAAAATAACTTTATTCCTTCTCACCCCCACACCCTCAAAACCGAACTGTGGGGCTTCCCTGGTGGCGCAGTGGTTAAGAATCTGCCTGCCAATGCAGGGGACATGGGTTCGAGCCCTGGTCCGGGAAGATCCCACATGCTGCGGAGCAACTAGGCCCACGTGCCACAACTACTGAGCCTGCGCTCTAGAGCCGGTGAGCCACAACTACTGAGCCCGCGTGCCACAAGTACTGAAGCCTGTGCGCCTAGAGCCCGTGCTCTGCAACAAGAGAAGCCACCGCAATAAGAAGCCCGTGCACTGCAACGAAGAGTAGCCCCCACTCGCCGCAACTAGAGAAAGCCCGCGCGCAGCAACGAAGACCCAACGCAGCCAAAGATAAATTAATTAATTAATTAATTAATTTAAAAAAAAAAAACGAACTGTGGGGTACCCTTGGACTAAATCCATAGCGTGTAGCATAATGTCTCGGTTCCCTTAGAAAACATAAAGGTTTACAGTCACTTCCAGTTCCCCAAACAGTACCATTTCAGTACTAAAAATAGCCAATTTTATTAGGGCAAGCTTGAGGCAAATGTAGAGACCTGGAGGTGAGTAGGAAGACTCCAGAGAAAAAAGCAAGTCAGCTTCCTCATCTAAAGGCCAGGAAGACAGTTTTATCTAAGAGTAGCAGGAAACACCCGGCCAGAACTTTTCTCTCCTCCTTTTGGGTGAGAGGCATGGTTTTGCTTAACTGGGGCATGGAAAAGATCCCAACTGCTTCTCCTTCTGCTGACCTCTATGTAGTGAAGTTCAGAACATCAAGGCATGAAGAGACTTCTACATTCTTCCGTTTGCAACCCTTTTATTTCAGAAAGAAAAGAATGGTGGCGGCAGCATGGTCTAGTGAAAGGAGTCTAAAATTTAACGGAATTCCCTGGAGGTCCAATGGTTAGGATTCCGCGCTTCCACTGCATGGGGCACAGGTTCGATCCCTGGTTGGGGAACTAAGATCCCGCGTGCCATGTGGCGCGGCCTAGAAGAAAAAAATTTTTTTTCACCAAGAGTCTAAGATTTGAAATCAGTCATATAATGATTTTCATCTCAGCTGGTTCTTTACCAATCATCTAGCTCCGGCCAAGTCCGTGCCTGCCTCACAGAGTTGTTACGAATTCGACAGAACACTGTTATCCTCTCCTCACTCCCCAGGACATGGCACATACCCAAGTCCCCCTTTAGGGTCGAGCCCATACCAAGCTAGGGGAACCTGGAAGGGACTCTCACAAAGAACCAAACAGGCTCTTTTAGCAAAATATTTCACGTCTTATGCTTAGTGATGACAATCTGATTGTCGTGTAGCTGCTTGATCCCGTAGTCAGAGTTGCCCTGGTATAGTCCTTCAATCCCTCCTCTACCCACATGGTTCCACAGCCCCACCAGGCAATGGCATCCATGGAAGAATGGAATGGAACAGAGTGACTGCTGATTGCTAGATCAGAGTTGGGATATATATGGAGCACAGAGATTAAAGAATAGAGAAGCGATAGGGGGAGGAGAGCGTCAAAGGTAGAAATGTTTACCTGATCCCCATCTGGAGACCTCACGGGAGACTGTAGCTCGGGAGGCCACAGCACAGCAGTGGAAGAGGGCGCCAAATAGGTCTGAGACAGGTTCCTCGCTCCTAGAACATGGGATGGATGCCTCAAGCTCCTGCACGTTTCAAATGCGAGGTACAGAAGGCACCTGAAAGTTCTACCAGAGAACCTGCCAGGGTAGGATCAACTTGGTGGGGAAAAAGGACTACAGGGTGGACTTCCTAAGCCATGGCCCCAAAAGGAATCATGGTCAGTTCTTGGAGGTGGTGTGTGTGCGGAAAACGGGGGGCAGAATCACATCAGAAACCCCGAAGTGGAACCATTTCAACAAAAGGATTGCCATTGAACCCTGACAAGGCCAAGACAACAAACTGCCCATGTGTCCCTCAGCCACAGACTTCAATACTGGATGCCATGGGCTAGATCCAGACTGACCATGTCTCAGCAGAAACCTGCCATGTGTACACACGCAGATAAGAGTGATTGCCCAACTGCAGAGACCAGCACCAGGACCAGCATGAAACAAGAGTGATTCTACACCCTCATCCCAAGTTCCACGTTATCCCATAGTAGCAGTTTTCTCTTATACCCAGAATCCACCAGTGAGAAAAGAAAGAAATAAACCATTCTGATCAAAGGTTGAACTTTGAATTAATTAACTATTTACTTGGAAGGATTATTTTTAGTCAAAAGATACTGTTTATACTGTAGGAAACTAAGATATTTTTAATTGGCAGTATTATATTGTTTGCTTTCTTTCCTCTTTCCATACTAAGCATCAGAATGTAAACTCGGGATGATAAGATCACTATAGAAAACAAATAAGCTACATTTTCATATAACATCCATGGAGAGTATTTAAAGTTGTTTCACCATCACATAGGCAAGTTGATCTGGAAGTAAAGGTTGCTCTGAGCTCCTTGTGTGTGCTAGTAATCTATTAAGGAAAGACTTCTTTTCTAGAAATGAGCTGTACTGAACCTGTCCAATGTTAATATAAAATAAGGAAATTACATAAAATTTCAAGGAGATGATTCTTATAAAGCATTTAGTACTCGTTAAATATTAGTTGCCAAGTCTTTCTTTCTCATTCCCACCAGCACCACCTAAGTGGTTTCCCTCAAGTCACATAGTTGCTTATGCACAAAGAGAAGACCAAATCACAGAAATCATTTTACATTTTCCTAGTGTGTTAGAGGTAGGAATAAGAGGAGTATTCAGACCCTCTCATGACAGAGATAATTAGTGATGAGTTGTAGCCAAAGCTACTGAATCGGCTGTCAAGTGTAGAGATCATCAGCCCAGGTAACCTGCTTTCCTAGAAGTTGCCTCTTGACACTTCATGTGGGAAAGCTATCCCTGGTTAAGAGAAAAAAAGAAGAAAGAACTAACAGGGGAGGTAGGTGCATAACTGAGAACCCGATAAAGTAGTTCACTGGGAGTGAACGAAACTATTCCTAGTAACAGGAAAGTCCTGTGGCAAGGAGATATCAGTGGGGAGAAGTAAGGGGTGGGGAGGCAGTAGTCGTGGGGCAATTCCAAAGGAATGAAGGGAAAGACCCAGGGAAGCAGCAGGCCTGGGGCTGCAGAGACACTGCAGGAAGTGAATTATCTCCAAGGGCTAGGGATCCAAATAGAACATAAAATATTGGTTCTGTCAACGAAACTCCTCATGTGAATCAGGCTCAAAGGAGATGATTACCCCTATGTCCTCAAGATCACTCTTTGGATCCCATGATGGTCTAACTCCAGTCTCAGGTGTCAGTACCTAGGAAAACATAGCAATGTCCACACTGGAAAACATAGACTTCCAGAGCTGCAGGATCCTTAGAGTCTCACTGAATCTCTGTTTCACAAGTGTGGAAACTGAGACCCAAGGAGATTAAACGGCATGCCCAAAGGCAAAGAGCTATTTACACCAAAGCCCGAGCAAACACCAGTTATCTTGTCCCTAGTGCAGAGTGTTTGCCACCATAGAATATTTACAGATTCACCTTTCATGGTATAAATGATTTAAAACCTGTAGTCATACCTACTTTGCTGAGGCAGGATTTTAATTATACCTTCCCTCCACCCCGTAACACTCACCCATGTTTTCCAAAGACCATTCAGTAGTGTGGGACATTAAGCCAGCAAGTTGATTTCCCAGCATCCCTATCTCAATGTGACATATCTATATCAATAATAATTTTTAAATTTTAATTTGGGCTCATATTAGAAAAATGTTTATTATAGACATTTTTCAAAAAGAAGAAAATAAAAATACCTATAAACTTATTACCAGAGATAATCTATTGACATTTTATGATTATCCTTTCAGTTCTTTCTTTGTGTTTCTGTCTTTACGCATATCTAACTGTGTGTATATTTTCTTTTCAATTTACGATTGTACTGAACCTACTATTTTCTAACCTATTGTCTTCACCCAGTTACATATTATCTGTAACCTTAGTGTCTGGAAAAGTAGGAAAGTTGCATTTTTGTTTTAACAGCAAGGAAATACTTTTATTAGAAGACCACACACTATGTTGTCTGGAAGATGGCACCCAGCAGTTATTTTACACTTGAGTCACCTATATTAATTTATACTAAGTCTATCTTTGATGTACTTCCAGAGTCCCACCTCTCAGGTGTCAATCTCTCTCCCTCTTCTCCCTCATGGTACCCTCAGACTTCTTTTTACTTCTGCCCTCCCCTCAACTTTTGGCTCCAACTCTGTCAAAAGGCCCCATCAGTTTTCAATGCTTGAGGTTGGGAGAGCTTCAGGTCCTTTGGGTCCTGGGCATAGCTGGACGGTAGAAGGAACAGAGGTGAACCTGAGATTACAGGTCCTGCACAAAGGGAAGAGCATGAAGTGAAACTACCGTTCCCCAGTCCATTGTCATTAAACTGGCAAATCTTCAAGATAATTAAATTTTATCTTGCTAATATTGACCAATTATTATAGAAAAACTCTAATGGGTTACTTGCTAACAATGTATCTGTTTCCATCTTACCAAAGACCGTGTTCTATTATTACAGAAACGGGTAAGTAAATAGGAACAAAATCGAATCCCAACCCACCGTTTTCTCTGCTCCTTCTAGTAATTCCAGTGAAGAGATTAAAACTTTCATGGAAGATGATCAAGAACTGGGAGATCAAGCTTAGGGAAAGCCCGAAAAACTTCTGATAGTGTGAGAATACACAACTCAACAGCTATGTGATATTGGAGACCACCAAGGAGCCTGTGGGAATATTTTAATGACTGTGAACTTGGGACTTCTCGATGACTTCCAGGACACGAACATGATGGTTCTACTTGGCAATTTCTACTTTACTCCCCGCTCCCTGGTCGCTAAAACTAGATATGTGGAGGGAGGGGAGAAGACGCATTCATCTTCTCTTAGAAAGGAGGTCAAACTTGGATTTTAGTTCCACTTCTCCTTCCCAATTAATCTCAGTCCCTTCCCAATTAATCTCAGTCCCTTCCCATCAGGTCAGAGGTGTAAATATTCTTGTCCCCTGACTCCTGTCAAAAGTCTCCAATAATGCCATAGCCTTGAAAAGCAGTGAAAGACTCAAAAAAAGTCAGGGAAGGGCTCATTACTCTGAGAACTAGAAAGACAATTAAAAGTTGAGATAAAACATTTTCAAAATGTTTATCCCATTGGGAACTTAGAAGAGTAGGGAGCTGTGGTTGCTGAGAAGCAGCTTGGGGAGAGAATGAGTAAAGAAACACAGCAAGGGCGTCCCTGGTGGTGCAGTGGTTTAGGATCTGCCTGCCGGTGCAGGGGACACGGGTTCGAGCCCTGGTTTGGGAAGATCCCACATGCCGCGGAGCAGCTAGGCCTGTGAGCCACAATTACTGAGCCTGCACGTCTGGAGCCTGTGCTCCGCAACAAGAGAGGCCGCGATAATGAGAGGCCCGCGCACCGCGATGAAGAGTGGCCCCCACTTGCCGCAACTAGAGAAAGCCCTCTCACAGAAACGAAGACCCAACACAGCCATAAATAAAGAATCCTGGTCAAAAAAGGTGATGATTTAAAAAAAAGAAACACAGCAAGAGCAAGTAATTGCCCTCTGGGGATTCTTAGGTTCTGGAAAGCTATCAGCTAAGACTGACAAAGTAAACCTCCATCCCCAAGAAGAGGATGGACCACTGCTTCAAGGACTTCCTGAAAGATGTGCTGCCTCCCCATCCAAAGTGAGTTCTGTGCATAAGGTGAGGACTCAGCCTCGGTGCATCCTCCACAGGGAACAATAGGAGGAGGGTGAGACAATAGAGCCCAAACCCCTGGAAGCAGCCAGGACTGTCCTAGGATCCTCTGCTTGGTTTTTCTCGCTGGTTGCAGTTGGAGGCGCTTTGATTCTTCCCGCTCAATAAAGTCCTCGGTCTTGGTCAGTCATCCAATCAACAGTATAAACTGAAGTGCTTAGTATATACAGACATACATTCAAAGAGCTGAAGAGTGGCGATAAAGAGAGATAAGGCTCTTTTCTTAGCTTCGAGGCATTTGCATTATACTGGAGATAAAAAGAGGAATGGAGAAGGTGAGATTGGTATAAGAACGGAAGATAGACATGGACCCCTCCTTTTCTCAGGTTTGGTCCCTAATCTAGTGTTGTTATGGATTACCCCACTATGTAAGAAATATCTGGGTCCAATTTTGGAAAGAAGTTCGTGTGTCAAAAGCCTACAGGTCTTTCAGCCTTGACCCATTTCTATTTGTATGGTGCCGTCCCTATTTCCTTAGCCTCTGGTTTTCAAGCCAACCTGGTCTCACTCATTGGCACTTCCCCAAACAGTTATGTGTGATATGAATGCTTTGATCCCCAACCCCAGAAACTCATATCTTATTTCCTACAGTCCCACTAGCTATGCATACTTAGAGTAATCAAAGATTTTTTTCCCTCTTTTTATACTGCTTTAAACTACAGCTTATGTATATTCACTTACTGCAGATCTTTACAGCTGGTAGAAATCTTGGTGTTTATCTAACTTATTCATTCTGCAGATGAAGAAACTATGGCTCAGAAAGGTAGTGACCTACAACCATACCTAGATGGTTTATTGTTGATACAGGCTGAAAACCATGTCTCCTTACCACCAATCTACATACGCTGTAAACCACATCTGCTTTTTCAAGACGCAAATGCACTTGTTTCTTTGCTTCTACTTTAGTATTTCTACATATCTTCCCGGCTATTTACACAGTCCGACTCTATGTCTCCTGTTACCAGACTTGATACTCAAGCTTCCTCTGAAAACTCTGATAAGATCATGATAACTCATCCTCTCCATCCTCCTGCCAGGCCGAGTTGCTAGAGATGGAGACCAGACTGTATTGATCCTTCTCACCCCAGCACTTGCCACTGGACCAGGTTCTACTCAGTGCTCAGTAAATGTTTACTAAGTCAAGCTAAATGGAAAGAAATTCTCTAACTATCCCCCAAAACTGAGAACAAGGCCATCTATTAATAAAAATCAATGTTTTTATCATCATCTAAAAACAGCATCAAATTTTTATTGGAAAAAAATATATTGCACTTAATACTGTGTGTAGAGCATGGTACTACCCACCTGGTATAAACAGACTCTACCTTATTCTTCACTTTATTTAAGCAGGGTCTTTTTATTTCTTTCTTTATTTTTTAATTTTTATTTTATATTGGAGTATAGTTGATTTACAACACTGTGTTAGTTTCAGGCGTACAGCAAAGTGATTTAGTTATACACAGACATATACCTATTCTTTTTCAGATTCTTTTCCCATATAGGTTATTATATAGTATTGAGTAACAGGGTCTTTTTAATTAAGTGATTTAGGCAATAAGATGAATTGCAGAGGGGCTTTATGGCCCACATTCTGTTAAATTTCTGGCCTTTATAGCACAAATTCATATTGTTTCCTGTCCCCCTAGCACCACGCAAATTGACCTCACCTGTTGAGTATAATTAACAATAGCCACTTGTGTTTACTTAGTACTTTACAAAGCCCATCCATATTCATTTCTTCATCTGATCTTACTCAAAATATTGTGAGCTAGGCATTATTATTATTCCCACATTTCAAATGGAGAAACTGAGGCTCAGAGAGGACAAGTAACTTGCCCAGGGCACATAGCAGGCTAATGGAAGAGGCAGACAAGAACTTAGGTCCCTTGACTTCTCATTCAAAGATTTTCCCACTCACCACACAGCATTTCTCTGCATGGCAAGATAGCTGTCCTGGGCCTCCAATCTAAGATTCTTTAGGTGCCTCCCTTCCTAGACCATATCCTTTTAGAACCCCTTCCCGTCCCTCACTAACAGGTTCAGTGAGAACTGAGAATGTGCACCACAGTCTTAAACCTGGTTCCAGGTTGGTTCCCAGGTAGATCTGACACCTGGGTCAATCACCTTACCCCTGTTCCTTGGTTTTCTTGTGTGTAGAATTAAATGGATAAAATACATGATCTCTATGATTCTTCTCATGTCTAACATTTTTAAAAATTTTCTTATATAGTAACAGGGCCCTTCTGAAGGGAATCTGGATTCATGACAGCAACTCTAAAGGTGAGGATTCTGGATGCTGTCACAGCCTCCGGATTGTAGTAGATCAGAGCTGAGTTGCTTTCTCTGCTGTTAAAAGGGCGAGGTTCTGTGGGTAGCCACAGGCTCCCTGGGGCAGCGCTCAGAATCCCAACCACCAACTACTGCACTCAGGCCCCAGAACCTGGTCTCCAGTCCTGAGAATCTAAAGCCAGTTTCTATTCTTAGCAGTTTCTACACTGACACCTGCTGGCCACTGCAGGACCAGGGCTGAGTGGAAGGCAAGAGATGCCTGATCCATCCAGGTTCTCGGCTCTCTCCCTCCACCAATCAGCGCCCAGACCCCCTTCCCAGCTAGAGAGAATCTCAATTGGATTATGCTTTTCAATTCTGTTGTATTTGATTATGTGGCTCCACTCTGGTTTTCTTAACACTGATATATTGCTTTTGTCCTTTGTTACGCTGTCTCATTTGATTCTCACAGATTTTACCAAGACCCAATATTTTTAAATTTCTTATTTGATTCTGTGGCACTGCTGATTTTCTAAAACAAATTCCTAACATTGAAAGGCAGTATTTCCTAGAGGTTGGTTGAAAGCATAGTGCCTCATATGCTCAGTAAATATTCTTAAATAATTGAGTTAATTAATGTACTAATTATTCATATTTTAAGAACAGGAAATATACCTTGATATTACATTTCTATTAAGAAAAACTGATGGCATTTAATTCTATGTTTATAGAAGACTGGTCAACATGTTGGAAGGAAAATGACCCAGTGCAAACTTAGCTAAGAAAGAATTCACTCCCCTTGAAAAGAATCAGTGGATGTCAGTCATTTCATACTCAGTAGTAACATGTAAGTATCATTGGTTTCCAGATGCTCTCATTATATTTTTTTTATCATTTATTTAAACATCTAAATAAATGCCTGCAACTTACTATATAAATTGCATATTATTGAGAAATAAGGCATAAGCGCAGTCATAATTTTCAATTACAGCTGCAAATTTAATTAACCAACTAGTAACCTTGTTCTTCTCCTTCACAGCACTTAGCACAATTATACTTAATTAATTTTTGTAATCATTAATTTAATCTCTATGTCCCCGATTAAATTATAAGAACCAAGGAGCAAGGCTCGTGCTTCTGTGTTTCTGGTCCACTGCCATGTGCCTGATGTCTATCTAGCACAGTCCCTGGCACACAGCAGGGGCTTAACCTATACTGACTTCAAGTATTTAAACTTCATCCAGACTGATGGGCACGAGAATGATGTGAGAGGACTCCTTTCTAGGCAGTGACCCAGATCTGGACCCCAGAAGAAACATACTAAGCAAATGAATTCAGTCTTTTAGGGATGGACCCCTAGGGACTCCTCTTGGTCTCAAGTATCTGCTTGTAATGCTTTTCCCACAGCCACCGCACAGTGGAGACTCCTTCCTTTCTTCCCTATCTTCTACTTCACTTCCCTCCTTTTTGTTTTCCTACCTTCCTTCCTTAGTTTTCCTTTCTCTTTTACCTTCCTTTTTTCTTTCCTATAATTCTTTCTCCACCACTTTTTCCCTCTATCTTTCCTTCTATACCAATAGCTTATATCCTATATAATTGTAACTGCTGGATCCTAGATGTAAAAGGATGACCAGAACAGGGTCTTCATCCTTGAGTCTAGTGTGAGAACTCAAATGTCCTTTTCCCCACCACCTTCATTGCATTCTCTCCTAAGCACCTAGGTTAAGGAACCTGAGGGGAGGTGCTCCAGTCCTGGCCCACGACTTACTCCCTGACTCCTGAAGTGAGACCTTCACTTGCCCCTCCCTGCCTCTGCTCCTCCCCTTCAGCCTGGCCCACCTGCTCCACGAGGAGGGACAACCCGACCTGGGGGAGTGAGTGTGTCCTCATGGGCCTCTCCAGGGACAGGCAGACGCAGGCTGGGCCCTCTGTCCTGTTTGGGGCCGCCCATCTGCTGACCCTGCTGGGCCACGGACTCATCACCCTCCTGATCGGGCTGGACGCCCGCCTCCACCTTCCCACGTACTTCTTCCTCGGCAACCTCTCCATTGTGGACATCCGCTACACCTCCAGTGGGGTCACCCAGATGCTGGTGCACTTCCTCCTGGAGAAGACCATCTCCTTCACCCAACGTGGAACCCAGCTCTTCTTCTCCCTGGCCCTGAGTTCCTGCTGCTGGCAGCAATGGCCTGTGATCACTACGTGGCCGTCTGCGACCCCCTGCTCTACGTGGCAGTGATGCGGCCAAGGCTCTGTGCAGGGCTGGCAGTGGTCTCCTGGCTCGTGGGTCTGGCTAATGCTTCAGTGGAGACTGCGGTCACAGTGCGTCTGCCCACCTGTGGGCACCACGTGCTGAACCATGTGGCCTGTGAGACACGCACTCATCAGGTTGGCGTGCGTGGACATCACCCTCCACCAGGCGGTCACAGTGGCCTCCAGCATGGTGGTGGTGCTGCTGGCGCCCGGCTGCCTGGTCGCATTGTCCAGCACCCACATTGTGCCACCATCCTGCGGATCCGCTCCAGCGGGGGCCACCACAAAGCCTTCGGGACCTGCGCCTCCCACTTCACTGTGGTCTCCATGTCTTACGGGCCGGCCCTGGTTACCTACATGCAGCCTGGCTCCACGGCCTCAGGCAAGCAGGACAAGGTGGTGGTGGCTCTTTTACGCTGTGGTGACCCGTATGTTGAATCCGCTCATCTACAGTCTGAGGAGCAAGGAGATGAAGGCTGCTCTGAGTCAGGCTCTGATGAGGCGCTCTGAATCGAAACATTAGAATGTGACCTTGTCGTAAGAGGGCCTCACTCTGAAGACGGTGGGCACTGGAGCGTACCCTCCGCATACTGTGTGCATGTGCATGTGCGGGCATGTGTGTGCACGTGTCTGTAAGGGAGCAGGTGAGAGAGGCCACAATCCATACTATCTTTTGAAATAATAGAGAAATGGAATTTTATCTCTGGGCACTATTTTTGGTTCCTGACTTAGTCTAAAAAATGTGAATTACAACAGCTTAGAAATACATACAGCCTACAGAAAATTAAATGGAAAAAAAAAGATATACTGGCACATATGAATTAGAAAGGAAGACTAAATCAGAAGCTCAAGCAGTACACAAAATTTATGCCAAGAAAGTCTATTTCCTAAATTCTACAACCATATGTCTAAGCTTTTCTGAAATCAGGGAAAAAAAGAGGGGACAAGCTGTAAGTTACAAGATTCACCGTGCCCATGGGATCAAACAAGTCTTAGGCCAGAGGTACAAAGGTCATCATGTGATCACACGTGGTCCAGCTCAGCTCAGTAGGGTGGGGTATTCACATGGGGACTTGGAGCCAAAGTCATAAGTAATAATCCCCACACCCTTGATGAGCAGGACTGGACACAGTGTGAATCACGTGGATATCACTCTGCTCACTTCCCTTTCAGACTTGCAGTGGGTGGCAAGTGGCTGGCCAAAAAGTGAAATATATGATCATAACCTCAAACAAATATCTTTCTACATAATCAGGTCTAAGGATATGCTCTTATGAAAACTGAAGGATGTATTCAGAACACATGCTTGACTAAGAATTGTGCCACGTACCATTAGAGATAAGCCAAGCTACTTAAAAAAGAAAGAATTACAACTCCCTGTTAGTGATAATTTCACTCTACTCTTCTAACCCCCAGTTAATGATTGAACTCTAAACATCCTAGAATGTAAAGTGAGGCAATGATATTTTATCCAGAAAAATGTCTGAAACAACTTTTAAAAATCAGAATGGGGCTTCCCTGGTGGCGCAGTGGTTGAGAATCTGCCTGCCAATGCAGGGGACACGGGTTCGGGCCCTGGTCTGGGAGGATCCCACATGCCGCGGAGCGGCTGGGCCCGTGAGCCACAACTACTGAGCCTGCGCGACTGGAGCCTGTGCTCCGCAACAAGAGAGGCCGCGATAGTGAGAGGCCCGCGCACCGCGATGAAGAGTGGCCCCCGCTTGCCACAACTGGAGAAAGCCCTCGCACAGAAACGAAGACCCAACACAGCCAAAAATAAATAAATAAATAAATAAATCAAAATCCAAAAAAAAAAAAAAAATCAGAATGAAGCATCTCCTAGCTAAATATTACAGATTTCTGGTTTGTTTTACCCACAAGCAAATATACAAAATATAAATTGAGAAGAATTCAAACTTAATCAGTCTGTTGAGAAAATGTCAAAAGATTGAGGAGGAGAAAATGAAGTATCTTTGAAAACTCCTAGCAAAACTTTTTTTAAATGGAGGTAAAATTCACATCACGTAACAATTCACGATTTTAAACATTTACAATGCGCAATTCAGTGGCACTTAGTATATTCACAATGTTGCGGAACCTCACGCCTATCTAGTTCCATAACATTTTCATCACCCCCGAAGCGCACCTCATATCCTTTAAGCACTCACTCCCCATTCATCCCCCCTCCCAGGCCCTTACAGCCACTAGGTCTGCATTCTGTCTTTATGGATTTGCCTGTTCTGTATACTTCATATAAATGGAATCGTACGATATGTGATCTTTTGCGTCTGGCTTCTTTCATTTAGCATAATGTTTTTGAGGTCTATCCATATTGTTGCATGTAGCAGGGCTTCATTCCTTTTTATGGCTGAATAATGTTCCCTTGTAGGGAAATAACCACATTTTGTTGATCCATTCATCAGGTGATGGATATCTGGGTTGTTTCCAACTCTGGGCTATTGTGAATAGTACTGCTATAAACTTTCCTGTACAAGTTTTTGTTCGAAAAACTGTCTTTAATTCTTTTGGGTACATACCCTGGAGTGGAACTGCTGGGTCATATGGTAACTCTCTGTTTAACTGTTTAAGGAAACGTCAACTTGTTCTCCACCATAGCTGAACTGCTCTACATTCTCACTAGCAATGAATGAGGGTTCCAATTTCTCTACTTCCTCGACAACACTTAAGTTCTGATTCTTTGACTGTAGCCATCCCAGTGGGTATGAAGTGATATGTTATTGTGTTTTTAACTTGCACGTCCCTAATGACTAATGATGTTGAGCATCGTTTCATGTGTGTGTTGGCCATTTGTATATCCTCTTTGGAGAAATGTCCAGCAAAACTTTTGTTTTTAGTTTTACTGAAGACCTCCCCTTCCCTTCCCTCCCTTTCACTCACTCCGTCAGCCCCTTCCTGCCTCCCTCTCCCCCTAGGACCATGACCACCAGCCTCCATCCTCCTCTTAATCCCCTCCCTGGTCCTTTCCCCTACTGCTCCCACTCCCATCTGAGGCACTCAGCTCCATCCCCTGAGAAACATATTTTAACTCTCATTTTTAGACTTCTCGTTTTTAGACTATTAATTTCTCCCCTCAGATCAACAGATTACCTTTTCCTTTCTCTATTCCTTCTCAAAGTTCTCTCCCCCAAACCAAAGCCTCCACACTTAGGCATTTGCCCGCCCTTTACCCAGTGTCTGTGATTTCTACAGCAAAGAGACCTCAGGAGTTCTTCCTCCTTAGTGAGAGAGAACAAACCGGCAGGGCTTATACCTTGATGTATTTTCCTTTACCCTCATCCCATGTCTATGGAACATCCAGCTTTGAGGAGTGTGGTATCCTAGTACACCTTCTAACATAACCTGGCTACAGAAATGCTCATCGAGTAGTTGAATGAACAAACTTCGTGTATGAGGTTTGATAAAACCAGTTAAAAGTTGGAAGGGGTCAACTGATGTCGGTTCTATACCTGTTGAGCTATAATCCTTCATTAAATTATGACGTAGTTGGGACAATAATCTATCGACACCTTCTAATCCTAATAATTAAAATATATCTTTTATACATAAAATAAGATTTAGATTGTATTGTCCGCAGCAGAAGTGCATACATCTAGTTTATCCAGAGAAGACATCAGCCCATTAGGTTGTAGGTTAGAAAGGAGGGGGGAAATGTCCAAAATATTTTCCTACTTATCCCATTGTTTGAGTTTTAGAATTTAGGAATTTTTCTTGGCCCTTGCCCCTTTAAAGAGAGACTCAATGTATTTAAAGGGTACTTACTAATCAGGAGGAAACAACTGTTTGGTCCCTCAAAAGACCCTTCCGATTAGAGTCATTCTTGAGCCGGTATCACAGAGCGGACTCTGAAAACGTCAGTGATGAGCTTCTACACTGCGCTCCTACAAAAGAGGATGAATTCTAAAGAAACCACTCCTCGATATGACGTTCACTCATTCATTCAGTCCGCCGGCTCTGTATGCCAGTCTCTGTTAGAACTAGAAAGGGCACGGTAAAAAGAGAAAACACCCTCTCTACCCTTCAAGCAATTTGCTTGTTAGAGGCCAGAAAAGGGGAGTGAAAGAGCTGGGCTTAGTGGAGGGGGTTTTCCAGTTCCACCTCCTGGCTTCAGAATAAGTTAAGAGTCAAGGTATGTGGGCTCTAAGCCCCCGTTACACTATGGGGTGGATGTTTCCCTTTCACAGATACACTGGAAAGAGGTCAGCTGGTACGTGACGAACTGGACCACCCGTCCACTGATCTGTCCAAACTACCCTTCAGCCTGTTTTCCTGCGTTACACTGTGGCAGTTCAAAGTTGCCACCTGGCTGCCCGGGAGCGGCATCCGAACCCCACACCTTTTCCCACGCTCCCCTCCCCCCATAAATCAAACCTGTGCTACATTCATCCTGTGGGGATGCTGCTCCCTACTGGCCGCTGTGATGCACTCTTCCTGCTCCAAGTGGTAAGAGAATGTGATGCAGCAGGAAGAACATGGGGACGGGACTGTGGTCCTCAGATCTCAGAGCCAGGAAGAACATGGGGACTGTGGTCCTCAGATCTCAGAGCCAGGAAGAACATGGGGACTGTGGTCCTCAGATCTCAGAGCCAGTTCCAGCTGTGCTTCCAACTGTCAGAGTGACCTTGAGCAAACCACTTCTGCCTTCTGAGTCTCAGTTTCCTCATTTGTAAAACGATGAGGTTGAAATGGTGATCCTACAATTTCCTTCCGGCCTACATTCTTCTCTGTGACTCTCACTTTGCCTTCTAGTCTCTTCAGCGGAGAGAATTTCAGTTGCTGCTCTTGGCACTCATAAGCCACATTCGGGGACTATAGCTTGGCTACCTGTTGCGCTGACACAAGAAATAGGCTCTGTGGAAAGCCAGGGGCTCCCATCCCAGGTGCAGGGTTCAGAAACTCAGCTGGGTAGTGTGCCGAAGCCAGTTTCTGTTTTGGGCATTTCCTACAGTGACACCTTCCGGCCACAAAAGGACTGAAAGAAGAAAGTTGGTAAGTTCCAACTAGCTAGGAAAGACAGAGGATAGCATCCAGCTGCTCTGCCCTCCTCACCCCCATCCAACCACAGCCCTATCTTCAAACCCTGTTAGAAAGACTTGGGTTGAATTGTTTTCATTTCCATTTCATTGGATTCTGTGACCCATCTCTCATATCTTTAACACGAACCCTTTTTATTTAGATAATACTCTCAAGTTATGAAGGGCTTTCTCACACATTGTCTCATTTCATACTAACTAGTTCTTCCCTGGATCTAAGATATTCTACAACATTTGTTTTGCACCAGACCTCAGAAGGCTAAAGCTAAGGGGAGACCCAGCACACAAACGGCAAGAAATCCAGGATCACTTTTTCACTATTCAGTGGGATTTGGCCTCAACTTCTTCAAACAAAGAATGAGAAGTTTAGGTCAAAGATTTTTCCTCCTCAAAAACTCTACTGCTTTTATCTCTAAACATATTCCTCTCTCAAAAATTCTACGTCTTAAGTTTTCAAAAATAAGGTTAAAAGTTCCCTCTAAAGCAGTGATTCTTCTACAAAAGTTACCAGGAAATATTAAAAGTTACTAACATACTAATGTCTGGGTTTCACCCTCCTGAGGTTCTGATTTAATTACTCTGGAGTGTGGTCTGGGCTTCTGGAGTTTTCAAAGTACTCTAGGTGATTCTAATGTGTAGCCAATGTGGAAAAGCACTGCTCTGCTTTCCACCTTGGGTCCTGTGGGATTTTCACAGGCAAACCCTTTAACCTGGAGTTTTTTCCTTCCCTCGCAAACTTTCCCTAATGGACATCCAAAAGGGCTTTCCCAGCAGTCAGACTCTTCTATGTGTCTCTGTGGTCTCTACTTATTCTCATACTAGCCAATAGCACTACCTTCTCCCGACGTGTTGTAAAGACACATAAGGTGAACATTGAAATGGGACTAGAGGGTCTTGTTATTAATAGAGAAATAAAGACTATAAAATTGCTTATTGCTACACCTTTTTACTAAGAAAAAAAAAAAAAAAAGACATCTTTTTCCTTTGATAGAGGCTAAAGACAAGCAAAGTAAATAGGGCGGTGTTCCAAGGGCAAACATGTCTTTGCTATGACAGAAGGATTTACATATAACAAAGCTCCAAGGGTTTTAGAGGCACTCCCTTACTGACTTCATCAGTGGGCACCATCAGTTTCCAAACGTTGTCATTGCAAGTAGGTGATGTGTGCATTCATCTTATATTAATCACTTAGTTTAGCATTCAAATAAATGCCAGCATTTCACCAAGGAAATAGCAAAATCACAAGAAGCTGGGACATAATTATAGTTGGTATAATGTTCTACAATGATGCCTTGATCTTATCATCCTAGGATTAAGCCTGATTAATCAGTACACCGAGAACCAAATGAGGGATTTTTTCTCTGTCACTGACCCAGCCTGGATAATGGGAGAAGCAGGAAAACCACCCGCTCCAGCATGAGTAACAAGGACAAGGGGGAGTTTCAGAATACAAGTCCTACCTCTTGGGATCAGATAATAATCCTCAAGACTACTACTTTAAACTCCTTCTATTCATTTACCCGACAAAATTTTTTTATTGTGAAACATTTGTTAGAAATCTTTGTATGAAAAGAAAAATCAGAAAAGGTCCCTGACTTCAAGAAGCTCAGAGTCTAATGGAGGAAAAATACAAGTACTTGCAGTCCTACTTAATGTCCTTTGTTCAAACCCAGACTGTGGATTCTGATTCTGATTCTGGCCTCCCTAACCCAGCACCTCCTCCTGCAGCCTGGCCCACCTGCTCCATGGGAGGGATACCCTGACCTGGGTGAGTGAGTGTGTCCTAACGGGCCTCCCCAGGGACAGGCAGAATCAGGCTGAACTCCGTCCTGTTTGGGGCCGCCTATCTGCTGACCCCGCTGGGCAAAGGGCTCATCATCCTCCTGATCAGGCTGGACGCCCGCCTCCACCCGCCCATGGTCTTCTTCCTCGGCAACCTCTCCATAGTGGACATCTGCTACACCTCCAGTGGGGTCACCCAGATGCTGGTGCACCTCCTCCTGGAGAAGAAGACCATTTACTCAGTGTGGGGCCCAGCTCTTCTTCTCCCTGGCTCTGGAGGGGACTGAGTTCCCGCTGCTGATAGCAATGACCTATGACCATTATATGGTGGGTGACCCCCTGCACTACATGGCAGCAGTCAGCCCGAGGCTGATAGTGGTCTCTTGGCTTGTGGGCATGGCTAATTTTGTAGTGGAGATGGCAATCAACATGCACCTGCCCAGCTGTGGGCACCATGTGCTGAATCATGTTGCCTGTGTGGATGTCACACACACTAGGGTGTCCTGGTGGACTCTAGTGTAGTTGTGTTGCTGGTGCCTTGAGCTGAATGCTGGGTAGGAATTCAGTTGTAGAAACAGAGAAGTACAGAAGAACTCAGAAACAGAAATAGCAGGGCTTCCCCTGAGAACAGAGAAGCTTGTACTAAGGGATAAAGTGTTTGTGCAACTGTATACACACAAGTACCTGTGTGTGTGAAAGATGTACTCTTCGTTTTTGAAGGTATCGACAAATAATGACTTAAGCTCTGGAATCTTCTTTGTAACTCTGCTTTTTTCCACCGAAATTCAAAAGCAGTTTACACCAATCAGAAATGTTAAATATTTGTTGACTGAGTGAACATCAGAATAATTCCCACAACCACTTTCATCATTGTCCTAAATGTCAACTTCACCATCTAGTCAGTCAGTCAGATAGCACATTTAATGAACCTCTCTTCTGTGCTCACCTTGACTCCTTGCATCACCACAGCTATCATCATAACTCCCTCCTAGTGTTGACAGCATCATGGTTCCCTGGACAAAATGCAGGACTTGGAAAGAAATATCAATCAGTAAACACATTTGTATCAAGCTCCACTGTGTTCAATATACCATGCCAGGTGCTGCAAGAGACACACGGAGTCTAATATGAGGTCCTTCCCCATAACCCGGGGATTACTTGGAAAGATAAGAGATAAATACCAAAAAAGAAATTGCAACATAATCCAGCAATGGAAAAGTACAATTAGGCAACATTTGGTTAATTGCCAAATATGAGATAGAAATTAAAAGCCCATGGGATTCACAAAATTCCCCCATGAAGGGGAAAAAACTGGGTGGTTTGCAAAGGAATTGAAGGGGAAGGAAAAATTAAAATGGCCATAGAAAATGGTAGAACTTGGATAGATGAGGGAGTAGGGAGAGAGAGGTTTATTCTTGGCTCATGGGGGAATGACGTAAGCCAGGTGAGGAGATAAAAAACACCAAGGTCTGTCTGGGAAAGAGTGGGCAAACCAGTTTGGTTACAGCAAAGATTTCATTTTGAGGAGTCCTGCGGAGGAGGTAAGGCTGGAAAGTGGGGATGGTGTGCATAGTAGGGCTTTGAAAACAAGGCCATGGAATTTGCATTAGAGGCAATAGCAAGATAGCACAGTTTTTGATGTGGGAAATAGCACATCTAATATATGATGTTCTAGAAGTTATCCTCTTCTTCTCCACCAGGACTGTTAGACTAATTGAGACAAAAATAAATAGGACAAACTTTTTTCTTCTTTTAGTCCAAAAAACTCTCTATTTCATGCTTCACTAGTGGGAGTAAGTGAATCAACTATTTATAATTCAACTTCCTCTAATCAGGGCAAACTTCATAGACCAGGCAGAGTTTAAGGTAAGGTTGAAAGACCAAGAATTGGGAAGCTAGTGGATATAGACCAGAAGTTATTTAGAATACAGGGAAATGTTAGAAGTAAAAATGAATGATCAGATCTTGAAATTGAGAATTGAACAGAGGGTATAACTATAGATAAAGCACCTTCTATTTTCCTTTTTTTTTTAATTGAGAAGATAACCATGCCATCTGAGTAACATCTGAAGACCAAACAAAAATAAGCAGAAGGAAGGGAGACGCAAGAGGGAAGAGATATGGGAACATATGTATATGTATAACTGATTCACTTTGTTATAAAAGCAGAAACTAACACGCCATTGTAAAGCAATTATACTCCAATAAAGATGTTTAAAAAAAAAAAATAAGCAGAGCTTACTTGGTGTTTTCTTTAAGTGTTAGCTCTGATAATGACCCTGTTTTTCTGTCTTATGTCATATCTCAAGCAGCAACGCCCTGGTTAGATAGGTCCCACCCCTGTCGGGAGGGATTTGGAGTTTGCTTTTCTAATACAGGTTCACAAAGTGAGTCTGAGTCTCACCAAGGCACTAGCCTGGGAAAGCCTTCAAATTTATTTTTTTAATGGAGAATAAATCAGTGCACGAAGCACAGGAGACAAAACTCAGGGTCCAAGATGGGAACTAGATTAGGAGAGCCTTTTACAATCACTTAGAGACAAGGGAGGGAGCAAATAGGTGTGACGCAACATGGATCTGAGCACACCTGGGAATTCCCATGACAGAGGTTCCCTGACTGCAGAACGTCCCTGCTCTTCAGGCACAAATCCAATCTCTTCCATCCAGAACAAAATCTCCCCTACAGCATTCTCTACTTCACACAATCGAGACCAGGAACACCACTGGAGAGCAGGGGTTATTAGCCTGGAGCTCACTGACAGGTTTGAGTCTATGACCCCTCTGGAATTGTGTGCTAAAGTGGTATCTCAGCCAATTTTTATCACTTCCTGAGGAAGTCCTTCTGCTAGTGGCCCTCCCCGACCCCAGCTCTCTGCCTCGTCCTCCTGTTACACAAACTCACAGGCCTCCATGCTTTCCCGTCCTCACACCTGTCCCAGTTTGTAACGACATGCTCACTTGTATGACTAGACGCTTTATTCCTGACTCCCCACAAGGCTGTAAATTCCACGGCGGTAGAAGCTTTTTCTGTGATACTACTTTATCCCCAGCTCAGGGCGTTGTCTACATGGAAGCACTCAAAAAATATTTGCTAACTGAATACATTCTCAAACAATCTGTGGCCCCCACAAAAGGTTAACACGTCCCGATTTATGTATTGGTTTGTATTAACGTGTTTTTAAATTTTAGAAAATGTGTTTTATAAAACCTTTACTAGAGAGCTGTGATATTTGCCACTGATTGATAAGATGGGGGTTTTAGATAAGCTTCCCTGATGGTATAGAATTGGACTTACCATTAAAAAATACTGCCCAAAGAGAGCATGTGGTCCAGTGTCCACAGTCAACCTGATTTCCCGTTGATCTAATCTGATTTCTAATACATTTTCTTAGTGTTTTCATTTCTTTCTTCAATATAACAGCATAACATAGCAACCTTACAAAATACAATATAGAATTTAGTTTAAAGATAATAGCTACATAATGTTTAGTAACACTCTTATTATTCCTATCATAATTTCATCTTTTCCCCTTTATTTCTTCAAAGGAAAAAACAAAACAAAAAACAACTCCTAGCTTTTTTCACTTCCCTCAGCTGATGTCAAAATGCTACTTAAGTAAATTATTCTCTCAGTCACACCCTCTAGTGAACTTCCAATATCCTTCTTTAGCATCAGACTTCCTTCTCAGTGATTTCTTATCCACCACAAGTGGTTTTTCTTTATCTCAGTCACACTTAGTATATTTGCCCTGTTTGG
Organism: Eschrichtius robustus; assembly: GCF_028021215.1. Lineage (NCBI taxonomy): Eukaryota > Metazoa > Chordata > Mammalia > Artiodactyla > Eschrichtiidae > Eschrichtius > Eschrichtius robustus. Next base: position 118,751,250 of record NC_090831.1, on the reverse strand, counting down.
CAATTCAAAACATTGAAAAAAACAAGAATCAGAGAAAGAAAAAGAAAAACTGGTCTTTCCTTGTGGCTAGAAAAGTCCTTGCCACACCCTGGTTCGCCTACTCTCTTCATCTGACTCAGACACAGAAAATAATTTGAAAAAATAATATTAACTATACATTACTATACTATTAACAAGTTACGGTGAGTACTACTTATATGTCATGCACATATATTACACATTTCAATCTTCGCAATTATTCTAAGACAGTTACTATTACCAAATTTAATATACCAGGAAACTAAGGCATAAAGGGTTAACTATACCTAGGAATTCACATCACGAAAAATGCAGAAGATCTATATTTTAAAAAATTAAAACACTACTGAAAGTAATAAAAGAAATCTTGAACAAATGGAAATGCATACCATATTCTTGAATAGAAGACTCAATATTGTGGATGTGTATGTCTCCTTATGGTAAATTATATGTTTAACAGAATCAACTTTATATAATAAAAAAGAAATTTTTGTTTGAGACCAGACACTATTATTTTAAAAATAATAGCCAAGAAATTTCTGAAAAAGAAGATTAATGAAGAAAGACTAGTGTACTAGTTATTCAAACATCATAAACCTAAAATAGTCAAAATGCCATGGTGGTGGCACATGATTACACCAAGGCAGTGAAACATAATAGAAAGTCTGGAAATAAACCAATATATACAGGAATTTAGTAATGATAAAAGGTAGCATTTTAAATTAGTGAAGAAAAAGAGCAATTAATAGTGTTAGGGAAACAAGCTAATAATCTGGAAAAAAAGTAAAATTTATCTATACGTGGTAATTTATATAAGAATAAATTCCATAGCGGTCAAATATTTAAATATAAAAATGAAAGCATAAAAGTGCTAGAAGAAACCAAAAGGCAGTTTTTTTATGATATCAATGTGAGGAATGCCTTCTGAGACAAAAATCTCAACATTTACTAAAATTGTTTTGGATAAAAAAACTCTGCGTGGCACAAGCCGCTATTATAAAAGTAAGAAGCATAAACAAAAACAAAACAAAACAAAAAAACCACAAAGGGTATGGTGAGGGGCAGGTACAGATGCATAGTCACGGCACGAAGGAGTTCTTTTGTGATGATGGAATGGTTTGTGTCTTAACTGTGGTTACACAAACCTATACAAGGGGTTAAAATGCACTGAATCACATACACACATGAATGCAGGTTAAAAAAATTAGTGAAAACTGAACCATTAACATTTTCGATATTGTACTATAGCTGTGTAAGATGCCATCATTGGCGGAAACTGGCTGAACAGTACATAGGACTCTGTACTATTTTTGCAACTTCCTGTGAGTCTATAATTACTCCAAAATAAAGCAGCTTTAAAAATTTAATATTAGAATCAAGAAAAATTAAAATAAAAACACCGAGGGTGGGGGAATGTTTTGCCACTCATATCAAAAATAAAGCGCTAATTTCTCTAAGATATAAAGAGTTCTTACAAACCAATAAGAAAAAAGCCAAAATCCAAATCCAAAATTAAGCAGAGATATAGACTGTTCACAGAAAATAAACACGAATGGCTCTAAACATATAAAATAATGATAAACCTTACTCAAAATCAGAGTCATGCAAATTACAACCACACTAATATGCCACTTTTTACCGGATTGGCCAAAAAATGAAAAGTGTGAAAACCAGCATACTCATAAATTGCTAATGGGAAAGTAAATTAATCCAAACCTATAGAGGGCAACACTTAATCAAAATTAGAAATGCACATGCCATTTGACCCAGTAACTCCATTTCATGGAATTTATTCTATAGTTAATTTGCACAGGTGCAAGATTACATATGTAGAAGAGACAGTCAACATTGCACCATTATTATTGTAATAGCAAAAGACAAGAAGCAACTTAACTGACCACAAACAGGTGACAAGTTTAAAAACTGTGGTACACCTAAAAAAAGTGAGGAAAAGCTATGTGCATCCACATGCGTAGATCTCCAAGATACACGTATTGTTAAGCAGAAACAGCAAGGTGTAGAGCAGCATGAATATTGTACAATCATTTGTGTGAAGGCCACAGGGAAAAGATAGATAATAAGGCCGTTGGTTAGTTAGCTACTGATATGGAATATAGCAGTACATAAAAGTAAGTTAGTTGACTGGTTTGTTAGTTAGGTATTAGTGGCTTTTTGTCATAGAATAAAATATGTCTAGAAGGACAGACATGAAATGATAAGAATGCCTCAGAAGGGGAAGGTAGGAGAGAGATTTTTTATATATACTCTTTAGTATATTTTGAATTTTTAACCATGCAAACGTATTACCTATTAAAAAAATATTTAAAGTAAAAATGTAGAATAATTTGCCCAAAGATTTTAGTTCATGAGTGTACATCCACTCAGCAGCATATACCCTAATCAGAAGGGAAATTATTTTTACTCTCAGAGAAGATTAAAATATCAGGAATCCAGTTGAAAGTTAGTCTCTGAAATTTGCACATTGATACCTTTTAGCAAAAACTTTTAAGCCTGCCTTAGAGGCACCCCACTCTAATTAAAATTTTCTCCAAAATTATTTCTAAAAACTTTTGCATAGTAATTGGAACAAACTGTTTTAAGACAATATTTAAACATAAGATTTAATTCTTATTCTTTTTTTTAAATTAGAGGTTAAACAGTTTTGAACACAAACTAAGTGAAATTCTTGCTTTTTTTTTTTTTTTAAGAACAAAAAGTACATGTTTATTTAATTCACATGTGACTGAGACATTCACATTAGGAAAAAGTTTGAAACAATCTGAAAAAGGAGAAAAATCACAACGTGTGATTCTAAAGGAAGAATAAACATGGAAAAAGTCTGGCTGCCACTTAGAGAAAATCAAGACCACAACAACAGAAATATTAAAGAGAAAATAAATGGGGTGGTGTAAAGAAACCTTCTAGTAGTTTTAATCAAATTAAAATCAAATTATCTAAGTTTGGTGAGAGAAAAAGAATCTCCATAGAAAGAAGGGCTATTAAACCTCACAGCCCAGGCCACTGTCCACCACAACTACTTCCCCTTGGGGCTCACGTAGTGACTATTACATTCTCCTTAGGAAGGTCTCTGCTTCCCCATCCACACCCTAGTTCAGTAATAGACACAGTTTTTCTTAATTTCCCAGTAGGCAGTTGAGATAAGACAGTACAGTTAATCAAGACTTTTTAACCGAAGGCTTCCACATAGCAGAGTGGATACAAACAGAGAGAGTAGCACAGAATTTTATAATCCGAACTTCTGGACAATACTGGCTCTCTGGGACCCCTGGGGCCACATTTTAATAGTGTCTCAGGAAGAAATCATGTGCCAGAGAGTTCCCAGATTTTACTCCCCTCCTCTCCTTCCCAAAGGAGAAACCCCACGACACGATTCAGTAGATTTCTGCCTGTGAAGATGTTTCCATGTAAGTGGACTGTAGCTTTGTCACCCTCACTTGAGTCTCTTCTCATGGTTTGGGTAAGGGGATCATGCCACTTAGGCCACCCAGAAGCCCCTGGCCAACAAAATTAGCTGCCTGAACACCCCTCGAAGCCTGAGGTTGCTGAGGATGAGGATAAAGGGATGGATGGATGTGCACGAGTAGGTTAAAATCTGCCATGGCCAGTACCAGTCACTTTCTGAGGAGTAGAACCCTGCAGCATCGATGATCAGGGACATGAAGGACAGAGCATAAAGAACGAGGAAGGAGATGAGTGACTTCGGAGCTCTGGTGTGAGCCTGGGCGCTGGGCTCCTGCAGGCTGTGGGCACTGTGCCGCATCCTCCACATGTGTCTCCTCAGAGGGTTCATCAACACAGCCATCGAGACCAGAAAAAGAGAGCAAGGAATTGAAAGGGTGACCAGTTTCAGGGGTAGAAAATGGTGAATTTCCAGCCTCCTGCTCCGCTGATTGTAGGTCAGGTTACCAGAAAATTTTCTAATAAGGAAACCTTTATACAAATCGTGGTTCCCCCAAAAGAACAACAGGGTGATGATGAGGGAGATGAGGAGAGAGCCCAGCAGAAGCCAGGGCACTAACCCTGGTAACCCGTACTTCAGCCAGAGGAAGGTGGGGTGGGTGAAGTTAGCAATCTTCATGAAGAAGAGGTCGCTGAGCCAGGAGCCAAACCAGAAGGTGAACGAGTTCAGGAAGTCTCAGCGTAGACCAAAGAACTGCCAGGCAGGACCCCCGCGGTACTCGACCAGATGGAGGAAGTAGTAGAAGTTGTTCGCCATTCCAACCCACTGCAGGCAGAAGCAGGAGACACCCAAGCTAAAGAGGATCATGCTGGAGGGGAGCAGCCTCCCTGGTCACACCCATTCTCTGCTCAGCACCAGCACAATGAAGCCACTGGCCAGGAGTCCCAGCACACAGAGCAGAACAAAGAGCAGCACGAAGAGGACTGCGAATGCTGGGTGCAGGCTGGTCCCTCCTCCGGTCACCACCCTGTGCCTTGGTGCCTGGCCTCCTGCCTACCCCCGTCCACAGTCCCTCTTTCAGTCTCTCCTGGGGATATGAGAAGAACGCTCAGGCTCTGCATCTGAGCCAGAGCTCACTTAGGAGGAGGACGCTCAGGCTACAGAGGAAGGCGAGCTCAGCTCAGTGAGGGTGCAAATTTCCCACGGGCTCACTTACCATTAGGCTTACCGACTACCCCTGATTTGCCTTCTCGGGTTTTGCCTGTACACTACCATGGTTAGTGTCAGTGAAGAGGGCTGTTCAGGGTGTCTGTGACTGAGTTCTGACAGAGGAAATTTTCATGTATTGAGCTATGGGGAAGTCATTCCGGCTTATACATGATTTGGCTTGAAATTTATACTAACGAGAACAACCTGTCTCAGGACCTGTCAGACACGTGTGGTACATCTGCTTTAACCATTTTTTTAAAAGAATGTGGGCTTCCTTGGTGGCGCAGTGGTTAAGAATCGTGGACCTGTCAGACATGTGTGGTACATCTGCTTTAACCATTTTTTTAAAAGAATGTGGGCTTCCTTGGTGGCGCAGTGGTTAAGAATCCGCCTGCCAATGCAGGGGACATGGGTTCGAGCCCTGGTCCATGAAGACCCCACATGCTGCGGAGCAACTAAGCCCATGCACCACAACTACTGAGCCTGCGCTCTAGAGCCTGCGAGCCACAACTACTGAAGCCCGCACGCCACAACTACTGAAGCCCATGCGCCTAGAGCCCGTGCTCCTCAACAAGAGAAGCCACCGCAATGAGAAGCCCGTGCACCACAACAAGGAGTAGCCCCCACTCGCCGCAACTAGAGAAAGCCCGCACACAGCAATAAAGATCCAACACAGCCAAAAATAAAAAATAAATAAATAAATAAATTTATTAAAGAAAAAAGAATGCATTTACCAGATTGTTTAGAATGTCCACTTTGAAGATAGGAATAAATGCCCTGCCCCCTCCGATGATGCCAATGCTAGTACTCCTTCAAAGATGAGGTTCCCTTCTGAGGTACCAAGGTCACGCTGCCTCACTGTGTACGTGCTAATCTTCCTCTTCTGAAAGCTTGAAGGAATGTACCCCCGTCATGTCTGATGTTTGTTCTTTGTTCTGACGAGATATAAAACTGTGATTCAGGCATCCAAAATGGAGCTGGGTGGCCACCGTGGATGTGGTTTCAAACATGTTCCTGTAGTGAAGTGGATGGACCTAGAGTCTGTCATACAGAGTGAAGTAAGTCAGAAAGAGAAAAACAAATACCATATGCTAACGCATATATATGGAATCTAAAAAAATTTAAAAATATTTAAAAAATGGTTCTGAAGAACCTAGGGGCAGGACAGGAATAAAGACGCAGATGTAGAGAATGGACTTGAGGACACAGGGAGGGGGAAGCGTAAGCTGGAACGAAGTGAGAGAGCAGCACTGATATATATACACTACCAAATGTAAACTAGCTAGCTAGTGGGAAGCAGCCGCATAACACAGGGAGATCAGCTCTGTGCTTTCTGACCACCTAGAGGGGTGGGATAGGGAGGGTGGGAGGGAGACACAAGAGGGAGGAGATATGGGGATATATGTGTACGTACAGCTGATTCACTTTGTTATACAGCAGAAACTAACACAACATTGCAAAGCAATTATACTCCAATAAAGATGTTAAAAAAAATGTTCCTGTGTTGCTGAGAACTTGAATTTTCTGAACTATATCAAACTCAAAGGACATCAACAGCTGTTTTCAAAACAATATCTGCCAACAACTGCCATCTGCAATCTTATGGTCTCAAGGTTCCCCTTGCAACTATGCAACCATTTCAGACCCCAACCCATTTTTGTTTACCAGTCACACTTACTTGCCGGCTCCAATCCTAATTCTTGACAAACAATTTATGTAACTTTCCTTTTACCTGTATAAAAGCCTCCCCCATTTTTTAGTCCAGAGGAACATAATTTAAGTGCTTCTTGAATCTGTGTCTCCTGGGCTATAGTCCTCAGTTTGGCTCAAATAAAATTCTTTTCAACTCCTATGATAGACTGTTTATTGATTATTTCTGTTGACAATTCCATCCTTATTATTCCACCTTTGGGCCCTACAAACACACTTCTCCCCATCAGATCATTCTCGAGACATTAAATATATAGGCAATAAGTGTAGGGAGACATGCATATGGCCAAGACCTAGGCAAAGTAGTGATGCTAGAGGAATCTATCTCCAGCTGAGTTTTCCTGTTACGCATCCATCCGCAACTATGAGCAGTCGTCCCTTTCAAGGTCAGATACTTTGGTCCACCTTTCTACCAAACCTCTTATTAAATCCTTCATGGACCTTGAGGTGTTAATGATTGATAATGGTTTAAATGGAGTTTATGTTTCCAATGAGAGAATTCATTTCTTTGTGGTTGTGCAACTGAGGGTATCTGCTTCTTGCTGGGTGTCAGTTGGAGGCTGCTCTCAGGTCCTAGCGGCCGCCCTGAGTCTTTACCAAGTGGACTGTTTCAACATGGCAGCTCAAGCCAGCAAAGAGAGTCCCTAAGAGAGAGTCGACTAGAAAGATGCGGGTTAGCTATCATAACATAATCAAAGGAGTGACATCCTATCACCTTTACCATATTCTACTGGATAGAAGCAAGTTGCAGTCCCCATGGACACTCAAAGGAAGGGGGTTCCACAAAGGTGCACTTACCAGGGGTGAGGGTCCTGGGGGGCCAACTTAGAGTCTGTCCACCACACTGAGATACCTTAGCTTTACTAGGAATATGTGAGTCCTGTTCTCCAACAGCAACATTAATGAGAGATACCTGTGAGACCATGTTGAAAAGTAAAAATATATTCTTGAATAAAAATATATTCAAGTTCATCCACAGTCAAATGTTTTCAGTTTAATACTTCAAATTTGTCCTTCCTCCATGTTTGTTTAAAACTTTTTTAATGTGTATCCTTTCATAATGTGAGTTTGTCATGAAAGAGTCAACTAAAAAAATTAGTCATACAAAGAATGTGACAGTTGTTACCACCACACATGAATGTATAATTGTATGAAAATAAAAATCCGCAATAAAAAGAAAAACCCCATTAAAGTTGGGCAAATATGCATTTTTCTCACTCTTAGATCTATGTTCCTTATACAGTTTTTACTCATTCATTCATTCATTCACTCAAAAAATACTTATTGAGCACTTATATACACAGGGCACCTGTTGTAGTCAGTGGGGATATAGCAGTGAGCCAAAGAGGAAGGATTCTTGCTTTTATGGAATTTATAATCCAGGGGAACGTAACTGACAATAAGCAAACACTTGAACAAGATACTTTCATACTGTCCTCAGTGCTTTGAAGAAAAAACAAGAGTAAAATTGCTGAGGAACAGGTGGAGAAAAAAATGTTGCTGCTTTAGACTTGCAGGCTGGGGAAGGCTTTCTCAGGGGATAACGTGGCTTAAGGGGCTGAGCAAGTAGAGCCTTCGCCATGTGTAACTGGCTGTACTTATGATACTATTAAACCATAATTTTATTCATTCCTTTCTACTTTTTCTTCCAAATTTATGTAGCAAGGGAAACTTCTCCAGCCAGAGATAAAGAACTCCAGCATGTCATATGACCTCACTTTTCACTCTTGTCAAACAGGTTGTTCCAAGATCACTTCAAGTCACAAAACAGCCTCAAACCAGAAATTGGACATTTCAGTTCAGTACATGAAAGCTAGATAACTGCAGCTTCAACCCTTCTGAGATTGGCTGACACACAGGGAGACTGGAAAAGGAGCAGGAAGGGTCTTATTTGGGCTACAACCAAAGTAACCTGGCTTTGCACTTCCCAGGCCTGGCAGACGTTTAATGCTGACTCTCCTTCTCATGGGAACTTTCAGGGCTCTGGAGGTTCCCTAATGAGCCCTCTCTCTGCAGTTCCCTGTGATGGGACAAAAGCACTTCTATTTTGAGTGCTCCCTCAGGACTCCTTCCTCAGTCCCTAGGCATTCACCACCAAATAGTTGCTGCTGGAGTTTCCACACTCCACTGGACAGCCGTGTTAGTCAGATCTCAAGACACCCTCACACACATGCTCTCTCCCTTGTGGCCCACAGCTGGCCCCTAACCCTGCCTCCACAATCCTAATGTAGCCACATTCTCCTGATTCTGACCCCAAAATTACCCAGTCAGTCTGTCTCTCATTCTCTTAATCCCTCAGGCAGAAGAAAGACCTTAGTCCACTGTGCCTCCCAACAGAAGAAATAACCCTATAAGCTTTGCAAGTGGCCCAATGGAAGCTCTTGACCACCACCAGGTTTGAGGTGAGGGGGAGGCATTCCTAGTCCTCCTTGGTAGAATATGGAATGGGACTCATAATGTAGCTTTTTCTAAGTATTTATTTCTCACAAAATCCTCTCTCTTCTACTGTTTCAACTCTTATTTTATCAAAGGGTTTCAAGAGTTATGAAAAGTTTATGTCCATTTCCTTTGAACACCTGCATATTGTGAACTGGCAACTCAGTTTGAAATCTCATATTATTAAATCTTTGCACCTGGTAGAAATTTCAACCTTTAACATCCTGTTACTTAAAGGACAAGATCAAGAAAGTCTTGTTGAGGATTTCCCTGGCGGTCCAGTGGTTAAGACTTCGTCTTCCAACACAGTGGGGTATGGGTTTGATCCCTGGTCAGGGAGCTAAGATCCCACATGCCTCTGAGGCCAAAAATCATAAAACAAAAGCAATATTGTAACAAATTCAGTAAAGACTTTAAAAATGGTCCACATCAAAAAAAAAAAAAAAAAAAAGAAAGTCTTGCTGGTCATGGTAAGAAATTTGGACATTATTCCAATGTAACTGAAACCATTAGAGGGGTTTAAAGAGAGGAGTAGGATAATCTAATTTATGTTTTCAAACAGATCCTCTGGCTATTATGTAAAGAATGGAATTGAAAGAGGCAGGAGTGGAAGAGAGCAGTCAGAGGCTACTTCATTAAACTGAGTACAAGCAGAGGGCTTGTCCTCAAGTGGAAGCGCGGGAGGTGGTGAATGGGCATACGATGCTGGCATATTTTGAAGGCAGATCCAACAGAATTTGCTTGATATGAAGATGAGAGAAAGAAATCAAGGACAAATCCTAAATTTTTTATATCAGCAACCAGGAGAATTTTATGGAGCCATTTACTTCCTCAGATGAGGAAGACTGAGAGATGTGGGGAAACTCTGTTATGTTTATGTTAAGTTTGAGATGCCTGTTAGAGATCTGAGAAGAGACGTGAAGGAGACAATTGAAATATAAGTCTGGATCTCAGTGAAGATTTACGGCTGGAATAACAGGTTTGGGAGTCATCAGCACTTACATGGTATTTAAAGTCATTAAACCAGATGAGATCATGTGGGGAAAGAATGTAGACAGAAATAGTTAAGGTGCTGGGTGTAAGCCTTGCACTCTTCAACTTTTAGGGGTTGAAAGCCAAAGGATCTAGCAGAGGAAATTTCGCTGAAACAAATATTAGGGAGGGATTCCATTCCCTGAGTTCATGTTCAGGGACAAGGGGAGAAGGAAACAAACAAGTGGGGAGGGCAACGTGGGAATGATAAACATGCTGAAGAGATTCTAGTGTCAAGGGTGATCTGAACCCAGGGGTTCTGTGCTATGCTCTCTGGGGAGATGCCCTAGGGCAGACATGTTCTAAGTTTGAGAGGCCCTTTGGTTCGGACCCAAGGTTAGCACAGAATGTCAGTGTTGAAATTGGTATCTGTCCTGTGCTTTACCCACTGATTGCATCAGCAGAGAAGCCCTATTTATCATTCATGCGTTCAACAAAATCTATTCAGCATGTAGCATGTACTGTCTGTCAGGTGCTAGGCCAAGCACGTAGGTACAAAGATTAAGGTGGTCTTGAGAGAGAAGGACAAGTAGACATATGATGATGATTTAGCACAGTAAATGTTAGAATAATAATAACTACTGTTCACTCAGTTCTGCTAGCATCCCCAGGTACTGTTCTAAGTGCTTTACAGATATTAATTTTTTGAAACTCGTAAAAACTCAATGAGTTTCAAAAATGGTGCTGGGACATCTAGGTTCCACATACAAAAGAACAGACTGGACCCCTTCCTCATACCATACTAAAAAACTAACTCAAATATAAGAGTAAAACTATAAAACACTTAGAGGAAAACACAAGAGTAAATCTTCATGATTTTGGTTAGACAAAGCCTTCTTAGAAATGACATTGAAAGAGTATAAGTGACTAAAGAAAAAATAGATAAATTGGATTTCATAAAAATAAAAATCAAAACTTTTGTGCTTCAAAGGATACCATCTACACAGTAAAAAGAAAACCACATAATGGGAAAAAATATTTGCAAATCATATATCTGATAAGGAGTTTGCATCCAGAATATATAAAGAATACTTAACAGCTCAACAATAAAAAGACAAGTAACCAAATTTTAAAATGGCCAGAGGATTAGAATAGACATTCCTCCAAAGATGATAGACAAATGGCCAAGAAACACACAAAAAGATGTTCCATATTGTAAGTCATTATTGAAATGCAAATCAAAACCATGATGCTACTTCACATGGTTTTGATTTGTCATAGCAAGTGTTGACAAGAATAGGAAGAAATTGAACCCCTCAAACATTGCTAGTAGGATTACAAAAATGGGGCTGCTGCTTTGAAAAACTGCTTGAGTGCAGCTCCTTAAAATGTAAAACATAGTTACCATATGATCCAAAAATTCCATCCCTAGGTACACACCCAAGAAAAATTAAAATATATGTTCACACAGAAACTAGTATATAAATATTCATAGCAGCTTTGTTCACAATAGCCCCAAAATAGAAAACACCCAAATGTATAGCAACTGATGGAGAAGCACAATGGGATATATCCATTAAGTAGAATATTATTTGGCAATAAAAAGAAATGAAGTACTGATGGGTGAATTGTATAGTATCTCAGTAAAGTTGTTTTAAAAAATTGATGGACATATCCAAAAGACACAAGAAGCCTGCCTCCAGAGTGTTCCATTGGGAAAATTTCAGCATTGAAATTAAAAATAATGCAGATAAAAGAAATCCAATGAGATAGGTACTATAGTTACCCTCATTTTACAGATAAGGAAGCACAGGTACATGAGAAGTAACATCTCCTAGTTACAGCTATAGGAAGTGGCAGAGCTAGAATTTCAATTCAGGCAGTCTAGCTATGCAGCTTGTATTCTTCACCATTATAGAACCTGGTGTCTGCTCTGAAAGCATTAAAAACTGCATAAAATCTAGTGGGATGTGGAGGGGAAAGGTGAAAAACAGGTGGATCTCGGGGAGGCCTTGCAAAAAGATACAAGGGTTGACTTGAAGTTTGAATTTCACATAGGATTCAGCAAGGCAGCTGAGGATGGAAAAAGGAAGGATGTAGGCTAAGGCTAAAAGATCATGATAGGAAAAAGTACAGGCAGGGAGAGCTAGCTGAAGCCAGTTCAGAACGACAGGAGTTTGAAGAAAGGTTATGTAAATAGGGAAAGAAGGGAGCAGATGTCAAAATTGATGTCAGAAAGGTAGGCAAGGGCCAGAGATCACAAAGCTCCTGATATGTCATTATCAGGTTCTTGGACTCTATACTGAAGTTTACAGGAAACCATTTTTGAAAACCTGATCAGTAAAAGGAAGAAAATTCTGCTTTGGAGCACACTTCTTTGTCTTTGTGACTCCCTACACAAAGTCATGGATGGGACGCTTTGGGCCCAGTTAAGAGGTGGAAAGTGTTTTGTCAGCTCTGTACAGAGTCAGCATTGCTCTGGTACCCTGGAAATTGGTGACTTGGATGCAATGAGGGACAGCCCCTTTGATATGGATGTTGGTGGTCTCACAAGGGGCCTGAGCCATAGAGGCTCCCTGGGCAGCTTCACAGGCATGGGTACCAAAAAGAAAGGCAGAACTGAAAAGGAGAAGCATGTTAAGCATGCTATGCAGTACTTGTTGCATGGAAACATGAGATACTGACCACTGGAAATTTCACCCCTCTACCCAGAATTGGAGAAACACACTGCAGTAGAATAGAGGGCAGGGGGACTGAGGCTCAGAAATGAGTGTTGGCGCAGTCACCATTCCAATTTCGGCAATAACAATTAACAACAGTTCATTTTAAAATCATATATTTCTCAAGGCTAGACCTACCAGTTCTGCTTATAATTTCCCAGACTATTCCAAGCATCATGGGTCTATTAATTGTAGGAATGGTTGTCTCTGTGTTATTCCCCAATATTTAGGTTAAAAAATTACAGATATTTTTGTTATGTGGATGCTTGAATATAATATTGGCACAGGTATATAAATTTTGAAATCTCACCCTCATTTAAATTCTACTAACATTTGTAGAACACCTATTATGTTCATTGAGCACCATGCTAAGCATTTAATCCTGATTATCACATTTTATTCTCGTAAGAAATAATGAGATAGGAATTATCATAATCACTTTATATATAATAAAATTTATGCTCAAAATTTATGATGATGAAAAATTTCATGATATTGGATTTAACAAAGATTTCTTTGACATGACACCAAAAGCACAGGCAACAAAAGTAAAAACAGATAAATTGGACTATATCAAAATTTAAAAACTTCTGTCCATCAAAGGACACAATCAACAAAGTGAAAGGTAACCTACACAATGGGAAAAAATATTTGCAAATCATATATCTTATAAGGGGTTAATATCCAGAATATATTTTTAAAAACTCCTGAATTCTCGTGATCATTTTGAAATTTACAGAAATCTCAAATCACTACGTTGTGTACTAACATCGTTATAGGTCAATTATACTTCAAAAACAAACAAACAAAAACTTAAACTCATAGAAAAGGAGATCAGATTGGTGGTTACCAAAGTCAAGGGATGACAGGAGGGGCAATTGTAGGAAGGCAGTCAAAAGGTACAAATTTCCAGTTATAAGATAAATAAGTACTAGGGACGTAATATACAACACGATAAATATGATTAACAATGCTACATTATATATGAAAGTTGTTAAGAGAGAAAACTCTAAGAGTTCTCATCACAAGGAAAATATTTTTTTTCTATTAAATTTTGTATCTATATAAGATAATAGATGTTTACTAAACTTATTATGGTCATCATTTCATGATGTATGTAAGTCAAATCATTATGCGGTACACCTCAAACTTATACAATGCTGTATATTGATTATATCTCAATAAAACTGGAAGAAAAAATGGACAAGGACTTGAACAGGTATTTTCCCAAAGATAATATACTAACAGTGGTATATGGCTAACAACCACATGAAAAGATGCTCAACGTCACTTATCATTAGGAAAATGCAAATCAAAACCACAATGAAATGCCACCTCACACTCACTAGAATGGCTATTAGCAAAAAAACAGAAAATATTTTTCTCTTTCTGACTTATTTCACTCTGTATGACAGACTCTAGGTCCATCCACCTCACTACAAATATCTCAATTTCATTTCTTTTTATGGCTGAGTAATATTCCATTGTATATATGTGCCACATCTTCTTTATCCATTCATCCGATGATGGATATGGGGAGGAGGAAGGGTAAGCTGTGACAAAGTGAGAGAGTGGCATGGACATATATACACTACCAAACATAAAATAGATAGCTAGTGGGAAGCAGCCGCATAGCACAGGGAGATCAGCTCGGTGCTTTGTGACCACCTAGAGGGGTGGGATAGGGAGGGTGGGAGGGAGGGAGATGCAAGAGGGAAGAGATATGGGGACATATGTATAACTGATTCACTTTGTTATAAAGCAGAAACTAACACACCCATTATAAAGCAATTATACTCCAATAAAGATGTTAAAAAAAAAAACAACAGAAAATAACAAATATTGATGAGAATGGGGAGAAACTGGAACCTATGTGCTCTGCTGAGGGGAGTATAAAATGGTGCAGCCACTGTGGAAAACTGTATGACTGTTCCTTAAAAAATTAAAAATAGAATTACCATATGATCCAGCAATTCCACTTCTGAGCATACACCCAAAAGAACTGAAAGCAGGATCTCAAAAGATTTTTGTTCTCCCCTGCTCAGAGCAGCATCATTCACGAAAGCTCAAAAGTAGGAACACCCAAGCATCAATGGACAGATGAATGGATAAACAAAATGTTGCATATACGTACAATGGAATATTATTCAGCTTTTAAAAGGAAGAAAATTGTGACACATGCCAAACATGAATGAACCTTGAGAACATCCTAAGTGAAATAAGCAAGTCACAAGAAAACAAATAATGTGTAACTAACTTATGTTAGGTACCTAAAGTAATTAAATTCATAAAAACAGAAAGTATCAATAGTATGGTGGTTACCAGGGGCTGAGGGGTGGAGGGGTGTGAAATGAAGATTTGTTGTTTAATTGTTACAGAGTTTCAATTTTGCAGGATGAAAGAGTTTTGGAGATTAGCTGCATGACAATGTGAATATATTTAATACTACTGAACTGTACACTTAAAAATGGTTAAAATGGTAAATTTTATTTATGTATATTTTACCAAAATTAAATTTTTTAAGTAAATTTTTAAATTTTATTTATTTATTTGTTTGTTTGGGGGTTTTTTTGGCTGTGTTGGGTCTTCGTTGCTGCACACGGGCTTTCTCTAGTTGCGGTGAGCAGGGGCTACTCTTTGCTGCGGTACATGGGCTTCTCATTGTTTTGGCTTCTCTTGTTGCGGAGCATGGCCTCTAGGCGTGCGGGTTTCAGTAGTTGTGGCATGCGGGCTCAGTAGTTGTGGCTCACAGGCTTTAGAGTGCAGGCTCAGTAGTTGTGGCGCACAGGCTTAGTTGCTCTGCGGCATGTGGGATCTTCCCGGACCAGAGATCGAACCATGTCCCCTGAATTGGCAGGCAGATTCTTAACCACTGTGCCACCAGGGAAGCCCCTAAGTAAGTAACTTTTTTAAAAGAATTTAAGTGACTGCTTCAAGGTCACTAGAGGAAGATTTTCTAATGAGTTAGATTTCTCACTCTTGAGTTCTATGCCCTGTTCTCTACACTCTGCTGTCATCTAATCAACCACCACTGTGTGTGTATGGCTTTGAGAGTAAAAGAGAGAAACCAAGGTGACATCACCAAGATGATGACATAGAAGGCTCCTGACTTTCCTTCCTCCCATAGATACACCAAATATACAGCTACATATGGACCGATTCCCTCTGAAAGAAATCCAGAAACTAGTTGAATGACTCCTACACGTTGGGCAACTGAGAAAATACCCATATCGAAATGGGTTCAGAAGGCTGAGACACTCTCTCATCATAAACCCCACCCTTGGCATAGTGCCTTGTAATCAGGAGGGAGACCCCAACTACCAGCTTCCCCCAAAGGAACAAAGGGTTTGGAACAGACATCTAGTACTCCAACTTTTAAGGCTGCCATCTGAGGCACAGCCCCTCCCCAAATCACCTGGTTCTGAGGGCTACTGTGACTTGCATTCATAAGTCCCACAGGACAGCAGCAAACAAGGCAGTTGTTATATGGTCACACAAGCACTCCCCACAGCTCTCTCTGGGCTCAGGGCAGAGGGAGCCTTTTCAATAAATGGTGCTGGGGCTTCCGTGGTGGCGCAGTGGTTGAGAATCTGCCTGCCAATGCAGGGGACACGGGTTCGAGCCCTGGTCTGGGAAGATCCCACATGCCGCGGAGCGACTAGGCCCGTGAGCCACAATTGCTGAGCCTGCGCATCTGGAGCCTGTGCTCTGCAACAAGAGAGGCTGCGACAGTGAGAGGCCCGCGCACCGCGATGAAGAGTGGCCCCCACTTGCCACAACTGGAGAAAGCCCTCTCACAGGAACTAAGACCCAACACAGCCATAAATAAATAAATAAATTTTTTTAAAAAATAAATAAATAAATGGTGCTGTGAAAACTAGATAGACACATGCAAAAGAATTAAACTGGACCCCTATCTTACACCACACACAAAAGTCAACACACTGAGCCCGCGTGCTGCAGCTACTTAAGTCCTCACACTTAGAGCCCGTGCTCCGCAACAAGAGAAGCCACCGCAATGAGAAGCCCGCGCACCACAGCGAAGAGTAGCCCCTGCTCGCCACAACTAGAGAAAGCCCGCGCACAGCAAAGAAGACCCAACGCAGCCAAAAAAAAAAAAAAAAGAGAGAGAGATGACAAATGCTGGCAAGGATGTGGAGAAAAGGGAACCCCCGTACATTGTTGGTGGAAACTGACACAGCCACTATGAAAAACAGTATGTAGATTCCTCAAGAATTTAAAAATAGGACTACCATATGATCCAGCAATCCCACTTCTGGGTATATATCCAAAGTAAATTAAATCATTGACTCGAAGAGATACCCGTACTCTCATGTTCATTGCAGGCTATTCACAATAGCCAAGGTATGGAAACAACCTGAGCATCTGTTGATGGATGAATGAATAAAGAAAATATGATATAGATATAAAGATATAGATATACATACATGTATATATATACATAAATACACAATGGAATATTATTCAGCCTTTTAAAAAAAGAAATCCTGCTATTTGCAACAACATGGATGAAACTGAAGGGCATTTTGCTAACTGAAATAAGCCAGACAGAAAGGGACAAATACTGTGTGATCTCATATGTGTGATCTCAGAGGCGTGTGGGCTTCAGTAGTTGCAGCACGTGGGCTCAGTGGGTTGACTTTTGTGGATGGTGTAAGATAGGGATCCAGTTTAATTCTTTTGCATTTGTCTATCCAGTTTTCACAACACTACTTATTGAAAAGGCTCCCTCTGCCCTGAGCCCAGAGATAGCTGGGGGAGTGCTTGCGTGACCATTTAACAACTGCACATCTTAAAAAAAAA
The DNA here is from genome assembly GCF_028021215.1 of Eschrichtius robustus. Taxonomy (NCBI): domain Eukaryota; kingdom Metazoa; phylum Chordata; class Mammalia; order Artiodactyla; family Eschrichtiidae; genus Eschrichtius; species Eschrichtius robustus. The sequence goes on along the minus strand of NC_090831.1, from coordinate 118,733,940 downwards.
GGTTGAATTTGTAGAATTTGGGGGGTGGGTTAAATGGGTAGAGGTTGATAAGAGTACAGACTTTCCAGTATAAAATTAATAAGTTCTATAACATAAAACACGGTGATTACAGTCAATAATACTGCATTGTATAATCGAAATTTGCTGAGAGTAGAACTTAAGTATTCTCATAAAAAAAGGTAAATATGAAGTGCGAGACGTGTTAATTAACTTGATTATGGGAATCCTTTCACAATGTATATGTATATCAAATCATCATGTTGTACACTATATATATATATATATATATATATATATAAATATATATAAAATAATTTTATTTCTCAATTATACCTCAATAAAGCTGAAAAAAAGACTGGAGTCAATCAAAAAATAACTATGAATGTTAACTAAGAAGGGCAGAACACAATATGATGTTTTTTAACTATTATATTACCATTCAAATATATATGTCTATGACAGGATGAATGGAAACAAGGATAAATAAACACATAATTTGCAATTATAAGAAAGAGAGGGAGAGAACCAATGATACTTTTGATGCAAAATAGAATAGTCAGAATAAATATCCCCAAAGTGGCAGAGTCAGCAAATATGGTCTCTAGGACAGTCTTAGAGAATATAACATTTGTCTATAGTGGCTAAAAATAGTAAATGTGAAGTCAAGACACATGAAAGCATGCTCCTTGGGGCATAAAAGTATAATGCCAAAAAACACTGGCTGAGATTCTAGGTAGAACTGACCCATGATTCCCTCTCTGAAGAAAGGAAATGGAACATTTAAAATTTCATCACAATGTAGATTGCAAAACAATGAACAAAAGATATAATAATATTTCCTGCAATAAAATATTCAGAATCTTTGCCTTTTCACACTGTCCTGCTGTGTTCTAGGAAGTGAGAGCACCACTGTGATGGAATAATTATGAAACAACATCACCAAGTTTATTGTGTCCTAGTTCCATTTAAAATCACTGTAAAAGATTTATAATAAAAACATGCTTATTTGGCTAAGTTATTGAACAAAATATTTTTACTCCTAAGCTTTATTTTTTTTCATGTTTCATGCCATACTTTCCACAAAATATTTGGGTATCCTAGAAAACTGCCATGTATGAAAAGAAATGATGATTCCTTATGAGAAATTAATGATTATTTTGCTCATTATTCATCATTTTATATTTTGCATGCTTTTTCACTTATAAGTTTCAAAGCCTCTTTCAATACTTATTTAAAGGCTTATGTCTGTAATTGCAGAAAAGGGCTGTATTCATAATACATAAAAATATAAATTATTATCCTAATTTTATAAAAAATCATTTAAATGTCTGAGATATTAGCATTATTTATTTCTGTGGATGCATATATATATATATATAAATACAATTTTATGTGAGAAAAAAATGTCTGGAAGAAATAATGAGTGATAATGGTGGTTATCTTCAGATAATGAAAGTTTGAGTGATTTTGAAACTTCTTTACAATGGTCTATATTTTCCAAGTTTCCTACAATAATCATAAATTATCAAAAAAGAATATTAACGTTTTAAAACTAATAAACCATTTGTGATATATTTAAGTAAGGGAAACTAAATAACTATACTTTGTCTTCAACGTTAACCTTGGCCTACAAGACCCTTTGATTTGAAACTAGTAAGAATTGATTGATCTGGCATAGGGCAGGGGAAGGTAAGGTAGGATAGAACTGGTAGCAGTATTCAAGGTCTCATTATTATGCAGAATTGTATATTAATCTTCTGAAGACTGGCTTACCGTTGCTTTGTTCATAGAATTATTATTCTCCTATGAACAATGGCCAAAAGGTGGAAGCAACCCAAGTGTCCATCAACAAATGAATGGATAAACAAAATGTGGCATATACAGGCAATGGAATATTGTTCCACCTTGATAAAGAAGAAAATTCTGACACGTGTTACAACATGGAGGAACCTTGACGACATCTGGCTAAGTGATATTAGCCAGTCACAAAAGGACAAATACTATATGATTCCACTTATGGGAGGTACCTAAAGTAATCAAATTCATAGAGACAGAAAGTAGAATGGTGGTTGCCAGGGGCTGGGAGGGAGAGGGAAATGGGGAGTTATTGTTTAATGGATACAGAGTTTCAGTTGGAGAGGGTGAAAAAGTTCTTGGGAATGGATGGTGACAATGGCAGCATAACAATGGGAATGTAGTTAATGCCACAGAACTGTATACTTTAAAATGGTTGAAAGGGCAAATTTTATGTTATATATATTTTACCATAATAAAAAAAAAAGTATTTTCTCAAAGAATATTTTCTGGGCACAGCATAGGTCTTTTTTTTTTTTTTTAAACATCTTTATTGGAGTATAATTGCTTTACAATGGTGTGTTAGTTTCTGCTTTATAACAAAGTGAAGCATAGGTCTTAATCTTTTAAATTTGTGCTTCAATGTCAGACATTGCTCTCGGTCTACTAGAAAGTATGCTGTTCCCTTAAAGAATAAAGACTGTCTTCTCCAACGCCCACACCTCCCACACAGTGGCCACTAAGGAAATATTTGTTGAACGAGCTTGATTGCTTCTCCTTTTTAAAATAATCTTTGTGTCACCCTTGTACAAATTGCATTACTGACACATTTTGTTACAGATGTTTTCAATATTTGGTTCTTTGAGGAGAACTGAGTTAGCAAGACTTTATATAAATGCTGTGATAATAGAAGCAGTAATGCTTATATCTAGCTTGGAAATGCTGAGAAGAAACATGTATGCTGTACATACAAAAATGTTTTCAGAGCCCTGAAAAAAATGTTGTTAGAGCCCTGAAAGTCTGGTCTTGCTACTAAAGGTTGGTGATGATTTTCCCCAAAAATAATAGATGAGTAAAAACTCAACCACGGTAATACATGTAACAAAAAATTTCAAACACAGATAAGGTAAAGTATGTTATTCACTCACATAAATACAGTCATTGGCTTTAACTTGAGAAATGCAGCTTTCCCCCTAGCTTCCTCATGGATTTCTCTATTCAGTACAGAGGAGTCTGAATGTAAATGCTTTCCAATTCTAAATCTTTGAACCAGATCTTTTCCTTCTCCATTTGAAACTTTCCCACAGTAAGATCAACAGTCTCCTTGAATCTGATCCCTACAGGATTGAATGGATCCTACCTTTGGTGCTGACCCAAACCTCAGGGCTCCCAACGAGTTTGTCAGCAGGGTAGGAAGCTACCAACCTCAAAAACGTAGTATTAATCCCTTATCTTATGAAAACTATAGTTCTCCCTGAAGGCAGAATTTCCATGTTGCTCTCAAAAACTGTTGCACTTTAGTTCTGATGTGATATAACAATCTGATGACACAGGAGTCATTTAAAAAAAAAACCGTCTTGAGAAAAACAGAGAATGAACACTATTATGTAAATAGTATATCTTAAATAGTTAATTCAACCTCTTCTTAAAAATAGTTTAATTTTATTGAAAGAAAAATAAAAGTCCTTAAAAAAAAAAACTGCCACCACCCACGCCCTGGCCTTGAGTTTCCATCACTGTAGTCCAGGACAAGTATTATTTATAGTTAAAAGATGTGTCAGTCAGCTTAGCCTACTGAAGTTCAAAAGGCATTCAGCTGCCCACTGCTAAAGCCCAGCTTCAAAAGCTTTTATCTGTTACTAAGGCCAACCATCCAAACCATTGGAACTTAGATTCATTATAAGCCTGTGACAGAGGCCAGCCCCATGAGCAGCCACCAGAAGCCACATCCTGGCTCACTCCTGCTTCACAACTCTGATCTGATTTCAGGATTCATTTCCCCTCACAACTCTCCTCCCATGTGGGCCCTTGTTCTTGTGACTGTTTTAAATATCAAGATTATTGCCCTTCACCTGAGTGAATCACATAAGAGTGGCCAATGACACAGGCTATAATTCTACAAGAATTCAGAAAAGGAGGCCATTGGTGATATTAAGAAATGTCAAAATCAAACAGACTGGGCTTCCCTGGTGGCGCAGTGGTTAGGAATCTGCCTGCCAATGCAGGGGACACGGGTTCGTGCCCCAGTCCGGGAAGATCCCACATGCCGCGGAGCGGCTAGGCCCGTGAGCCACAACTACTGAGCCTGCGCGTCTGGAGCCTGTGCTCCGCAACGGGAGAGGCCGCGACAGTGAGAGGCCCCCGCTCGCCGCAACTGGAGAAAGCCCTTGCACAGAAACGAAGACCCAACACAGCCAAAAATAAATAAATAAATAAATAAATTTATTAAAAAAAAAATCAAACAGACTATTATCAAAGATAGATGGAAACTCCCCAATATCGTGTATTTGAGACATATAAAATTTGCAGCGAAAACATTTTAGATAATGTTAGACAACTGTGTCTGATTAATTTCCATTTTAGAATTCTCTCTACTGAAAACTCACTCTCTCTCTCTTTACTATATGAACTATTAGTACTTGACAATGGTCACTAGCTCTTAACTGTTCTATATTCCTCTAACTGGTTTAGTATGCTACATGGTAGACTTCTTGAACGTTTAAATCCTGCTTTCATATCCCCATTGCACTTTGCAAGGAGATCTATACCTAGACATCCATGTCTAGATGGTCAATAAATTCTTGTTCAAATGTAAAGGAAGCATGGCAGCAATTACCTATAACAACTGCAGAAAATATGAAGACTGAGTATTATATTAGTGAACCAGCAAAAATCACTAAAGTGTCTGAATTTATAAGAGAATGTCCACTGATGATCCATTCTCTAGCAGCCATAGTTACTTCTACAGGCATAGAACTAATGAAACTTTGCATTAATAAAGTAATCTAGGTAATTATAATAAAATAAGGCATTCATGTGTTCAACAAATATTTATTGTTTACCATTTGCCAGTGGGGAACAAAATAGACACAAATCCCTCTCCTTATGAAGTTTACATTAGATTGAGGGAAACAAATGATAAAAAAATAAGTAAAGTAATAATAACGTTAAAGAGATAAAGCAGAGCAAGGAATAGTCTTATGGAGGATTGCAACTGGAGTGGCAATGACAACGCCAGAGATAAGAGAGGGAGTGAGCCGTGCCCGTATCTGGGGAAGAGCATTCCAACCAGAGATCACCAAAGGCAGAGGCTCTGGGGAAGCATCTGCCTAGCAGTCAAGGAACATCAAGGAAGCCAAAGTGGCTAGGGCAGTGTGAGAGGACGGCAGAATTGCAGGAGACAGCTTCAGAGGTATGAGGTGGAGGACAAAATCATAAAGGGCATTTTCGTTCATCATGAAAACTTGGGCTTTTTACTCTAGGTTGAAAAGCAGGTGGAGAATCATGAAAGAGATGTGACATATTTTTAAAGGATCCTGTTAGCTGCTGTACTGAAAACAGACCAAAGGCAAACAAAAGCAGAAGCTGCAAAACCCATTAGGACACCATTGCAGTAAACCAAGAAAGAGGTAATAGTGGCTTGCACTGAGTGGTAGCAATGAAGGTGGTGGTAAGTGGTAGAATTACAAGTTCATTTGGAAAGCTGAGTTAACAACTCTAACCCTAATTTTTTCAAACCCTTGTGTCAAGGGCTGACTTTTAATAGATTGCAGTGAAGGAGATGCTTGTTGCATATGAAACCCCAACCCAAAAGCAGTTTATCTAAAAATGGTTTAATGAAAAAATCCACAAATAATAAATGCTGGAGAGGGTGTGGAGAGAAGGGAACCCTCCTACACTGTTGGTGGGAATGTAAATTGGTACAGCCACTATGGAGAACAGTATGGAGGTTCCTTACAAAACTAAAAATAGAACTACCATGATTCTGCAATCCCACTCTTGGGCATATATCCAGAGAAAAACATGGTCCTAAAGGATACATGCACCCCAGTGTTCATTGCAGCACTGTTTACAATAGCCAGACATGGAAGCAACCTAAATGTCCATTGACAGAGAATGGATAAAGAAGATGTGGTACATATATACAATGGGATATTACTCAACCATTAAAAGGAATGAAATAATGCCACTTGCAGCAACATGGATGGACCTAGAGATTGTCATATTAAGTGAAGTCAGTCAGACAGAGAAAGAGAAATATCAAATAATATCACTTATATGCAGAATCTAAAAAGAAATGATACAAATGAACTTATTTACAAAACAGAGACAGACTCACAGACTTAGAGAGCAAACTTATGGTTACCAGGGGGGAAGGGTGGGGGGAAGGGATAGTTAGGAAGTTTGGGACTGACATGTATACACTGCTATATTTAAAATAGATAACCAACAAGGACCTCCTGTATAGCACAGGGAACGCTGCTCAATGTTATGTGGCAGCCTGGATGGGAGGGGAGTTTGGGGGAGAATGGATACGTGTATAGTATGGCTGAGTCAATTTGCTGTGCACCTGAAACTATCACAACGTTGTCAATCAGCTACACTCCAATATAAAATAAAAAGTTTAAAAAAAAATAAAAATGGTTTAGCTACAGGTCATATGGCTTAGCATTAGAATTGCTGCATGATTGGAATGTAAAATGTTTTGTCCAGAGCAACTAGAAGAATGGCCGCATCCTGAAACATGAAAAATAGTAACAGAAGCATACTGAAGTGAGAAGATATCAGGGGTTCAGTTTTGCATATGTTAACTTTGAAATGCCTGTTATACATCCATGTAGACTTTCAAGAAGCGTTATACAAATGTAGATCAGAGAGATACAATCTGAAGATCAGACCACTTAGATCAAGCTCTCTAGAATCAGAGCCTATAATGGAGGTTCTTGTGCAAGTGATTTTTTTGAGGAATTGCTTTCAGGAGAAACCTATAGAAAATTAAGAGACACAAGATAGGGCAGGGACTGCTGGTGGGAATGTAAATTGATACAGCCACTATGGAGAACAGTATGGAGGTTCCTTAAAAAACTAAGAATAGAACTACCATATGACCCAGCAATCCCACTACTGGGCATATACCCTGAGAAAACCATAATTCAAAAAGAGTCATGTAGCACAATGTTCATTGCAGCTCTATTTACAATAGACAGGACATGGAAGCAACCTAAGTGTCCATCGACAGATGAATGGATAAAGAAGATGTGGTACATATATACAATGGAATATTACTCAGCCATAAAAAGAAACGAAATTGAGTTATTTGTAGTGAAGTGGATATACCTAGAGTCTGTCATACAGAGTGAAGTAAGTCAGAAAAACAAATACCGTATGCTAACACATATATATGAGATCTAAAAAAAAAAAAAAAAAAAGGTTATGAAGAACCTAGGGGCAGGACAGGAATAAAGACGCAGATGTAGAGAATGGACTTGAGGACACAGGGAGGGGGAAGGGTAAGCTGGGACGAAGTGTGAGAGTGGCATGGACATATATACACTACCAAATGTAAAATAAATAGCTAGTGGGAAGCGGCCACATAGCACAGGGAGATCAGCTCGGTGCTTTGTGTCCACCTAGAGGGGTGGCACAGGGAGGGTGGGAGGGAGACGCAAGAGGGAGGGGATATGGGGATATATGAATACATATAGCTGATTCACTTTGTTATAAACCAGAAACTAACACACCATTTTAAAGCAATTATATTTCCATAAAGATATTAAGAAGAAAAAAAAGATAGGGCAGGGGAAGAAGCTTGACAAAAAAAAAAAGTGGTTTGAGCGTTAATCTAGTCTTGGTTTGATACTATAGTGAGATCTGGAGTATAGATTGCTAGACACTTGAACCTTTAAATTCTGTCAAATCTTCTTTATCAATAGAGGCAACTCTTCCCCCCTTATCAGAGGAAACTGGTCACTCCTTCCCTGCAGAGCCCATCATGGATGCCCCTGTGGTAGTTTCCTTGCAAGGCATTACTGATCCTACTAGTAACCCACTCTATCTCCCCTCATTGCTTCTAGAACTACAACCAGACTCAAGTCCCAGCATGCCCAAGAGTGTAAGACACAAAATGTGACCAGTAAGAAGGTAATACACACCAAAATCCTGGCGTGGGGCGGGGGTGATTGCTGATCAAAGGGTGTACACATTAGTAAATTTGATAGATATTGACAAATTGCCCTCCATATTAACTAATTTATACACCCATCAGCAATGTGTAAGAAAACATATTTCTCCAATAACTTGACAAAAAAGTATTTCCAAAGTTTAGGAATTTTGCCAAATGGATAGTTAAAAAAGGGTATCTCAGTATAGTTTTAATTTGCATGTCTCTTGTTATAAATTAGTTTGACAATCTTTGCTGTGTTTAAGAACCGTTTGTATTTCTTTCTCTGTGAATTACATATTCATATTATTTGTCTTTTCTTTTTCTTTTGGGTTGTTGATCTTTTCCCTAAAGATTCTAAGAGCTCTTTATATATTAGAGATTAGGCTTTGGCTAAGAATGCAGATAATTTCCCAGCTTGTTATATTTTTTTGTAAATTTCTTATGAATTTTTACCATGCAGAACTTTTTCATTTTAATTAATCTTTTCTTTTATGAGCTTAAAAGATTTTCCACACACCAAGGTTTTAAAAGAATCTTCATTCTCTCACTTTTTTCCAGTAACTCTATTGGGTTTTTTTTGGTTTTTTCATATATTTATTTATTTATTTTTGGTTGCGTTGGGTCTTCACTGCTGTGCGCGGGCTTTCTCCAGTTGCGGCAAGCGGGGCTACTCTTCATTGCGGTGTGTGGGCTTCTCACCGTGGTGCCCTCTCTCGTTGCAGAGCATAGACTCTAGGCGTGCGGGCCTCATTAGTTGTGGCATGCAGGCTCAGCAGTTGCGGCACACAGGCCCAGTTGCTCCGTGGCATGTGGGATCTTCCCAGACCAGGGCTCAAACCCGTGTCCCCTGCATTGGCAGGCGGATTCCTAACCACTGCGCCACCAGGGAAGCCCAACTCTATTGTTTTTAACAGTAAAATATTTGATCCATTTGGACTTTATCCCAGTGTATGGAAGCACCTTAATTCTTTTTTTCAGATGGCTATCCTGTTTTCTCAGTATCGATTACTGAATAATCCATTTACTTCTGATCTGAAATATTATTTTTATTTACTGAATTTATACTAAAGTCCCATATTATAAATATTTGTTTTCTGGACTCTCTATTCTACTGTTGTATAGTCACACACTCTTTTAAAATTTTGAGGTTCATACCACAAATCAAACCATGGTTTTTAATGTATGACAGAGCTTATCTACCTTTTTTTTGGGGGGGGGGGATGTTCTTTCCAGCTTCCATAATAGCCTTAAATGTTAGCCCTTTTAAAAATAGGTTTATAAAGAGGGGTAAAGTTGGCATTTTTATAGGTCTTACATTAAATTAAGAAATTAACTTAAGAGTAGCTGACATCTTTACAGTACTGAGCCTTCTCATCCAAGCACATGGTATTGTATTCCATTGATTCATATCTTCTTCCATGTTTTCCTGAGTGCTTTAAAGCTTCCTTCATGTAGGTCTTACATATTTCTCATAAAATTTATTTCAAAGTATTTTGTCTTTTTGTTGTTATTGCAAATAGAATCTTTTCTTTCATTCTATCTTCTAACTGGTGACTATTTGTATATATTAGAAAATTTTGATTTCTGTGCATTTATTTTTCTCCCCACTATTTTACAAAATTCTTACTGTTCTATAGTAGTTTTTACGTTGATTATTTGGATTTTTCAACTATGCAAACATATATTTTGCCTCCCATTTCCAATGTCTATAACTAATTTCTTTCTCTTGATTACATTAGGTATTATCACTTTAAAATGTAAATAGTGGTGATAGTACTCATTCTTTTAATATCTTGAGTCTTGTAAGAATGTCTAAATTCATTAAATATGCTGCAGGTTTTGGGCTGAGATAGATATATGCATCGTTATCGAATACATATATTATTGAGTGTTTTATCAAAATTCATATTAAATTTTTTCAAATGACTTAGCATTTTGGAAGGTGATTTTATGAATTTTCATTTAGATTTATTTATAAGATAATTTATATTAATGGATTTGCTAACAATGAATCATCCTTAAATTCCTAGATTAAACTCTATTTGATAATAATTTAACGTACTGCTGGACTTTGCTTTCTAATTTTGTTTGTTTGTTAGGCTCGTTTTCATGACTATTCCATTGGTATTTGCAAAGAAGTTGTGTTTTCTGAGTGTGTACAGTTTGACATCTATCAATAAAAGCTAATTTATTTGATTGCATTTATTTTTTTCTCTATTTGACAAAGGTAAAATCTTTTAGTGATTCTGTTTATATTTCTTGTAATTTGTACTTTATAAATAAGGCTATGTTATTTATCATATATTCATACCAATTCTATCTTAATTTTGCATTTTACCTCTTAACATTAAAAACTTATCTTGTGGGCTTCCCTGGTGGCGCAGTGGTTGAGAGTCTGCCTGCCAGTGCAGGGGACACGGGTTCGAGCCCTGGTCTGGGAGGATCCCACGTGCTGCGGAGCGGCTGGGCCAGTGAGCCACGGCTGCTGAGCCTGAGCGTCTGGAGCCTGTGCTCCGCAGCGGGAGGGGCCGCAATGGTGAGAGGCCCGCGCACCACGATGAGGAGTGGCCCCCGCTCGCCGCAACTGGAGAAAGCCCTTGCACAGAAACGAAGACCCAACACAGCCAAAAATAAAAATAATAAATAAATAATAATAAAAATAAAAAAATTTAAAAAAAAACAAACTTATCTTGTTATCTCATTGATCATTTAGGTTTAAATTTCTTTTGTTTGCATTTACTTGACATGTTATTTTTCATTCTTTTATTTTCAACTCTTTTTTATGGGTCTTAGAAATATCATAAAGTTGTTTTTGTTTTTTAGACAATCTGAAGACCATTGTCTTTTAGGTGTAAAGCCCATTTTTATTTAATTGTATATCCAATATGCTTAGTCTTAGTTCTAGCACATTATTTTATGTTTTGTGTTTTGTTTTCAAAGGGTTTCTTTAGGATTTTTATATTTGTTGCATGTTTCTTCATTTTTGTTTGTGGTTCTATTACTTCTAAGGAAAGTATGTTTTTTTGTTCTAGTGCTTACCTTTATAAATATAGTTTTATATAATTTTCTTAGTCCTCTGCTTCTTTTGATCAAATCTGTTGGTTACTACCTATGAGCAATAATGAAAAAAATAATTAACTATGTTACAATAGTCTGTGACTTCCATCTTGCTGGCACTCTCTCTTGCTGACACTTTCTGTGTCACCTTCCCATTTATTCACTCTGATCTATGGAAAAGGCTATGTGGCCAGGAACTTAAGGAGGCCTCCAGCCAACAGCTCATAAGGAGCTGATGCCTCAGTCCAACAACCCAGGAGAAACTGAATCCTGCCAACAGCTATGTGAGTGATTTGGGAAGTGGCTCCTTCACAGTGCAGCCTGGAGATGACTGTAGCCTGTGAGACCCAGGGCCAGAGAATACAGCTGAAATTCTCAACTGTTTTATGATGTGCCTGGATTCCTGACCTACAGGAGTTATGAGTTTGTAGTAAAGTTTGTTTTAAGCCACTAAGTGTCAGGGCAATTTGTTAGATAGATCATCAATAGGTAACTAACACATGCATACTAAGGGGCTTTTGCATTTCAAGGTGTCTCTTTTCTGCAGAAAGTGTATTTGTGCTGGAATATTACCTCTGCCCCCGCTGGGCCCTCTCACTTCTCTTCATACTTATTTTTACCTTCTTTCTTGACTTTAACTGATCTCATCTGTGACTGGTAGTGGTATCACATAATTTGAAATTTCTGGATTATTTGTCTCTTAGCTTTACTGAAAATGCAGTTTTCAAAGTCTTTTTCAACTTTCTATTGCTTTTACGTGTTTTCCAGAGAAAGAAGAGGGGAAAACATTGACTCATGCAGCTGTGTTTATAGCAGAAGTCTTATTGTTGTTTTAGTTTGCATTTCCTTGATCAACAGTGATGATAAGCTTATTTTCACACGTTTACTTGGCAATCTTTATTATATATTTTCATCATTAATCAACATTCTATTAGTTTGTCTGTCTTTTTCTTATTGATTTGTAGAAGCTCTTTGTATATTAGAGATATTAGATTTACCTTTCTGTTACTTGTCCTTTAAAATTGAAAAGGACTTCAGTGATCCCTACATTTATAGAATTTGTTATTTAAAAAGTTTAAAATTTTTCTGTAGTCAAATTTACCAATTATTTCCATTATGACAATATTTTGAGTCTGACTTAAGAAGACCTAAGAAAACAGGGGTTTAGGATTGTAGGAGCTGAAAGGTAATACATACTCTATGATGACACCCAAAAGGGTGGGGAGAAAAGAGTCAATATTTCTGTAAAATATAAAGGCAGTATTTTATGGAATAAAATATTAGAAAATTAAATTATCAAGAAAGGGGAGCTTTTAAAAAATTAAATAACATTTACATTAAAAATCATCTATGTAGGATCTAGGATAAAATGTTGGCTCTATATTTGCTGCAACACTATTAAATGACTATCTTTTCCCCCACTGATTTGAAATGCTTTACTTATCAAATATAATTTTCCATGTAACTATTATCTGGATTGTCTGCTGATGTACTTACCTATTCCTACACCAATAACACACTGTTTTACATATTATAGCACTAAAGTATCACAGTTCTATCATACACTGACCATGAGACCTCAGTAAACTCCTCTAAACCTCAGTTTCTACTTTGCAGTGTTTGTTTGAGAATTAAGTATATAAAGGATATAAGTAAATAAATTTTCTGGCCCCATGCCTCACACAAAATAAGCATTCACAAATGATTGTTATTAATACCATCATAAAGCATGATGAAATTAGACTATAGGCAAAAATTAATGATAATAATATTACTAGATATTTTTTTAACATCTTTATTGGAGTATAATTGCTTTACAATGGTGTGTTAGTTTCTGCTTTATAATTACTAGGTATTTTAAAAATACAACAAACCCTACTTCTCTTTTATATTTCCCTGTGTGTTCAAGTTCCAAGGGAATTTCTCCCTGTGGGGAGATCGTTCAGATTCTGGTAGATGTTCCATCTCCTAGCCTAATAATATAGAGTGGAAGGAACAAAGAGTAGTTGATAGTTTGCTTAGGAAAGGTCCACTGGGTCAGTAACCAAGGGGAAAAATGGCACTTCCCTTATATTTCCAGAGGAAGGAGCTTCACAGTTGCTTAGCAACATGTAAATGCATAAGAAAGAAGGAAGGTAAAGGTATCACAAAATCAGGCAAATTTTACTCTCTCATCCATTTATTATTCCTACATTGTGCATAACTCAAGAGAAACAGAATATATGTTTGACCTCCAAAAATAAGCTGGCCAGACAGTGAATGGCATACAGCTCAAATATAACCATAAAAATATAATTGGTAGTAGTGGGTAGCCCAGATTATGTATATACACACAAAAGTACATGTGCTTACAGCTGGATTCCAGATGCAAGAGAACCATTCTGTTCAAGTATTTATAAGTGCTTCAGGAGACACATGGAAGACTATGAGGCAGCCCACACTTTCCAGAACTTTAAAATCTACTAAGGAGAATAAAATGAGTATACAGATCACACCACCACAAGGCAGAATTCATGTCACAACTGAGCAACACCCCACTTGTATGTCCTCTGAAGTGAGAGATCAAAGCTTGAGGTGTGGGGGCGCACAGAAAAGCTTCCCTGAAGAGAAGCCATTTGAATTAACCTTTAAAATTAAACAGGAAAAAAAATTAAATAGGATTTTGACAGGTAGATGTGGGATAAGAGAACACATTTCAGCACGTCATGGAGGAAGTTCCAGGCATGTCCAGAACAATGATAACCCAAATTTTGCTGCAAAATAGGGTTGGTTCTACTAGAATGGAAGCAGTGAAAGATAAAACTATTTCCACATTGTGTAGGTCCATGAATGCCAATTTAGGGACATGTGCTTTAATTGATAGGCACTGAACAGTGATAAGGGTGTGGGTGAAATTGTCAAGAGATCAATCTGGTAATGGTACTTTTGACTGGGGGTCGGGGGAGTGTGGGAGAGAAGGCACTGCAATGAAGCAAGTGGTGAAAAAGAAATATAAGCAGTCTAGGTGGGAGAAGAGGACAGTCTAATCTAAGGTAGGATCTACAGGAACAGGAAGAAAGGAACAGATAATAGAGATACTACAAGGATACCAATTGAAGACAAGTTGCTGATTAGATAGAAGGGTTCAGTGGAGAGTGAGGAGTGAAAACTAACTCAGAGTTGGTCAGTCTGATTTATTAGATATCAATAATAGAAAAAAATAGATTCAACTGGGCGGTGGAGGGAAAGAAAGAGGAGGAAGAAAAAAAGGACAGCTGTTACAAACTTGCTAAGTTTGAAGTGCTCATGGTACTATCAGATAGAAATGCTCAGCAAGCAGAAAAAAATATAGGCTTAGAGTTTTGAGGAAGGTCAAGGCGTTGGTGATTATTCACATGAAGGTCATAATTGAAACTATGTGAGTAGATGTAAACATGAAGGAAAAAGGAGAAGATTCATGTCAAGGAAGGAAGAGGGCTGGTGAAGGAAAAAACCGAGTCAAGATGATGAACAGATAGTGAGGAAGACACGAAAGGAGCCGCAGAGCAGGGAACAGAACTTAGTGCAGCATCTGAGAGGCCAAGAGAAGGACTTTTAGGAAGACATGTGGGTAAGCAATTACTGGTGATGTTTATTTTCCTGCTTTAAAATCTTCTACCAAAATCAGGTATTACTTTTTGTAAAATATTTTAATCCGTTTTTTTAAGAAATCATTTTTTATTAAGAGAGGCAACTATTACAGAGACACATGAAAATGGGGGCTGAGGATAATACCACGTTTAGGGATCAGGAACTCATGTGCGTCCTTTAGAAACATATTTCAACAGAAAGGGCAGCAGGAGATTTTAAGTGCCCATGGGGAGACTCTCAGCAAGTGACTAATTAGTAGGATGATAACTTGAGGGAGTGAAAGAGTGGAGGGGATTTTTTTGGGGGGAGAGAAGGTAAGAGGCACATTGAAGAAGGGAAGGACAGTAAAGAGGAAAAGGTTGAAGACTGGTGTAGAAGTGGGAATTCTTGACTCAGCAAGGGATAGAAAAGAGGCAGGAGAGCATGGCGCTAGGATAGCATGAATGTTAGCCTTGAAAAGCCAAAAGCAGGGACCTGTCTTCTAATACAGAGGGAAGGGGGAGGAAAAACAGGAAATGAGGCTGAGAGATTTTAAAGCAAATACAGGGACATTGAGGGATCTCAGTTTGAATGGTTCAAGAGGTCACTGAGCTTAAGGAAAGTTTGAGAAAATCTGTGAAAGGCAGAAAAGCAGTCTACATGCTTCATCAAACCAAGCCGGGAGTCTTCTTCTTAAATCGTATGCATCAGAAACAGATGAACCTCTCCATGTCAAAAATTTTAGTAGGTCCCAATAGCAACATAAAATAAGTCACATCTGGGTTCCTGGACCTTAACATTTATAGAACAGACTAACTGACTGGGCTATTGTAGAGGACATAAACCATATATAAATCATAAACCCCTAGAATTCAGGGGGATCTCAAAAGGTAATCTGCGAATATACAAATCCCAGGTAACACACACAGCTGCACACATGCACAAATCACACCATGCTCTGTAAAGAGAGTTCAGACACCAGGAACTCTTGCGTGAAAGGAAAGAGAGCTTCACTGAACTAGATGGCTAGAAATGAGTTAAGGATGAAAAAGGAAATATGGTTTTACAGGATGAAGCCACAGGAAAACTGAGTTTCCAAAAATCTTCTCCAGTCTGATTCAACAGATAAAAAGTGAATCGTGGGCTTCCCTGTGGTGCAGTGGTTAAGAATCTGCCTGCCAGTGCAGGGGACATGGGTTCGAGCCCTGGTCCGGGAAAATCCCACAGGCTGCGGAGCAACTAAGCCCATGCGCCACAACTACTGAGCCTGCGCTCTAGAGCCCGTGCTCCAAAACAAGAGAAACCACCGCAATGAGAAGCCCGTGTGCTGCAATTAAGAGTAGCCCCCACTCGCCGCAACTAGAGAAAGCCTGCGTGCAGCAACAAAGACCCAACACAGGCAAAAATAAATAAAAATAAAATAAATTAATTATTTTTTAAAAAGTGAATCATGTGTCAGGATCCTTGCATCCAGTTTCCAGAAGGATAATTTTAAACACCAAGAGTTTAGTCACAGGGAAATAAAAGTTTCCTGCTTCTTTGGCCACATCAAGTCCCACAGGGAACATTTACTATATCAGCTGAGTGCTGAGTGCAAATCAGTGCACTTGCTGAGTGCAAATCAGTGACACTAGACCACTAGGTTCAGTACATTCCATCTCACCTTGAAATCCTATTTCACTGAAATCATGAAATGCATCAAAGAGGAAAAGAGCATTAAATGTGGCAAAGAGATTTAAAGAAGCAACGTCCCGTTCTACCCAGGCCTTCTGCAGTAGAGTCTCTGAGGCTTTTCATCAATTCCAACTCAAGATGCCCCAAGCCCTGAGGAGCAGCCCCTCTCTAGCACAGCTCTCAGCCTGCGGGTACTCAAGAAAAGAACAATGGGGCGGACTACTGTGCACAAATAAATCACAGCCTGCCACACCCAGTACCTGAATTCCAGGGATGGAAACACACCTGAGGCACTGAGCACCAGTGACAGAAAACAGGAAACGAAGAGGACAGCAAAGGAGATGAGAGCCAGGAGAGCCTTGATGTGTGCCTGGGTGCTGGGATCATGAGAGCCTGAGATGGACAGGGAGACCTTCATGGTGTGTCTTCCCAGAGATGTAATGAGCAAAGCCGTGCCAGCGATGAAGACAACAGTAGGGACTGTCCAGGTAACAATTTTCAAAGGGAAGAAGTAGAGTCATATGTTCTCATAGCATTCCCAGTGGCATTCCAAGATTGCAGAGCCCTCTTTAAATAGTTCTGCTATACTCTCTGGTTGCCTATGAAAAATAGAATGGCGCTAAAGCTGGAGAACCCCACAGAGCTGAGCAGCATCCATGGAAGCAATGCAGACACCATCTGCTTTAGCCAGAGGAAGACGGGGGGTGGTGAAGGTTGCGATTTTCACACAGTATAAGACACTGAGCCAGGTGGAGAACCATAACGTGACAGCATTCAAGAAGTCCCACTGAAAGGCTAGGAACTGGAATACAGGGTTGTATGGGAAGGCTATTGGATTCAGGAAAATATAAATGTTCTTACTCATCACCACCCATCACAGACAGAAGCTAGAGGCTCCCAGGCTGACCAATAACTTATTGCAGGGTGACAAAGTTCTCTGCAGCAACCACTCCATGCCCAGTGCCACGGTGATTAAGCCATTACCCACCACTGCCACCAAGCACAAAAGGAATAAAATGATAGCAAAGATAAAGGCTCTCTTATCAGCCAACTGAGGTCCTGGAACCATGTCCTCTCCACTCATCTCTCCTGCAGAAAAGATGGGTCCCAAGACTTCAAAGTCTATTCCTGTAGGGTGGCTCTGGAAGGTCCTGTATGATGCTGGTCTCTCCAGCTTCCCTACGTACAGAGGATAAAGTAGAGGATGTGGGCTATCTGAGGAGGGTGAAGAGGTTTCTTCTTCTCAGAATAGATGCAAATATCATTAAGGTTCAGTTTCAAAAGTCCCCCTGCCTGCCCATGAATTTGCCTGTCCTTCCTCTGCCTACTGTCTGCCCATATCAACACTGGTGTGGATACTATATCAAGCCCTTGCATTTGGCATCCCTTACATGGGAGCTTATACCTCTCTAAACTGACACCTAAGATATGACCACACACCTACTGGCTGCTCTGTGAGGAAATCCAGTGAGCACACCTGCTACTAACAGTCAGAGCTCACATCCTTGGTTGGTTGGTATATTCTGGGCATTGTTCTAAGTGATCTTCATTGTCTTTAGTTCTCACAATGACCCTATGAAGCAAGTGCCTTAGAAAACCCCTTTGACAGGCAGAAATCTGAACAAAACCTCTACTGAGAGAGGTTAATTCAAATACTATTACTTGTGGTGACTGTTATCATCAAATAGAACATAGCAGACAATTATACATAATCAAGCAAGTGAATTTTTTAACCATATTTTATTAGTGACCTTTAAAGGGCATTTCATATAGGAAACCCTACTATGATAGCTATAGCACTAATGGGCTATGGCAGGAAGAACTCTGGGCTAGGAATCAAGGCAAGTGTTAGTCCTAGTTCCACCATCACTGTGAGTTACTGGGTATGTCAGTAGGCCCCTCTGTGCCTCAGTTTCTCCATCTGTAAGATGTGAAAAGTATCATCTGTTCTAATTCACATGATAAGACTAGATTCTAGGACTAGAATCTCAGTTTTCAGAGTGAAAGAAGACATTAAATGGATTGACATATATACACTAGTATGTATAAAATAGATAACCAATAAGAACCTGCTGTATAGCACATGGAAGTCCACTTCGCTGTACAGTAGAAACTAATACAACATTGTAAAACAACTATACCCCAATAAAAAAAAATTTTTTTAAACATTAGAAACATCAAAAAAAGGCATTAAATAATTTTATAGATGAATAAATGAAGCCTCAAGTTATAGATTAAGACTCCCACCTAAAGTCACAGTTATATGGAGAAAAGACCAAGACCCAAACTGACTCCAAGACCAGAAATCTTTGCATGGTTAGCAGCACATCTTGTACTCCTATCTTCTTCATCCCCAGCTGAAGTCAGAAGACCAGGTTTTGAGTTTTGTCACAGTCACTATCTATGGATCTTTGGACTAGTCGTTTAACCTCTCTGAACCCCACTTTCTTCATCTATAAAATATGGATCACAAATATATGTGAACACTTTCTTCATCTATAAAATATGGATCACAAATATATGTGAATGTATATATACACACATATATGGATGTATATGTGGAAACTAGAAATCTCTACACCTCTATAAGAAATAAGTAAGGTGGTGATGACAATTGTTATTATAATGATATCCACCCTGTGGAGGGACAAGGAGTCCAAGGAACATTCAGGAGAGCATCAGGGATGCAACAGAGGTCCAAGGCACCAAATATTGGATATCTACTTTAATTAGAAGAAGGTGGAGTAAGCAAAAGCCACATTTTCAATAGGAATGAGGCTCAAAGAATCAAAAAAAAAAAAAAAAAAAGCAATCAGGTGAGTGCTTACTTACTCAGGTGCGTGTGAGCAGGTTAATGTGTCACAAAGAGTAAGGCAAGCAGAAATGGTTCTGGGTCAGCTAGGGCAATAGTGAAGGCTCAGAATCAAGTAACATGAGAGCGAGGGAGTATTTTATAGGACACTCATCTTCTGACCAGCACCATAGCCTACTATTTCCATGTATAGAACCCCACAAAGACAGAATAGAATCCAGAACTCTCAGCATCTCTTTCTAGTTCCCAGTTCACCTGAGACAAAGGTCCAGGTAGAACTGTCCTTCCAACACAGAAGCCTTGCTGTAGTGAACATGGTGATCTTGGGGAAAGGAGAGGTGAACTAAGGAAACTAATTCACTCTGCCTTTCTCAGAAGATGCAAATCTCCAGGGGATAGAGTTCCCAGCTGCTCTCTACCCTGCCCTTGTTCCTCTGGCTGACATTTGGCTGTTTGCTCCTGGAACATGGAGCAACAAAGCAAACTTTGAGCTCGTAGCTCTGGCGTCTGGCCAGCCACAAAGTTCTCAATATGGAAAATTCATATCTTTTCCCATCTACTTCCTACATATTTGATGGCTCATATAATGGGAAAAATATGCTGTTAACCCTCAATTTGACCAACAACAGTTAATAAGCATCTCCTGTATATCATAATGACCCTGTGAAAGGCGCTGGGGCTGTAACAATGAACTAGGTGCCTGCCCTCAAAGTGCTTTCATGCACTAATCATAAACCACAAGCATTTACTGGACATACAGTATGTGCAGATTAAGTTAATCCAAAAGTGTGAACAATCATTTGTATTTTAATATGGAATATGTTTTATGGTGATTCTTTTGTTGTTTGTGCTTTTTGTTTGTTACGTTTTGCTTTCTCAGAGTTTCTTACTTGGTGGAAGCCAAGTCCGAGAATTTTGAAATTTTCACAGGTAGTCTTTGTATGTACGATCATGAGGGTGGTAGAGGTAGGAATCCTGAGTACATTATCTGTGTGGGAAACACTTAGCTCAGTTCTCCCTCTCAGAGGATAAAAAAGGAGCACTCCCAGGCTGTGGTTCTAAATGTTTGTGTCATCCTATTTGCATCCCAAGAATTCTGAGAAGCATTCAGTAACATCAGCAGCCCCTTCATTGGGGGACAGCACAGGTGCTGTCTTGTATGTTGAAAGGACAGAGAGATGACACCAGTAAAGGAGATGGAAGTGTGATTATGTCCAGGAAATAGATAAGTTTGCCTACAGCAGAGGATTTCCATAAGGGAATGGTGGCATATCAGGCTGAAAAGGCAGGCTGGCGAGAGATCCCAGAAGGCTTTGAAAGTCAGGATGAGATATTAGGCTGTGTCTTTGGTCAAGATGGAGCCACCAGATGTTTATGGGCTCTTATGAGCTAGAGCCTAGGAAAGGGAGGTTGAGAACATCAACCAATTAAAAACTCCTGAGATAAGCCCACTAGACCTGGCATAAATCAAAAGGCTATGAAAATGTTGCAGGACATGAGAGTCGCACCACCATTCCCCTCCCACCCAAGACATTCAGTAAAGTTCTGGAGCTCTGTCCAAGGGAAAGCCAGTCTTCCAGGTGACATCCCTGATGCTCCTGCCTTTGCTGCCTCCACCCATCCCTCTTGTGGCTTAAGCCCCAAAATTCAGTCCCCACAATTTATTATTGCCCTCCCAGCTCACTCATATTGCTGCCAAAAAAAAAAAAAAGGAAAAAAGAAAAAATGTCTTTATGATAGTCCCAGCTTTCCACAGTTTCCTCTATCCAGCTTCACCCTCTCTCTACTCTTTGGGAAATCCCTTGTGCTCCTCTCCTACAATTTGGGAATCTCCTCTTTTAAAGCCCTAATCTTCTTCTTCCAAGTGAAAACTCCTCACCCTGTTACCTCATCTCTGTTCCTCTTTCTTGCTCTTCTTGCCGTAGCTCAGCCTCCAGCTAGCATTATGACATTATGTTTTGGGGTCTCAGCTCCCAAGACTGTTGGACAACTTATCATAAATGCAGTTATTTATTTGAAAATCCTTTGTAAACTCGATTCTGTTCTGTTGTTTATTACTCCTATCTTGATTAGCTCAGACATATAAATCTGTTAACCATGTATGGTGTTTTTCCCAATCTCTTCTGGTCTCTTGGTCTCCACACTTTTTTATAGTAAACTCCATCAGTAAAAAAAAAAAAAATTATGAACATGAATTCCACCATATGCATGTTTATTTATTTTAATTATATGCTTGTAATACTCTACTAACACATTATGTACATCATAAAACACATATCAGAAATAGGGATTAAAAGGATGAGATAAAAATAAATGGCAATGGAAATTGTCACGCTCTCCTTTCTACATCCAATGGATCATTTTGCACACACTCCGGGATGCAAACACCCTAATTTAGAGACTACCATCCTAGACATCGGCATCCAGGGTCCACCTCCTGGATGAGCAGACAGGAAGAGTAAGATTCTCAAAATTAAAAACTATAGCAAATTTCCTTTGCTTTCCTTTTCTATCCTCTGTTGGCCAAAGCATATCCAGAAAATTCCTTTTAATTCAACATATACCAAACACACAAAACCATGGGCAGGTCCTATAGTGGCACAAAACTCATTCATGCCCTCAGACATCAATTGTTCAAAAGAAAAAGCTCCATGGGTGGAACTGGTCTTAAGCAGGGCACGAAAGAAGGGAATGGCAAAAAACAGCAGAGAAAGGAAAGAAGGACGTTCCAGATGGGCCAAAAGACCACAGGCTGCAGGGAAGAGCATGCGGGGAGACAGAAAGCAGCTTTCCTGGGCTGAAGTAGAGAGGCTGAGCTCTGAGAGCACAGCAAGGTTGAGGAGGGCAATTGATGTGTGTGGGATGGTGTGGGATGGTATGAGACAACCTATGTCACCATTCAAAAAAAAACTTTAGGTTGACCACAGAACAACTGACAACCATTACAGGTCTCTGTAAAGAGAATACAGACCAAAATGATGCTTGGCGAATATACTATTAGGGCTGCTTGTGTAGAGAGTGAAAGAGGCCTGTGAGGAAATGAGGCCACCATTCTAGTCCAAGGTGGTTTGGGACCCAGACGAGGGACGAGGAGCAGTGGAAGGGAGGGTAGAAACAGAGAGGGATGGAAAAAGAATTAATGGGGTGCAGAAAGAGTGGGGAAGAAAGGAGGAAATGAAAAGAGAGAAGGACAGCACCCAATCCTTGTGTGTCCTTGCCACTCACGGGCTTGTCCGGTGACGGCTGTTACTGACACTGGTGAGAAAAACTGCTCCTTGTCCCTCTTGCCCCTCTCCAAAGCCTCTTCTTCAGGGCCTTTCTCAGATTGGGGCTGCTTTGCACCAAGATGCTGGAGTGCAGACAGGTGCCTGCATAGGTCACCACTTCCCAGGCCCAGCGCCAGTGATTCCGGAGGGTTAGGATGTTTATAACAACAATAATCAGGCACAGGTAATACGACGTGTAGAAGACGAGGGAGAAGGCAAGTGACTTCAGGGCCATGGTGTGAGCCCGGGTGCTGGGATCACTCGGGGCCAGGTCTATGGTCCCTCATCTGCCCCAAGTGCCGGCACAGCGAGAACACGAGTGAGAGGGTGGACACCAGGAACGGGAGAAATGGAATTGACCACATAATAATTACATGAGGTAGAAAAAAGTGCAAAGAGACAGTCTGTATTCTACCAGCCAGGGTGTTGTTTCCATGGGAACTCTGGGCAGCAACCATATGCACAAGAATTGTATTCCCAGTGTCTAATGGGATGACTACCAGACCAGATAAGATCAGGGAGCCCAGCAGCAGCCTGGGCACTGACCGAGAAATCCTCCACTTCAGCCCAAAGAAGATGGGGTGAGAGAAGAATGAGATCTTCACACAGTGGAATGTAGCAAGCCAAGCAGTAAGCCAGAAAGTGAGAGAGTTGATGAAGTCCTAGGGGATGCTGAAATAGTAAATTCTGGAACCCAAATCAAAGAAGGCCACGAGGTTGTTCTGGAGGGCCATCCCATGCAGACAGAACCAGGAGGCGGCCAAGGAGGACGCTGCAATCATGTCGCCTGCAAGCAGTGTCTGGCATCGTACCCACTCCCTGATCAACACAGTAACTATGAAGCCATTCTGCAGCATGGCAGCCAACAACTCCAGGAAAAAGATGACCATGGAGTTCAACATGTGTGAGGAGGGCATCTTCTCCAGGGAGGCTCTGCTCAGACTCGGCTTCTCCTCCGGGGCGCTGGGGGACATCCACAGCCTCTCTAGACAAGCCACACTCTCTTGAGACTATAGATTCAGAGGCTTTCCTTGGATTCAGGCAAAAGCGCAGCAACAAGCAAACACCACCACCTCCCCACCCCCACCCCCACCCCCGCCGGTCCTCCAGGATTTGAAAAGAGGATCCCCGTGATTTCCCCGGGCATGCAAATCCCTCCCAGCTCAATGACACCCTGCCTCTGTTTGCCGAACCTGTATCTGCCTGTTCTTCATTAGGGCCAGATGTAGGAAAATGGTAACAGAATAGAGGTTCCAAGGGTGATTGAAAATACTCATATTTTGCACTACATTTCTCACTATACTATTTCTAACTTTTCCTTAAAAGTTAGAAAAAGTCCTTATCCCTGTTTGCCTCCCATAACCACAAACCTTCCCTGACCCTTCATGTCCCAAGTTAATATTTTATTCCATATCCTGCATGTATTACATATGAGTGGAATAAAAAGTCATACATATGCACAAGTCTTGGAAGCACTAAGAAAAGGCTCCCTTTCCCTTCCAGTGACTGCTCATGCTACCTAAAATTTCACTGGCAGGCTCCATATTGGAGTTCAAGGAGTCTCTACTTAAAAAGTGAGTTTCCCTAATGTGTTAACATCAAATCTGTTAGCCATTAACACTTTAGCTTCAATGTGCTTAGAAAACCAAAATTAATCATTTCCCAAGAAGCCTCTGAGGAATTGAGAGAGAATAGATA
This sequence comes from Eschrichtius robustus, assembly GCF_028021215.1. Taxonomy (NCBI): domain Eukaryota; kingdom Metazoa; phylum Chordata; class Mammalia; order Artiodactyla; family Eschrichtiidae; genus Eschrichtius; species Eschrichtius robustus. The sequence continues at coordinate 118,709,888 of NC_090831.1, read as the reverse complement.
CATCATAATGAGAAGAAGGGAAAGACAGAGAATGGAAATAGGGAGATCAGATCCAGAGTGGACATCACAATAAGAGCCAGGGGAAGCAAGAGTTGGTGGGACGATAAGAAGAGCTAAGAATAAATCTCAGAACAAGCCCCCAGGGAGGGACTATTGTCTGTGGGATGAACCACTTCCTATAATAATGCTTAAGATAATAACAACCCACCTGTTAGAACATCACCTTGCCATTTATAAAGTGATTTCACACGTTACATTTTGCCTCCACTGCCGACCATGCAAAGGGACACTGGTTCAGATCAGCCAACCCAGACTGAGGTAGCCATTAAGAAAGATCCAACTAAAGTGGGTTGCAAAAGGCAGGAATGCCTGTGAACGTGAAAACAGACCAAAAAGGGGGAAAACGAAAAGAGAGAGGAGGGTATAAGAAAACAGAGGTAAAGGTGGTGAAGCAAGGAAGATCCCGGAGTCAGGGTCCTCCCCCATGACCATTCACAGATAATAGCCTTGCTTCCCACTTCACATGGTCTCACTCAAGATTCCAAAGGTGAGAAGTCTATGTGTAAAAGATTTAAAATAAATAAAACCAAGGTTAACTATTTACAGTGGAGACCTCAGGAGAAAGAGGTTATGTCACTAGCCTGAAGAGCTGCTTTATTTTTCTCAAAAGGTTATCAAAGAGCAGATAATCCAATCTGACCAATGGTTCTGCAACACAGCTTCAGTGACATGATTTAGTTCTTTGCCTGTTTTCTCTGGCTTCTCAAAGACAGCAGCAATGCGTGGTTTCTGCAGGTTTCACAACATTTTGGCTCTTCTCAGAATCCTTTGGTGAAAGGCCAGCTTCATGATGTCATCAAGAAGTAAGTTGAGGCCATGGTACACACGCCCTGTTGTAGGCACATGTAACCAAGTGTTCCCTGTGTGTTCACAGGCAACTTTCATGTGACTTGCACAGTCGTCAAAACATATGCTTTGCCAGAAACAGTCTTTCCCAAGACTTTTCCTTTTCTACAGTTAACGGCTCTACAAAGTGAATGTTTTCTCCCATTTTGATACTCTTCTACAAGAAGGTTGAAAGAGTACCGTTTCTCAGGCACCTGTTCATCCATCTCTCCGTGCTCCACTAGACATGTCTTAGAGAGGTCCCATGTCCCTAATAAATGGAATATTGCCTGCCATAACAGTAAACAAAGGATGTCACTGTCAACAGCGATTGCAGCCAGAAGCCAACTAAGGAAACTCAGGAAGGAAAAGCATACCTGCCATCCAGCAGCCATCAGAATGCAGCCATTCCCCATGGTGAGCCCTGAGGAAACTCAGGATATGAAAACACAGGATACTGGCCCCAGACAGCTGAAGTGCATCTCAAAGGAATGATTTCAGTGAGCCCAGACTCCTGCATCTTCCCATACATAGAAAAGCGCTAAATTCCTTAACTTGGGATATCTGGTTTTCTTTCATTAACAATAATTTTTGACGTTCAGACTACCTGCCCTTTGTTGCAAAGCTCCTATATATCCTTGCTTGCTCCCCCTAGCTCCCCCCTTGCCTCCTTGGAGCAGTTCTCTCAGGGTTCCTTGAGATGCTGCCTCCTGGGCTTGAAGACCTGAAAATTCCCTCCAAATAAAACATAACCCTCAACCTTTAGGTTGTGAATAGTTTTTAGTCAACATCCCATTCATCATCTGCCTCCAAAAGAGGCCACAGGCAGAGCAACTCTTTTGAGTTGTTGTTAAGAGCCCTTTCAATACACAAAAGCAATCAAAAATACCAGGTGATTCTCACAAGAGTTTGGGTCGTGTTTCTCCTTTCTAAAGGTGTCTCATGCTTGCAAATGAAACATATAAATCCTTTTCTGTAGCACAATTGGCAATATTTTTTTAAGATGATGCCTGAGTCTTCTATGAAATGATGCTAGTGTCAAACACATAACAGCAGAAAGCCAGACTCCAAGTGTATGATTCCAAAAAGATCTATTTGTACTTCCTTCATTTTGGTGCTCGACACTTGTAAAGGAGTTTTTTGGTTTCCGTTCATTAGTTTGCTGCTTCGTTTTGTTTTATTTTTTCTTATTACATTCAAAAATTCACTGAGTCATCTTAAAGACATGTGAAAATACACATTTTATTTGGCAAGGTTTGTAAATCTTGGTGTCCATTCCCCACTGGACCTTTGAGTGACCTGCAGTGTGCAAATACTTCCATATTCTTCCATGGTTTCATCAGGTAACTGATGGTCTGTGCCATAGAAAGGTGGAGAAGGAAGGAAATAACAATGTTTTTAATGGAGAGACTGCACATAAATATGAAGCTAAATCATGCACAGTTTCAACGATGCTCATACAGAATGAGTTCTAAATAATATTTTGGCCCTACAGACTTCCTCTCACTCTTCTATTTAAGTAAATAATTTTGGATAAAACATTGGCTCTGAAAGCAATCCAATATAAAACAGCATTTTAGCTCTCTACAATTAAATTGGGAATTTCCAACATCCTCAATTATCAAAATGTATAAGCAAGTTAAACATTTTTTAATATTCAGGTAAATTTATACAGTTTCCTTTCAAATAAAAATAGCATTTTTATGATAAGGTTAGCCTGCAAGGAGGTCCAGAGTCCAATTTTATTTCAAATCAAAAATTTTTTGAATAGTTCTTTCTCTGTCTTGGACCATTTAAACAAATTGGAAGCAATACAATTAATCTCTTAAAAAATAAATCAATGCTCCTTCCATACTGCCATAAAGTTCACTCTAATGTCTACTGGAGAGAGAAATCATGTTCAACAACTTCTAAATCTGTGGTTTAGAAGCCATGCCTTCCATGGGCTCCTGCTAGTAGTGAAGGGGCAAAGGAAAACTGAGAAGGTAGAACCACAGCTTCTCATCTTCTCTTCACACAAAGCAGCTCTGTTTATATCTACTTTCTAGACTGAGCTTCTGCATAAGATCTAAGTTAAAGACAGAACTCCACTGAAAAAACAAATTTGAAACTACTGTCCTAGATCAAAAGTTATCAAGACGGAAAAAGACAGATTGAGTCAATGCATCTTCTTTCACTCCCTTCCAAACCTCTTCTAAATTTACTGTAAAGGAATTTTTAAAAAATTATCTTCAAGGCACCAATTCACAATGACAGCACAAACATTTGGGAGGCTGGAAAGTATGTAGATGGAAGAGTGGTAAAAACAGAGCAGAGGTGAGGAAACTGAACTCTGTGCAGGCAGAAGGAAAAATCAAAAAATAACTTGACTTTTACTCAGGATTTGTGGTACCAGGTACTATCAAAGAAAAAATGGTAAAAATTAGCAAAAAGTCAGTTTAAGGTTCAGATTCCCAGATCACTTCTCCCCTTTTGCATAACTGAGCAACCACTCCTGCCTACCCCAGGAAAAGACTGGAGGTGTATCCTCTGGAGAGGGTTAAACAGGATCTTTGAGCTGGGTGCATATTAAATACATTTGAGGCAAAGGTATATTGAAAACTGTGAAATTAGCTGGACAAATGCTTTCCCCTCACTTCGAGTCCAGAACATTGGCACCCAGGCCTTCACCCTCCAGGCAGGAGGTAAGAATAGCCTTTTTCCAAGAATTTGAACTTTCCCAGAGGAAGATATCAGAGAGTCCTCTAAAGACACTGATATCAGAGTCCTCAAATAATTGGCCCAGTCAATCACTCTACAGTGAAGCCTATGGTCAACAAGTCCCATTCATGAGCTTGGTTTCCAACCAGCCTTTCCATCCCTCACTCAGCAGACAACAAGGAGTTTGGGACATCTGAGAAAAGATGGAAGATAAGACCAAAACAAAGAAATAAAACAGCTACTTGGAGGAAAAAACAAAGCAAGATAAAGAAATCTTCCCCCCACCCCCCAATATCAATATTCCCAGAGAATTAAGAGAAAATGACAAAACTATATAAAATAAGAGAATGTTGTTTAAAAGCAACACTCAAAATTTTCAAAAGGGGAGCTCTTTGTAAATAAAAGCACATCTGAAATTTAAAACTCAGTAGAAAAGTTGGAAGATAAAATTTATGAAGTATCTCAGAAAATACAGCCAAAAACAAAAAAATGTAGTGAAAAAACAGAGAACACCAGTCCACAATATCCAATACCCAAGTAATAGAAATTCTAAAAAGAGAAATATAATAAATAGAGGGCAGAAAAGCATCAACAAAATAAATGAAGAAAAATTCCCAGAACTAAAGGATATGGATTTTCATATTAAGAGGATCCACCAAGTATCTGGCACATCATCATAAAATTTCAGAATACTGAGCATAAAGAGAAGATCCTTCTACAGAGGGAAAAGAGGGAGGATACCAAATGCAAAATATTAGAAATTGAGTGGTTTTAGTCTTCTTGAAAGTAATTTTGGAAGCTAAAAGGCAATGTTAACAATTATCTCTAACCTAGGTCCTCTATCTGGATACTCAAGTGCAAGGTGGAAATAAAGAATATTCAGACAAGCCAAGCCAAGTCTCAATAAAAGACGTTCTATATACCTTACTTTCTATATACTTCTATATACTTTACTTTCTATATACTTTCTCTGGGAACTACTCCTCCAAAGCTAGAGAGTACACCATGATAAAGGAAAAAATAGGGTACAGACAATACAAGATCCAAGATAAGAGAGATGCAAACAACTCACTAGGATGATTGAAAAGGCAGATCTCTAAATGAAGGGAGGTGCACCAAGCATGGGGACACGTCCATTTAGAAGCAGGACAAGAGGCTCCAGGAGAGACTTTCTCAGACAAAATCTTTGAATACCTGATGAGACCAAAATTGTTGAGAAAGATTTAAACCACTGATAAAGAGCTTGAGGGCCCTCCCTGGTGGTCCAATGGTTAAGAATCCGCCTTCCAATGCAGGGGATGCAGGTTGCGGGTTCGATCCCTGGTCAATGCGGATCCCACATGCGGCACTGAGCCTGCACACCCTAGAGCCTGCACGCCACAACTAGAGATAACCCTGCGCACCACAATGAAAGATCCTGCATGCCGCAACAAAGATCCTGTGTGCCACAAGTAACACCCGACAAAGCCAAATAAAGAAATTAAAATAAATATTTTTTAAAAGTTATTAAAAAAAAGAAATGAAGTGTTTTATTAAAAACAAAAAAAAGTTTGAGAGCAAAAGCAAACATAACAATTACTAACTGAACAGAAAGCAAAAATCCGTACAGGAAAGGAAAAAATATTGTTTAATAAATGGTTCCATCATGAATAACATTTACATTTTCAATAAAAGAAAACTTGTTTGTCCACTCACAACACTTCTGACACCAAATGGCGAGAGGGTCTCACACCAACAAATTCTCCAGTCTCCAGTCATCAACCGGATGGCCTACAGTTGAATTCTGGCACTGACTACTTGAAGCTAGTGCAGACTCACAGGTCAAGGGCTCAGTCCCACAAGACTGCTTTCCACTTGTCACCTGTACTTCTGACCAATCAGCTATAAATTGGGGGTTCCCACACCACCACCTTAGGTTTAATAATTTGCTATAACAACTCACAGAACTCAGGGGAACAATTAACTTACGTTTTGGGGTTTATTATAAAGGATTCAGATGAACAGCTAGATGGAAAACTACATAGAGCTGTTAAAAAACAAAATTCATCGTAGTAAAATTTAACATCTAATTGACTTTACTGAACAATGAAGGAATCAGGCAGCATGCCATCTATCCCAGCAATAGAAAGGAGCTCCACTCAGCTACAGAAATGGAAAAGTTTTTAAAGGTGGAGAGGAGGAGGAAAAAGGAAATTACTGTATTAGCAAAAAAATGCATTCTTTTAGGCAAAGTTGCCCTCCTAAGGGGAACAGAAGGGGCCCATCCAGTGGACTATCTCATTATTGCTGATCAGGTAATTCAAGGTTGACTGGAAAAGTTTACGTTTCTGGGAGAGGTTATAACTGCAATTAGGTTAGGTATTTAAGTCTTGGTTTGCCGATATGGGGCCTTAACACAAGTGACTCCACTTGGGGCCTGTTTCTTCTTAACAAGACAAGGTGCAGAAGGCTTCTGAGTGCAGTTCCCCACCCTTACAGCATGTGGATGTGTTCACCAATGGCCTCTGAATCCCCTTGTTTAGGGTTTTTATGGAGGCTCTATTATGTAGGTATGACTAATTAAATCATCGACCACTGGTGATTAACTCAATCTTCAGACCCCTCATCTCCCCAAGGCTGGTGGTGGAGGTGAAAGTTCCAGCCTTCTAATCAAGCCTGGGTCTTTCTGGTGACCTGCCCCCATCCTGAAGCTGGGGCCCCCAATCATCTCATTAGCATACAAAGAGGCACTCCTACCACTCCAGAGAAGCCAAGAGTCTTAGAAGCTCTTTTGTCAGGAATTGGGATCAAAGACCATATAGTAGAACAAAAGATGCTCCTGTTACCCCTAACACTCAGGAAATTACAAGGGTTTAGGAGTTCCGTGTCAGGAACTGAAGGCAGGGACCAAATGTATATTTCTTATCATATCACAGTCCTAATATTTCAAATACTGAATATTGATCTAGCCAACATCACAATTAAACTATATTGAAAAGTGGGATGAAAGTGTCTGCCATGGAAATGAAGTGAGGAAGAACTAAGTTTTCACATTCCATAGTGGAATGAATGCCTGAGACTGAAAAATCAAAAGTAGCAATACAAGCATATAATTTAGAGACAAAGACAGAAACACACACACACACACACACACACACGTGCACACATCAAAGGAAGTGAAAGTAGTTGCCTTAGGAAAGGGGGAATGGAAAAAGATGGGAACAAGAACCACTGTTTTTCAAAACAAACTGGTAGAAATATCTGGCTCTTTAAACTAGATGCATATATAATTTTGATTAAATTTTAAGGAAAAATGAGAAAAGGCAACAAGTAGAGGGCTATAAACTAAGATATCCAAGTTATTCTTCCTTGGTTTTTGTAAGTGGCAGTGCTCGTAGAAGCACAGATTCATTTTCCTCTTGCAATTAAGTATTGGACTGCTGTCCTCCATAAACAGGAATTATAATGATCTAATATTATTCATAATTTTATTAAAATCTTCCAAGTATGTGTTTTTCATAATCATTTGGAGGAAGAAAGGGCAGAAGTCAATATGAGTCATGTTTCTAAAATGGCTTAATCATTTTGCTTCAAAAAATCATAATCTAAGATTTCCATTTTTCAAATGGTGATTTTTCTCCTTATTTTTTCCTTCCAACCCCTCCATCTTGTGCCTCCTCAGACCCTTGAACACCGTCACCCCTGCCACTCAGCATCATACAGCTTCCTGGAGGCATAAGGGGTGAAGTGTTGGTGGTAGCCGATTATGAAACACTTCTTGGGATGAGGCCAAAATGTGCTGACCTATATACCACTACTAGTGGGAACTGGGTGATAAAATAAAGAGGCAAACGAAGAACATAGCATCCAATGTGCTGCCACAATGATGTGGAAGTTCACAGATTTCCTCTTAAACTCAGTGGAGAAGAGAAGGAGTTAAAAAAGAACATAGCCAAGATATGGGAGCAACCAAGGTGCCCATCAAAGGATGAATAGATAAAGAAGATGTGATATATATAATGGGATATTACTCCGCCATTAAAAAGAATGTTGCCGTTTGCAACAACATGGATGGGCCTAGAGGGCATTATGCTAAGTGAAATAACTCAGTCAGAGAAAGATAAATATTGTATGATTTCACTTGTATATAAAATCTAAAAAATAAAACAAATGAACAAACATAACAAAACAGAAACAAAGTCACAGATACAGAGAACAAACAGGTGGTTGCCAGGGGAAGCGGGGCAGGGTGGGGAGGACAGGTGAGGGAGATTAAGAGGTACAAACTTCCGATTACAAAATAAATGAGTCACAGGTATGAAATGTACAGTGTGGGGAATATAGTCAATAATTATATATTATCTTTGTGTGGTGACACATGGTAACTAGACTTATCATGGTGATCATTGTGAAATGTATAGAAATAATGAATCACTATGTTGTGTACCAGGAACTAACACAGTGTTATAAGTCAATTATACTTCAAAAACAAACTCATAGAAAAAGAGATAGGATTTGTAGTTACCAGAAGCAGTCAAAAGGTACAAAGTTCCGCTTATAAGATAAACAAGTGCTAGGGATATAAAGTACAACATAATAAATACAATTAACACTGCGGTATGTTATATAGGAAAATTGAGAGCAAATCCTAAGAGTTCTCATCACAAGGAAAAAAATTTTTTCTATTTCTTTAATTTTGTATCTATATGAAATGATAGATGTTTACTAAACTTACTGTGATAACCATTTCATGACATAAGTATGTCTAATCATTATGCTATATACCCTAAACTTATATAGTGCTGTGCATCAATTGTATCTCAATAAACCTGGAAGAAAAAAAAAAAAATGCATTCCCAACTTTCCAGCTCCTCCTGACAATCCCCATAGAAAATTCCCATCATTTTGTCTGCATCTCCAGAAATGAAGGAAATAGAGGGATTTCAGTGGGCTGCAGTGGTAGTTTCCAACTGGGTAAACATAGGGAAGGATGGCAGAATGGTGGCAGGAACACTGGGTGAGTGTGGAACCAGTAGGGAATGAGCACTGGCCTCCCAGGCAGGTAGGCTGGCGGAGTAGTTAGTTTTTGCCCATCAGACCATGGCAATATAAGTAAGAGGAAAAGGAATCCCCTGGCAGTCCAGTGGTTAGGACTCTGTGCTTTCATTGCCGAGGGCATGGGTTCAATCCCTGGTCTGGGAGCTAAGATCCTGCAAGCCACACCGGCAAATAATAAAAATAAGAGGCGAGAAATAATTTTTAAAATCACAAGTTATTAAGTAGAAAGTTCTAGGAAATAAATATAATCTCAAATTGAACCATCATTCATTGAAAATCTAATTTGTGGCTGGCATTAGGCTAAGCACGTCTGCATATAGCATTTTCTCATTTAATCTTATTTAAGGATGCCATATGTGCTCCAGATTTTGCTCTTTATTATTAGATACACTGTCTATGCCTTTGTTTTTTTTCTGCAGGAAAATATCAAGAAGCTCCTGCAACTCTGCCTTTACCCTTGATGGAAAATCAGGAAGCCACGTGGCTTGACAGGGTTTTCCATTGCCCGGTGGGGCCAGAAGAAACCAGCTCTACCTACCTGCATTTTTTCAGTGTCTGAATCTCAAATTTCTGAACCAAGATTGCTGTTTGGAAAAACTAACAAATGTTTTTGCCATCTCCCTGTTTCTCCTCTTCCCCATAATGTTTCTTATTTACCACCAGGTGGCAATGAATAAATATGCCCAAGCAGGCAAACATTAGGGAGAATCTAAGAAAATATGACATTCCAAAGAAATTTACAAAAATAAATGCTCATCTTAACATTCTACAAGTTTAAATTAACTTAGAGCCAGTTTGTTGTAAAGGGTACGTAATTAAGTTTCAGAAGACTTGGACTTGGTTTTATTTGTCATTTTCTCAACATGTAACCTAGGATTAAACCTCCTCTTTTTCAACCTCGGTGTGTACAACTTAACAATAAAAACTTGGCAAGTTTGTGAACTGTCACCAAGCAATACATATATATAAATATTTTGTCCATTGCTGAGGCCTGTATATTAGTTATAGAGTAAAACAGGCACAACCCACAAAAGATGGTACCGACAAAGCAAAAGAAACAAAATGCAAGCTCAAGTTTTCTGTCTATTGTTTTCCTTTTCTGAAGGGAAACTTATTCCCACAACATTCCTGCTCCAATACCTTTCCTCATTTAAAAAACAAAATGCCTTTTATGTTTCTTACTAATGAATAAATCTCAAATCTTGTAACAGCTTCTTTGTAAAGTTCTGAAATTCTGCTTCTTTCTCTCAGAACATTCAGCAGCACCTGCTTCATCCGATGCTTTCTAAAGGGGTCTCTCTTGTAGAATGGGCATCAAAGACTCAGACTAAATGTCCTCAAAGTTCTCTGCCAGCCTGAGAGTGCCTGTTTCTGACTCTTCTCTCTTTCCCAGTCGCTGTGGGAAAACTTTTTACCTCCTTCTTTTTCATCAGTCTCTCTGGGAAAAAGTCCAACTTCACCATCTCTCCAATGCCTTAAAGCTACTCATAATTTTCACTATGCACAATTAAGATACCTCATTAATCCAAAAATCAGTCTAATAATAACAATTCTAATTATTTTGCCCTATTCTGAACCTGATATGTGGGAAGAGTGGGGTGAGCTCTTGGAAATCATGAATGTGCCAGCTCCATTAGAAGGACAGGTTAAGAGCAGCTGACCCAGAGGACAGCTGCCTGCCTGGAGATGGATGGGAGACCATGGCTCTGAATTTTCCCAGTGAACCAGAACCAGCTCTGATCCAGGTCTGGGAGCTAACTGGGAAGGAGAAAAAAGTGGAACAGAAAGAGCCATCCTCTAGAGAAGTCATACTTCACACCCCAGCCAACCTGTGAGGACAACTCAGTTGAAATCGTTTGGGGATCTATCTTGCCCCCAAGACCTGTTCTGACATGTACGTAAAAAGGCAAATATACAGATACTCTTTGCTACTTTGTTTATAATAGCAAAAAATCTAGAGAAAAAAATAAAAGCATAAATGTCCTCATTAAATTATTAGTTCTCAGTGCCACCCCCCAAGAGATATCTAGGAAATTTATGCAGGTGTTGATTGTCATGATCTTTGGGGCTACCACTGGTATTTACTGGTTGGGGGCCATGATGTATCTCACACAAGGAAGAATTTTCCCCATCCAGCAAGGACTCTGGGTGTCCTGCCACAGTACTGTCGGTGAAAAACATCTAAGCCAAGAACTTAACTCCACTATATATAAACACAAAGCAAATTTTGCACAGTTTTAATATATGTTGATTTCTAAGAATGGAACCACCAAATAAACTGAGGCACACTGGAACTTTGTTTAGTTTGAATCTTTACCACGAATTGTTCATCATCTCAGAAAAATCTTGAAGTCCATGGCAATGTCATCCAGGGTATTTAATTCAGCAACAAATCACACCCAGATCTGTCTGCATTTGGGAATGTAGCACTCACTTGAGTCTATATTGGTACAAGCATCTGTCTACTTGATGATGTCATCTGCTGCAGTGTGCCCAAGTCATTTATATATCAAAGCACATGTTAATTTATTATAAATGTTTTTTCTTTATATCCTTATATTACAATTAGAACATTATATTGACTTTTAATCATATTTTAAGTAACTTGTATTATTTATGAATTTCATTTCAGGACAGTATGGGGGTATTCTCCGATGTTTTTATAAAAAGGAGTCATTGGTCCAGACAGAGTATCTATAATAAAATATGATACATTATATTATGGAAAACTCTGCAACACTTAGAAGAATTAGCTAAATCTGCATATACTCATATGGAAAAATCGTTAAGACAGATAGTTGAGTGAAGAAAGCTGTTTCAGAGAAATTTATATGGTATGTACAGCGAATACCAATTAAATAAAAATACATGCACACAAAACCACACTATGTATGATGATATACATATATAGAGAGGAAAAACTGCATGGAGGAAACATCTGAAAGTCTGTAAAACTTATAGCAAGGGGATGGAATCAGGAATGGTAGCCAAAGTGGATTTCCACTTTATTTGTAATGCTTAAATGTGTACAGAGAATATATGCAGGTATTCATTACATAATTAAAAACTGCTAAAATTAAAATTTTGAAAATAACTGCTGGGAAAAAAAGCTATGCTTGGGTTCTCACAGTTGTCACTCCCTTGTTCCTGGCTTGAACTTCAGGGAGGCCGTCTGCAAGAGCAGCCCGAGCATAGCTAGGCCACTGCGCCCCTGGAGCCAGCTCTCCTGCTGGAGGAACTTCACCCGTGCCAGGCAATCTGAAGGCTCTCTGAGCCCCACCTGCAGTCCCTCCGCAACAGTCGGCCACGTCTGGATTCCTGCATCCTGCACAGGAGACTGGAATAGAAAACACTTTGACCCGGGTCCCCACCTAGCCCAGGTGGAGCCCTCCACTGAGCGTGACACCAGTGGGAAATGGGCTTTCCAATTCAAAGGTCTGCCACTCCAGGGAACAGCGCTGCATTTTCACCATCAGCCATAAAGGCGGCCCTTACGTAAGCCTCCTTGCTTTTGGGCTTTACACACAGGAGAGTAGGGCCAATTTCATGCAGCCGTCAAGACAGGACTGAGCCAAACTGGGCTCCCTCCCTCTGTTCCAGACCAAGACTCAGTGAAGCATTAGGAGACCCCAGCCCCATGACAGGAAGGAGATAGGAGCATGACAGAAGGGTTACAGGGAACCCCTGGGCCTTCTGCTATCACCACAGGATCAAGGGCTCAATGTACTCTGAGAAAGAAAGTGGGTACCTGATCCCACAGTGCCATGCGACTAAGTCATAATGATTTGTGGTTATGGTCAGCACAAAGGGCCCCCTCTCTGAAGTTCGCTGGGCTTACTGTCCATATTAAATACAACAGAAAACTTGGAATCACCTTTTGGAAAGGCAGCTATAGCAGTAGAAGAGTACATTTAGACAACCCAGTTTGGAGGAAGATGTTCTAAACATAACAGATCCATCTGCATGCATGGAACAGTCATTTCCCCAAGTCCCAGCAGCCTGGAGGACAGGTGACGCATCACAATGGCACTAGGCTGTGTGTGCCCCAGCCTGCTCTGTGGATCCCCACGCCCACCCCCCGGGCCTCCACATCCCCACACAGCTGTGCAGGGCTCTGCTCCCACAGCTGTCAGGCTCCCCACTGTGGCTGCCCATCCGGCCGCTGCTCTGCCTGCCCATGTCCTCACGTCACCACCACGCCCTGCAGTTCCCAGAGGAATGTTCCTGCCTCAGAGGAGCATGCTCTTTCCTTCAACCTTCAACCTTAGACACACCTTAGACAAATAGGTCAGGACCAGAACACCTGAGAAAACTTCCCTGATGGCAAGACCAGAGTGCTATGAGAGGTCACACACCTTCACTCTCTCCAAACCCCGATGGGAGTTCCCTGCCTTCCAGGCGTCCAGTTAGGTGACATTCTTTACTGCTTCTTTATTTTTTACCCCCGAGTCCCCAGAACCTAGCCGTCACTAACAACCTCTTCACAGACATAAGATTCCTCCTGGTGTCTACACAGACAAGCATTAAATGTGATTTAGAGTGTGAGTTCTGGTGTCAGGCCCACGGGGTTTGAAGGTCACCTTTACCATCACCTAGCCTGAGCTAGTTAATTTCCTGGCTTTCAGCTTCCTCATCTATAAACGAGCACACCACACAAGTCTCCTCTAAACGTTAAATGGCAACATGCGTGCAGTGCTCAGCACGGTCCTGGTTCACGCAAGACTCCAGAAGAGCATCAGTGTTCTGTCCCAGGGCCACCTGGAAAGAGTGCAGAGGAAACCCCCACCACAACTTCCCGAGGCAGAGATGGGCATTTTAGAGACCTGTATTCTGATGTGTATACCGTCTCCTTTCTTTAGCACTGTTTTCTTATCTCATAATGCTTCCATGGAGAATGGGAATTCTAAAATTATGCTGGATTGTGACTTTGTTTGGGGGACTTCTGAGTAAAGAGTATTCATAGGATTGTAGCTCTTAGGACCCAGGGGCCTTCAGAGATGGTGTGGTCCTGCCCCTGACTTCAGGTAAGATCTTATTAGCCCCAGTGGAAGCCAAGAGAGCTCAAGAGACCTGGCTAGGGTCTCATAGTAAAGGATGAGGGATCAAAGGCAGAAAGAAGTTAGGATTAATCCAATAAAATTAGGACATTTGGTCACTTCCATTGTATGCAAGTGTCCATGGTTCTTGGTGTCAAACCCTCAACTTCCTAAGAACCAAGGGCATTTCTGTACAAAAACTATGCTTGTTCACTGCTGTCCCCAAAGGCCACTTACAATTAGATGCTTCCTCAAGACTTAGCTATAAAAGGAACAGTAATTATGATAATAACAGGTTAGTGCCATTTTTCTATTTTCCTACTGGTTTTCTTTCTAGTTCTGAGAATTGCAAAATGACAGCGAGGGATGTATTTCAAGCTGGACAAGTGACAAAGGAAGAGGGAACAGAAACAAATCCTCACCAGGAAATAAAAGACAAGTAAAGGGGCTTCCCTGGTGGCACAGTGGTTAAGAATCTGCCTGCCAGTGCAAGGGACACGGGTTCAAGCCCTGGTCCGGGAAGATCCCACATGCCGCGGAGCAACTAAGCCCGTGCGCCACAACTACCGAGCCTGCGCTCTAGAGCCCGCAAGCCACAACTACTGGGCCCATGCGCCACAACTACTGAAGCCTGCGTGCCTAGAGCCTGTGCTCCGCAACAAGATAAGCCACGACAATGAGGAGCCCACGCACTGCAACGAAGAGTAGCCCCCGCTCGCTGCAGCTAGAGAAAGCCCGCGCACAGCAATGAAGACCCAAAACAGCCAAAAATAAAAACAAACAAATATTTTTTAAAAAGACGAGTAAAGGACAAAGTAAGCTCCGGTGCCTCTCGGGACAAATCCCCGCTTTGGGCAGAAGGCCAGGCCCACGGGGAGGATGCCGAAGACCCGGCCCGAGGGAGCGAGCTGGAGGGCAAAGGGGCGGGAGACAGTGACCTTCATTTTCAATCCAGCTGGACTGCGGCGAGACAGAAGCAAAGCCTCCGTCGCAGAGCAGAAGCAGGAACAGGACACACTAGACAGAGAAAACATCATTGTGTGGCTGGAATTTCCATTCGCTTCATTCTCCTACCAGGTGCCCAGCAACACGGCAAACAAAAGACTGGCCTGCTCACGGGTAACCGTCCCCGGCACCGGCACCCGCTCCTCCCAAGAAAACCGAGGTCTGAACGCAGAGCCCCACACCATGACTTCGTTTGGACAGAGCCTCTCTGGGGAGACAGAGGCGGCGGCTCCATCCCCCATCACACCTCACTGCACAGCTTCACAAATGTCCCCTTGAAGTATCTGGGCCGTTTTCAACCAATGTTCTGCCCCAGAAGTGTCACCAGGGAAGCCCATTAACTATTTCCTGACAATAAAAATACAATCTGGGTAATAAAATAAAGCCTAACCTTTTTTTTTTCCTTGTGCTTAGTCCGGTTTCACTTGCTCACAGGCCGTCACCGTGCAGAGGCCTCGCACCCGGCTCTTCCGACCGGAGTTCCTAGTGCGGAATGGCTGCCGCCAGCACCTCGCCTCAGGCGGGCGTGTGCAGAAGTGAGGCGAACGACACTGCATCCAAGATGGCAGCCGGGGGCCGTGTGCAGAGAGGCTGCACGTGACGGTGCCCCCAAGATGGCGACCGGGGGCCGTGTGCAGAGGCTGCACGTGACGGTGCCATCCAAGATGGCGGTCAGGGCCGTGTGCAGAGCCTGCACGTGATGGTGCCATCCAAGATGGCGGTCGGGGGCCGTGTGCAGAGAGGCTGCGCCTGGAGCTGACATCTGGAGCCGCGAGCAGCACTGCTGCGCTGGAAGGGGGAGAAGTCTGTCCCGTCCCCTCCCCTCCCCGCTGAGGAGATCCCTATAAGGCAGCCCCACCCACGGCCTAGGGGCGAGCACTATGCTCTAAAGCAGAGCTTGCATCTCTCCAGTTTTTGATCAGATAATAAAGCTTTCCTTTGCTTCTGAACCAAACTTGGTCTCAGTCTATGGGCTCGAGCGACACCAGGCAGGAGGACCCGTGTTGGGGCCTGACTCGAAAGGGTCAGTAACAGAAGGCACCTGCTGCATGTCCGCCTACTCTCTTGTTCTCTCTCGAGCCACCTTTTTCCAAGGCCTCTCTGGTTCTCTGCCTCTCCCTCGCCACCGCCAATCCCGTTTCTCAGTTTCCCCGGCACGCACGCCCCACTCAGCCAAACAAAATCCCCGTTAACGATTCTGACTCCAACTACGGTCCCGTTCCCAATTCCTATGCGTTTTTTCCCACAGCACCAAACAATTCCTCAACACTGGCTGAGTGTCCTACAATTCAACAGAATTCTGACGTTATCTACCCCAGGTTAAGGGCTCATTCCCACCAGACTGCCCCCACTTCCAACACCAATAGCAAGTCTATAGATCAGAGGCTCCCATGACCCCCTCCTCGGGTTGGATTAATTTGCTAGAGCGGCTCACAGAACTCAGGAAAACAGTTTACTTATTAGATTACTGTTTTATTATAAAAGGATGTAATTCAGGAACTGCCAGATGGAAGAGATGCACGAGGTAAGGCAGGGGGTAGAGGATGAAGCTTCCTCTCCAGGCACCAGTCTCCCAGAATCTTCATGTGTTCACCAACCCATAAGCGCTCCAGATGCTGTCCTTTTGGGTTTTTACGGAGACTTCATTATGAGTCATGATTGGTTAAATTGCGGGCCATTAGTGATTGATGGAGCCCCTCTCTTCTCCCAAGAGATTGGGGTGGGACTGAAAGTTCCAACCCTCTAATCACATGATAGGTTCTCCTGGCAACCAGGCCCCCTATCCTTAGGCTACCGAGGGGCTTTCCACAAGTTGCCTCATTAACATAACAAAAGACACTTTTTATCACTCTCATCGGAAGAAATTCCAAGAGTTTTAGGTGCTGGTCAGAAACAGGGACAAAGACCAAATGTGTATTTATTAAATTACAATAGCACATTGATTCATCACAATTATCTCTAAAGCATTTAACCCAGGGGGAGGGGGAGGAGAAGAGCAGATATTCATTCCAGAACACCTACTTCCACAATGAGATATGTCTTTTAAAAATCAAAAACATGGGACTTCCTTGGTGGCGCAGTGGTTAAGAATCTGCCTGCCAATGCAGGGGACATGGGTTTGAGCCCTGGTCCGGGAAGATCCCATATGCTGCAAAGCAGCTACGCCCGTGCGCCACAACTACTGAGCCCGTGTGCTGCAACTACTGAAGCCTGCACACCTACAGCCCGTGCTCGGCGACAAGAGAAGCCACCGCAATGAGAAGCCCGCGCACCACAACAAAGAGTAGCCCCCGCTCGCCGCAACTAGAGAAAGCCCGTGCACAGCAACGAAGACCCAAGGCAGCCAAAAATAAATAAATAATTTTTTAAAATCAAAAATATGCCTCTATCAATGATTATACAGTTGACCCATGAATAACCCGAGTTTGAACTGCCTGGATCAACTTCCATGTTGATTTTTTTCCAATAAATATGTACTACAGTACTACACGATCTGAGGTTGGTTGAATCCTGCGGGTGCAGAATCGCAGATATGGAGGGCCAACTATAAAGTTATATTTGGATTTTTGAGTGTGCAGTGGGTCAGCGCCCCTAACCCCCAGGTGATTCAAGGGTCAAATGTATATCAGTTGGTTAACTTCCCTCAGTTCCCTGTTGTTCTACTGGTGAAACATCACTCATACATGCTTTCCACTCACTGCCTAAGTTTGAGCCTTATTATTCTTCCCAAGGCCATTGTCTCTGATTCTCTCCTTCCTCTGTAGTCTTACCTCCATTGACCACCAGAGCTCAAAACCCTCTCTGATCACGTGGCTCTTATGTTCCAAACTGTTGCTGCCCCCAGATTATACAGAGAAGAAAGTTCAAACTCTGGAAGCTGTTCCCCAAAGCCAATGCCAACCTGCCTTCCTGAGCTTATCTCCCATTTCTCCCTCCTCACCCCAGCCCATCACACTGCATTGCAGGCCGTTTCCTGGACAGACCGCCATTTCCCACACAGTATACGTATCCAGCTGCTGCCTGCCTGGACCTAAAACAACCTTTGCTACACACCTGACTCTCACCAGCCCCTGCACAGCCCATCAACACTCTGCCTCAAGCCCTCTCCTCTCTCCCTGGGACTAAGACTCAGCCTCATGACTTGACCCTGCTTCTGCCCTTGGCCCTCCTCCCCAACCCCACTCCCATCTATTCTCTGCACACAGGCCAGAGTGACCCCTTGAAAAGGTAAGTCAGAATGTGCATCTCCCTTAAAGGGAACCCTCCTACACTGTTGGTGGGAATGTAAATTGGTACAATCATTATGGAGAACAGTATGGAGGTTTCTTAAAAAGCTAAAAATAGAGCTACCATATGATTCAGGAATCCCACTCCTGGGCATATATCCAGACAAAACTATAATTCAAAAAGATATGTGCACCCCTATGTTCGTAGTAGCACTATTCACAATAGCCAGGACCTGGGAATAACCTAAATGTCCATTGACAGAGGAATGGATAAAGATGTGGTACATATATACGATGGAATACTACTCAGCCATAAAAAAGAATGAAACAATGCCATTTGCAGCAACAGGGATGGACCTAGAGATTATCATACTAAGTGAAGTAAGTCAGACAGAAAAAAACAAATATATGATATCACTCATATGTGGAATCTCGAAAAATGGTACAAATGAACTTATTTACAAAACAGAAACAGACTCACAGACTTAGAGAACAAACTTATGGTTACCAAAGGGGCAATGTGGGGGGAAGAGATAAATTAGGTGTTTGGGATTAATATGTATATACTACTATATATAAAATAGATAATCAACAATGACCTACTGTATAGCACAGGGAACTCTACTCAATATTCTGTAATAAGCTATATGGGAAAAGAATCTGAAAGAGAATGAATATATGTATATGTATAACTGAATCACTTTGCTGTACACCTGAAACTAACACAACATTGCAAATCAACTATAGAAAAAATAAATAAATAAATGTGCATCTCCCTTGACTGACCCCTTCCCTCAAAGGAAAGAAGGGTTGCCATCTCACTCAAAGGAAAAGCCAAAATGTCTTGGAAGGCCCTATATGTGCTGTTCCCTCCCAATACCTCTCTATTACCCCTCTCCCTCTTGCGCTCTGACCTAAAACACCAGCCTCCTTGCCCTTCCATGAACTTCTGCACAAGCTTGCCCACAGCTCTGGGGCTGTGTCTTCCATGTGGGTTGCTTTTCCCTCCCATCTGGATCTACCTCGTGCATTCCCTCCCCTTCTTCAATTCTCTGCCCCAAACTCACCTTATCGGTATAAAATCGGGACTTCCTGGTATAACGCCTATCCCTTTACACTGCTTTAATTTTTCTCCCAGGATTTCTATCTGAAAAACATATTTTGTTATTTATTTGTGTATGGTCTGGTTCCTCCCCCTAGAATGCAAGTTCAGTGAGGGCAGTTTGTTTCTGTTTCCTTGTTTATAGGTGTATCCACAGCACCTAGAATGGTGCCTCGCTCATAATAGGAACTCAATAAATAGTTGTTGAGTGAATGAAACAAAGTGCCCTATTGAAGTCACACTGCCAGGCCCAACCCAAAGTCCACCCTTTTTCCCATATTATTCCTGTCAAAATCAGCATCCTGTATTCCATGGCTGTTTGCTTCTGCCTCCGCCTTAGGGCTTACAGGAGCTGCCTTCCACTTGGGGAGATCCCCCCAAAATAAAAAACACACAGAGAAGTGCTCCGAGAAGGTAAAGGAATCGTTTCCATGTGAGGAAGCTGAGTCTCAGAGAGGTTAAAAAAATGCCCATGGCCTTACACCCAGGAGGCAGAAAGCCAGAATTCTACTCCAGGTCAGTACGGATCCAGTGGTTACTAAACATCTCTTCCACTAACCCTCAGTGCCTCTCAAAAACAAACAGAAATTTCTGAAGTAAACTAAACACCCAGTACAATGAGTACAGGTCTTAACTTTAGTCTAATAAATAGCACTTTCCAAGAATTATTTAAAAAGAAAGAAAGAAAGGAAGGAAGGAGGAGTGGAAGAAAGAAAGAAAAAGAAAAGAAACAGTGCTGCCACTTTTGCTTAGTCGGTGCTCTGTCCAGATGATGGGGAGCTTGTCAACAAGAAGGCTTAAGCAGAGTGAAGCCTCTCCCTCTAGCTCGTATCAAGAGACACTTTCAAATAATGGTCGTTCTTTCTTCCCAGCCAGCACCTCCTAGACGATTTGGTTTCTGCTTTTCTGTCTGTGTCTAGAACTGAAGCCAGAAGGTAAGGCAAACCCTTCATCATACCACTATGAGCCCCCCCACCCCTTCCTTTCCTGCCTGGGTCTTACCTTCCCTCCTCTCAGAGGCTGTCATTACTGGGATGACACCGACAAGCTAAGAAAGCTACTTTCTAGCCTAAAGCCTACCCATTATCATTATCATAATAATTAGAATTTTTTAAAAATCACTGTCACCTTCATATCATGCTGATGAATATCCCCAGGACATTCTAAAATTTTATAAACAGTAATTATCTGCTGATGGCATACCTGGAATTTGAGGATACAGATGCAGTTACCCACTTTCCTCACCAGGTGGCGCTCACACTTTATGACCTGCGGCCTGGGTACCTTCTAAACTCAGGGATGTATTTGGAGAAGTGTACATTAACGTTTTAACAGAGGTGGTTGGTATCTGTACCATTCAAACATGTATGTTTCTGTGTGTATACATTTATAACAGTAATTTCCTAACTAGAACTTGTTGGAAGAAGTTATAGATTGTCCTATTAGAATCCCTTTATTAAAAACTTCTTCAAAGCAAAATTTAAAAGGAATCAAATTTATGCTCAGTTAATAGGCCCCATACTTATCTAATACTTCTTTTATAAGACAACAATAACTATTGCCTCCAGACCATAGGACCAGTAAATGAAAACCATAAGTGTGGGTTATAACCATCTACATCTCAGCCCTCTCTAGAGGTTAGTTCCCCAGAACTCCCAGCCTAGACTAGCAATAAAATTGGCAACTTTACAAATAATCTCGGTTAACCAAAGCTGACAGTTTATTTCGACCTTCTCCTCTCTCATACTAGCTAAACTAAAAATGACTTGGAAACATAACTAGTTTACCTCTTTCTCTTCTCTTCCAGCGGTCTAACCCGCAAACGTTTTTTGATGAGGACAAAGCTATCTCTCTTCACCCAGGGGATTCTGGTTTAACACTTGTCTCGACTTGTTCTTATTAAATTTCTGACATGCCCCAGTTCACTGAGACTCATTTGTTCTCTTCCTTCTTTTCCTCCCTCCTACCTGCCCAAGCATTCACGCAGCGTATTAATTTCTCAGGTCAGCAATGTTATCTTCTCAGGCAGTCAAGCAAACAGGTTAAAGTAGAAACACAACAATTTCTCATGAGACACACACAAATATCAGTATAAGGAATTTTGAGTCTTCATGTGACTGACCCTTCCACGATTTCATGTCACTGCTCCAGATTTTGAGTCTTCATGTGACTGACCCTTCCACGATTTCATGTCACTGCTCCAGAAACCAAAGGAAATAATAGGATGGTTGTGAATTGGTTTTATTTTTACTTTGGAGTGAGGTCAGTTAAGAATGGGAATGAGGAAGGTGTGGTCAAGCTTGTACCTAGATACGTGCTTGGATGTAATGCATAACCCCAAGAGAATTCCCATTTCACCCCCTTTGTCTCTCCCATCAGCACCAGAAACAATCTGACTTCCTTCTCTGTGTCTGCTACTATCCATTCTTCAACTCAAGTTTCCTCTTCTCTGTGGCCCATGCTGCAATGCAACGGAGGCTTACAGCTTCTCCGCCACCTTCTTGCCTCTAAGACAAACAGAATGCTTTGGAGGATGTTAACATTGAAAAGAGAGACAGGATTTTTTTAAGTGCAGGGAGAATTGCAATACGACCTGACAGTGTTAGAGTGGTTTTATTCCCATAATGCCTCACAGTCTAAATGGCTCCAGAGTGATTTCTCCCAGCTCTTTCATTACTCTTCTCTTGCCTCTTCTTGAGATCTGAACTTCAACATAACATCCCTTTTAATTCAGGGGCTGATGCTACTCAGACTCTGCCATCCTTCAGGAGACTTTTCCTTTGATTCTCCCAAATCTGTCTTGCAAATAACACTGTGTAGGAGAACACGAAAATGAAAAGGAAGTGGCCTTAAGTTATGTGGGGTACCAGGAATATCTGTTTGCATACTTGATCATATTTATACTCTCATTTACCGTGAGGTAGGTGTTTAGAACCAACATCATTATCATCATTTCCCCCATTTTGTAGATGAGGAAGCTGAGGCTCAAGAAAACTAGATGATTTGCCCAGGATCACACGGCTATGAAGTGACAATATTAGAACTTTCTAATAGCCAGCTTTGCTCCTGACATCTCAGAGAAAACTTCAGACTGCCTTTATCTCAAAACAGTCCTACTTCTTGTACGAAGAGTTGCAGCTACTTAAACATCAGGTGTTTTCCTCTTGGCAAAGTGACAAGGAAGAGGGGAGGGACATACGGGGGGGGGGGGGGAAGGAGGTAAACAGGCCAGCGGCATTGCTCACAGACCACCTCTGCATGTATTTAATCAATTAAGGAGCCATGGGGCTAGCAAAAAGTCTCCTTTAAAAACAGACATACCTTCTGGGCAGGTTAAGCAGCTTTCAGAGACACCCAGACAAGCTGGATCAACTTCGGGAGTTGCCCAGTAGAGCAATTCAAGGGTAGTACTTTAACCACCAGTCAAGAGGTCTTTAAAAATAAGGTGTTCTGTATACAATGGAATACCACACAGCGATAGGAATGAATCAGTACACAACTACATGAATAAATCTCACAAACAGCAGAGGAAATGAAAGAACTCAGACACCAAAGAATACACATCAGGTGATTCCATTTTATGAAGCTGGAAAAAGGCAAACCTAATCCATGGTGTTTTAAGGGATGGAGTGGGGAGTAGAGGGGGTAATAAAATAAAATTTAGGTGTCCCTTACCTTCTTTGCTTCTGGAAACCCTGAGTAGAGGCCACGGGCCCCCGAGTCAGACAGACCTGGGATCAAATCCTAGTTCTGCAACTGAGTGATTTTAAACAAGTAACTTAAATCCCTGTGCCTCAGGTTTTTGCATCTATAAAATGGGACTGATAATACCTTCCTCAAAGGGCTGGTGTGAGAAGTAAATGAAATAATGTATGTGAAATGCCATGGCAGCGTGCGTAGGTGCCATAATAAATGGTAACGATGACGGTCCTGCCCCTGTCGCCTGATGGTAAAGCAGGATCAGAGAACAGATGGGTAAGAGCACAGACAGAAGGAAAGGGATCAAAGATGTGCAGAATCCACTCGAATGCCACACGGACAGTGCTGTTTCTTCTCTTCCCACTGCCCACACAGTCTCCTGGATAGGGCTGCCTGCAAGTGCAGGCCAGCCAGATGCAGCCAAAACAAAGCTGCTTTGGTCCCATCCATGTTGGCCCTTGCTAGGGACTGGATACTAATCTGATAAACCAATCTGTATTGATGCTCTCATAGTGGTCGCTGGCAGCTTACTGGGTTACCCTCCTGGTTAAGCTGCATGTTATCCAGAGACTTATGGATGTACAAGGCCCTGACCTAGGCTGGGTGGATCTCACCTTATGCCAGGTCAGCAAGGAACCAGGTGGGATGGGGTGCAGCGGACAACTTCAACAGTGTAGTACTAAGGTTGGTGCTGTAGGAGAGAAGCCAGAGCCCAGAAGCTCCAGGCTGTAGGGATGTGCAGGCTTCCCTTCCTGACTACAGAATGAGAACAGAGCCAGAGAACTTGGGTTCCCTCCACCTGAGAGAGGGGACAGCTGTCCCTCTGGGAAGGCCTATCAGCTAAAAGATCTATAGCTCCTGGGAGAATAGAGCTGGGGAAGACTCTTTGATTTGCATTTTGTATTGTTAACTGACATCCAAGGGCATCCCTACAGGAGAAGCAAACCGCTGTCGCCCACAACATAGATGGACTTGGGGGCGTCACGCTGAAGGGGGAAAGCCAGACTCAGGAGACTACATGAAGTTCTGAACCGGGCAAAACAGAAAGCCTGGGGCCAGAGGTGGGATTGACAGCAAAGGGCACGAAAGTTTTTGGGTGATGGCAGTGTCCTGTAACTTCACTGATCCAGTGGTTACCAGGGTGTATGCACTTGTCAGAACCCACTGAACTGTACACCTGGGATGGGTGTGATTTGTGCAAATTATCCCACAATAAAGTTGCTTTTTTTTTAAAAAATACATTTATTTATTTATTTATTTATGGCTGTGTTGGGTCTTCATTGCTGCGCGCGGGCTCTAGGCATGCGTGCTTCAGTAGTTGTGGCACGTGGGCTCAGTAGTTGTGGCACGCAGGTTTCAGTAGTTATGACGCATGGGCTTTGTTGCTCCGTGGCATGTGGGATCTTCCCGGATCAGGGATCAAACCCGTGTCCCCTACATTGGCAGGCAGATTCTTAACCACTGTGCCACCAGGGAAGTCCCTAAAGTTGCTTTTAAAAGAAAAAGAAAATTGATGTCTTAGTCCTCACGGTTGTTCCACTCTGGGAGTAACCGGGGAGGCCTGTAGGAGAAAGTCAGGAAAGTCCTGGCCTCTATCATTCTTCCAGCACATTAATGTTTGCTCAGTACCTTACAGTTAGCAAAGCACTTTCTCCCCTTTTGACCATCACACCCTCCCTACGAGGTGGGCATGATTAACCCCATTTTGTAGCTAGGGAAACAGAGACACACACACGCTAAAAGAGCTGGCCTATGTCTTCTAACTCCATATCCCAACATCTTTCCTGGAAATGGCCTCGGAGATAACCTAGGCCCAAGAAAACTAAGGTTCAGAGAGTGGAAATAACTCTACAAAGCTGCACTGTTCGTTAAGGAGAGAGGCCAAAATTGAAGGCTGTCCCCTCCTACAACAAAGGGAATGAGGAATTGTCCAGTTGGGGTCATCCTGAATACAGGTGGCCCTTTCCTTCCCCTTCTGAGACACTTCCAGACCCAGCACAGAGAGACAGACGGAAAACAAGAGCCAGGCTCCTCTGGGCTCCACCTCTCCCTGCACGGGGCTGCCCCCACCCTGCTCCCTTGAGTCCCAAGGGTCTTGTTACTATAACGAAGCACAGCACCGAGCCCATGCATTACCTCACCACAGTCTGGCTTATTTCCTAGCACGATTGTCCAGCGCTTGCTCCATTTCCCCCCTCTGTTGGCTGTGCACCCTTAGCCCATTCCTCCCTGCTGAAATCACAAAGCTCTGCCCCGAGTGAGCCTGCAGGAGCCTCCCCCTCCTTCCCAAAGTCCTTTACTTTAGAAAGAGGCCCATGGGGGCAGAGCCTGTGTATCCTACAGCCCCTCTGTATATACATTCTAAAAGCATGCGTGTGTGTTGGGCAGGGGGAGAGGGGGTTAGAGCGAGACATATATGATGGTGTGTCCATAGGGGAAAACATCCTGGGTGAATCACAAGAGACAACTGACGGTGTGTAACTTTGGGGACAGGAATTGGAGGGTGGGAGGAGGGAGGATTCTACTTTCCATTTTGTTTCTTTGCTGTTCAATGTGAATTTTCCAACCAATGTACTTGGATTACATTTATTTATTTATGCCAGTGAGGCTAGTCTGGGCCGGGAAACTATGAGCCATTTTCTTCTTATACTTATCTGTATATAAAAAAAGAAACACGAGAAGGATTAATTTTTGAAAATAAAATAAGCACCTAAAACGCATCACCTCCCTTCCTCCAGGGTGACCAAAACATGCAACAATTTAAATGATAGAAAAACTATGAATAATTCACCCAAATGAGATGGAGCCAGAGAGGGGTGTAGGAAGGAGAGGCCCCAGGAGTGGAGCTGGCTGCCATTCCTCAGCGGATGATCACTCCCCTTGGAGCCACTGTCACCCCTGATTTGTACCTCTGCTGGAGTCCTCTCCTACCTGTCATTTTAGCCATCTGTGTGCTTGCTTTACACCCTGGCCCCCGACACCCCTCAGACAACAATTTGTTTAGGGCCAAGACTGTCTTACTCTTCTTTGAAGCTTTCAGAGCTTGCTGCACGCAGAGTAGAAACTGAAGAAACATGTATCGAATATACTGGAAGCCAGTCTCCAACAGGTGGGAGGGCCGTGGGTCTACACCACTAGATTCTCCACCACTTGCGCTCAGAAGCCCTCACCAGTTTCTCATGTTGCTTCGTAAAGTGCATGGTAACGTTCAAACTCCTTAACATGTTTATCGAGACCTTCCCTGCCCCGGCCCACACCTGTCTTTCTGCCTGGTTCCCAAGACAATCCTGAGCCCCAGCAGTCAGACTGGTCCCTTCACCACTCCCAGAGGCCCTTTGAGGCTCCCTGCCTTCAGGCCCTTGCTCACGTCTTGCCCAACCTCTACCACCGAAACCCAAACCCGGCTCACACAGTCTACTCCCTGGAGACTCAATGTGCTCCCGGCTGGGCTTGCTTCCTCTGCCAACCAACCTCGCCTTGCATTATGGTCATCCAAGTCTCCGCGACGGGAACATCAAGATGTGTCTCTTACCCGGCCTTCCCCTGTGTCTATTACAGTGCTGGGCCCTGAAGAAAGGGAGAGGGAGGAATACAAGTTCGAGGTAGAATTAGGCGAAAGGCTGGATCGAGACAGGGTTGGGTTTAGGGTTAGAATTAGCACAGGGTGAGTCAATTCCCAATCCCACCCACTAGGCGGCGCCCGCAGTCTCATTCCGGTCAAGACGCCTCCGCTTTTTGAAGTTTATTACCTGTTTTACAAGTTTCCTTCCTGCCCTACTGTCCCTTTAAGAAGGTGATCCAGGTGAGGCCTGGACTCCGCCCCGGGCTCTGGCCCCGCCCCCCGCCCCTGCTCGGCCGGCCCGGCTCGCCCAGTCCTCGCACCCAGGCCCAGCCGTCCGGGCCTCGGTCCCAGGTCCCGGCCCCGCGCCATGGAGCGGCGCTGGCCCCTGGGGCTCGGGCTGCTGCTGCTTCTCTGCGCCCCGCTGCCCCCGGGGGCGCGCGCCATGGAAGGTACCGACCCCCGCCCCGCCCCTCCCCCTCCTCCTGGAGTCGGCATTCCTGAGGAGGCCCTCTCCAAGAGCCCCTCTCCAGCGCTCTTGTTTTGCCCGGCTGCCAGGCGATCGACTGGCCAGGCCAGTCTTTGGTCTTTAACCCCAAACAGCTGCTTTCCCGGGTCAGTCACCCCCGCCCCTGCTGGCCAGCAGTTTTCTCCTGGGGGTGGGGAGTGAGTTTCTGGCGGAAGCAGCGTCCAGACCTCCTACCCCAGCAATGGTGGGGACCCCTCATTCCCAGGCAGCCCCGGCCTCAGGCGCCCAACCCAGAGATCTGAACCCTCTAAAGTCAGAAGTGGAAGTCGCTTTATGCCAACCTAGGCCGGGGGACAGAGGGACCTGCCGCTGGGGGATGGGTTAGGACTCGGGGGGCAGGGGCTCCTGGAGGCAGGGGTCAAGCCTTCCATGTGGACACTTGCATGCTCTCTGACCCTACTACCCCCGCTTCCTGGACTCTCCGCTGTGTCTCTACCCCCAGTCCACACCCCCAATCAGGGGCAAGGCAGGCCCTTTGCCAGAGGGAGGGAGCCTCCACACCCAGGACACCCCTCCAA
Organism: Eschrichtius robustus; assembly: GCF_028021215.1. Classification (NCBI taxonomy): domain Eukaryota; kingdom Metazoa; phylum Chordata; class Mammalia; order Artiodactyla; family Eschrichtiidae; genus Eschrichtius; species Eschrichtius robustus. The sequence continues at coordinate 118,682,591 of NC_090831.1, read as the reverse complement.
AGTCCCCTGTCCACACCCAGCCCACTCATGACCCCCAGAGGCTGAGCTCCTCTCTCGCCCATCCACCCTTCCAGTTCTGCGGATGATGGGTCCCCCAGGCTGCACCAGCCCCACTGAGTGAGAGGCTGCCCGTCCTCTCTGGGGCTGCTCTTCCTAACGCTTCCTGCGTTGACTTTGGTCAAAGGTCCAGCCCTCCAACCCTTGCCCCACTCTGCTTTCCTCCTTTCACACTCGGGAGGAAGACAGACTAATCATCGTAGCCCTTCACTCCTCCTTCCTGGGCCGGTTTCCTCCCCTAAATCTCAGGAACTCACAGCTATTAACAGGATGCTGAAGCCTTGGGGCTGGGGGGCCCAGGAAGAGGAATGTGGGTTGCACGTGTGCGGGGGCCTTCTCCCCGAGAGATGACAGGCCCCCTTTCTCTCCACCTTCAGTCACTCTGATGGATACTAGCAAGGCACAGGGAGAGCTGGGCTGGCTGCTGGATCCCCCAGAGGATGGGGTAAGTGTCAGGGGAGGGAAGGACCTAGGGTGGCTCAAGGCTGAAGGCCAGTGTGAAATGGGGTGGTGAGGTGGGTGCAGGAACGTAGAAAAGAGCAGGAAAAACTGGAAGTGTCTCCTCTGGGAGGGGGAGGGGAGGGGAGGTGAGTCAGAGCCTCCTGAATATGTGGAGCCTTGGGGGGGGGGGTGTCAGGCTTCACCCCATGGGGACCCAGTCAATGCCTGGCTCCTCCTCTCCCTGCCCCAGCGAGGGAGGGCTGAATACTTGTTGAGGACCTGGGGGAAGATGAGAGTGACACCTCCTGGGAAGAGAATGGACCATCCCTGGGATGGTTGAGAGCTGAGACCCAAACACAGAAGAGTGTCCTCAATCTGAGGTCCATCCATCCCAATGGAGTTGCATAGACAGGTTTCAAGGGGGTCTGGGAACCCCATAAAAGAGTATTCAAAGTTGTGTAGCTGTATGTGGACTTTTTTTTTTTTTTTTTTTCTGGAGAAGAGAGCCAGAGCTTTCATCAAATTCTTCAAAGGGTCTTTGACTCTCCCAGAGTTAAAAGCTGCCCCATTAGAGGTCCCTGAGCCCTTGACACCTCCTCCGCCTTCCCCAGCCCAGGCACACCATGCATTCCAAGCCCCTTCCCTCCTTGGATATTCCGAAGACCCAGTGAGCAGAGGTAGGATCTTGTGAGTCCCATAGAGCACCTTTCTGTCACTCAGCAGAGCTGGCCCTGGAAACACGGGAGCCTCCCCAGGTGCTGCAGCCTCCAGGACTCTGGCCTCAGGCCTCTTCCCTCTGGTCCTAGACCCTGTTCTCTGGGTGTTCCCTTTTCTCTTTCCTACTCCAGGAGGAATCCAGCCTGTATTTCTGGGGTTGGGGTTACTTGCTTTCTTTCCCTTGGAGTCCTAGGGCCCTGGCTCCACTCTCGGCTCTCCCATGGAGTGGCCTGTAATTAGAATGAATAGACTAAACCGCAATGTATCCTACAGGAGGGGCTGCTCAGAAAATCCTGGATTAGGCCAGCTCTGATAGGCACCTCATCTCATAAAGCAGCTAATCACTCCACAGTGAGGGCTGCAGGTCCATCTGCTGGCTCCCACGGGCCGCCCCTGCCACCCCACCCACCCAAATAACTCTTCCCTAATTGGGCTGGAGTGGAAGCAAGGCCCCTTCTGCAGCTCAGGCTAAACAGCTTTGTACTAGGAAGGCAAGGAGACAGCAGCAGTCACATTCCCACTGTCTGCCTTGTCCCCCCTCTACCCCTCCCCATCTTTTCAAAACATACACACACACACACACACACACACACACACACATATTCAGATTCACTCTCCCCAGAATGTACCTATGTAGCAGCCAGAACCAGAGTGATAAGTGAAAGGATCCTTGTTGCTGATCCTGGGCAGCTGGTGTCCCCCATCTGTCACTGCTGGAACTCGGGGAGGCGAGTCATAGCTGGGAACATCTGCTGCGCCTGTTCCAGCTGCAGCCCTGGTGGTCTAGCTAATGAACTGCGCATTAACCACTCGCCACCTTTCCACCTGACCTCCACCCCAGGCCTTCCACTCCGCTTCCCCGTCACAGCTTCTTCCTAAGAACAGGCTCTAGGTGCCTTCTATCATTGCAGCCTGGACACCCCTTGTCTGATCTTTGAACTCCCTAACGTAATACAAAAATACGTGCCTCACAGCAACATATACTTCTGCCCCTGCCCCCATGCCACCCCAAACTTTAGATAATGGTGCTTTTTCTCGCCTTTTCCCAAAGCTGCGGGTAGCAATGAAAACCCTTGGGAAAGTGAACTTTCTATGGGCCTCAGTCTCTTCTTTATAAAATAAGGGGGTTGCAACCAAAATATCAATGGAGTATTTTATAGAATTTGAGAGCTTCTTAAATTCATCTGGCAGAGAATGTACTTAAGAATGTCTGAGAATTCTTTTGAAAAAAGAAGAAGAATGAAGTAGGAAACTTGTCCTACCAGATATCAGAACGTACCATACAGTACATCAATTACAATTAAAACATTGGGCATTGCACGAGAAGAGAATATTCAGGTCAATGGAACAGAATAGAAAGTCCCCAAACAAACCCGCATATTTGAGATTTTAGTATGTGATAACATTGGAATTGCAAATCAATGTGGAAGGTATAGACGAGTCCATAAACTGACAATTTGGTGTCCATAATTTTTTTTTAAAAAAAGGAAGAAGGTAAAGTTACATCTTCACACTCTACACACAACAAAATTAATTCTAGGAAGATTAAAGTCTAAACCTAAAAACCAAACCTAAAAGAATGTTAGGAGAAATATAGAAGATCTTTATAAGTTTGGGATGGAAGAGCTTCCCAAGCAAAATACACAACACAAAAAGGAAAGAAGATAAATGGTATTATGTAAAAAATTTTAAAGTATGTCAACATCACAGACATCATTAGGAAAATTAAATGTCATGACGGAGAAAATATATGAAATGTGCATTTCAAGCAAATGATTAATGTCTATAATGTTAAAAAAAAAAAGGTCATCCAAATGAACACTCAAAAGATAACAGTAGAATATCAGGCAAAGTTATAAGTACGTAACTGCATAAAAATACAAATAGACAGTGAACAAAAGAGAAATGCACAACCTCCTTCTCAAAGAAAGGTAAATTAAAATGGCCAGAAGCTGTTTTGTCCATAAGATTGCCAAAAGTAAAAAGCTCATTAATGTCCAGTGTTGATGGGGTTTTGAGAAAATGCGCCCTCCTGCATTGTGAAAGTGTAAATTGGTAAAGCCTTTGTGGAGGACAATTTGGCAATATCTTCATATAAAATTTGTACTATATTTACCCTCTCATACAGCAGGTCTACAGAAATCTTACAGGAATCTGTACATGTTTACTTAAAAAGTAAAAAATCACTAGAAGTTACTTAAATGTCCAACAGTAGATGAATGATTAAATAAATTGTGGTACATCCATACAATGGGATACGATTTTATGGATTGCTAAAAAAAATTAGGTGGATCCATATACTCTTGTGGACATCTTTCAAAGACTTTTTATTCGTTAAAAAAAAAGTAGGTTATAGAATAACACTTGTATATTTTTAAAAATTACGTTAAAAACACACGCACACGAAAAAAACATTCAAATGTTTCTCTAGAGTCACTGAAAATGATCTGGAAAGTTTTACTCCAAGTTGTTAAGAATGGGTGGATGGATGGGAGGACTTTCACTTCTTGTTATATGTAAGTTTTTATTCTTTGACTTTTTGTAATAAGCACATAGAGGCGTAATGATTAAGAGCATAAACTCTGGAACTTAAGAGTGTCTGGGTGCACCTCCCAGCTTCTCCTCTTAATAGCTGGTGCCTTGGGCAATACGTCCTTTAACCTCACTGTGACTCAAGTTTCCTCATCGAAAGTGCTTAGAATAGTGACTGGCCCATGGTAAGCGCTACATTAGTGCTGGCTGTTGTTATTATTATTAAGATTTTTAATGTAAAAGAAGTTAAGGAGGATGGTCTGGGCGGTATCTAGGGGTCCAACCAACTCTTTCCGTTGATGATTTTGATAGTGGCTGTGAACTGGAAGGAATATTGGAGAGAGTGAGATTCCCTCATACAGAAGAGTTTTATGCTTGTTCTCACCCTCCAAAGGTCAGAGGCCTTAATATTAAACGCAGTCTCCTCGTCTCTGAACAAATAGGCAGAAAGTTTTTGTGCATGAGCTTTTGCTACAAAAATCTGCCTTTGGGGTACCTGACAGCTCTGCTGATGGTAAAAATGGTGCTCATACTGTTGCAGTTGGAGTGGGCTCACTGAAGGGTCCAGAGCTGGCCAGGGTTGTCAAGGGGGTGTTGTCTTGCCCATGCTATATCCAAATAAATCCGCGACCCTAAACATTTAACCTACTATCCTGGGGCCGGGGCGTGGGGAGAGGGCAGGACAAGTAGCGTGAACCTGGGCAGCTCTGACACCAGCTTCCTCGCCATCCACTCTAGAAAGGGAGCATTTGGGGAGAAGGTGGTGATGACTTGGAGGCTGACACTCGTTTTCCTCTCGCAGTGGAGTGAGGTGCAGCAGATACTGAACGGGACACCACTGTACATGTACCAGGACTGCCCAGTGCAAGAAAGCAGAGACACTGACCACTGGCTTCGCTCCAATTGGATCTACCGGGGGGAGGAGGCCTCGCGTGTCCACGTGGAGCTGCAGTTCACCGTGCGGGACTGCAAGAGTTTCCCCGGGGAAGCTGGGCCTCTGGGCTGCAAAGAGACCTTCAACCTCCTGTACATGGAGAGTGACCAGGATGTGGGCATTCAGCTCCGGCGGCCCCTGTTCCAGAAGGTGTTTCTACCCCCTCGGGGCCATTTCAGCCCTGACACTGATCCTTGCCCCACTCCCTTCCATGACCCCGTTCCGCTCAGAAAAAGAGAAGGTGGCAGAAACAGGAAGAGAGTGTAGGTGTGGAATAGTGGAAAGAATGTGGGACTAGAAACCAGAAGGTCTGGATTTGAGCACCTTTTCAGCTGTGTCCCGACATGGGGCGTGTCACGTAACCTCTCTGAGCTGTTTTTCCTTGTCTTAAAGTAGTGATAATAATATTTTATTATTAATAGTATGACTGCCAGCCTCATCTATTTGAGAGGCTTTTACAAGCATCCACTGAGATAAGAGCATGGCATGGTGGAGGCAGGGGAGAGGTATTTGGACTTGTTCCGTCCATGCTCACTACATTCGTGTGTGACACACACCCACGAGTATCCCTAGAGTTGTGCAGGAAGACAGTTCTCTGCAGGCTACTTTTTAATCCCTTCCCTTTCTTTCCTACTCAAGGAAACGTACTGGAATGCAAAAGAGAAGGGAACATATTATTATAGGATGTACTCTCATTTTTTTTCCAAAGAGCAGCTGTTGTAAAGTTTGTTATTAGTAATAAATTAACGATGACACACTTTATAACTGATCACCTCGTTGGCACTGAGGTTGGGAACACCTTTGAATAGTGGAAATTATCTGGGCTGTCGCATCCCACAGCTGGGTTCCAATCCCAGCCCCACCATGTAGTAGCTGTGTCATCTTGTCCGAGGTCTTCACCTTCTCTTAGCCTTAGTTTCTTCATCTGTCAAATGAGGAAGGTGATGCATCCCACCTTGTAGGATTATTGCACGGACTCGACAGTGTAATGCACATAAAAATGCTTGGGTCGGTAGCTCCCGTGTAATCAGCCCTCTGTTTATGCCTGTGTAAACTGCGAAGTATTAAGCAAACAGTCGTTTCTGTTATGTGGGAATGAAGCACGACTTTACCATTTCTCCCTCTTCCCCACGCCTTCTTCCCAGGTAACCACAGTGGCTGCAGACCAGAGCTTCACCATTCGAGACCTTGCGTCTGGAGCCGTGAAACTGAACGTGGAGCACTACTCCTTGGGCCACCTGACCCGCCGAGGCCTCTATCTCGCTTTCCACAACCCGGGTGCCTGTGTGGCCCTGGTATCTGTCCGGGTCTTCTACCGGCTCTGCCCTGAGACTGTGCACGGCTTGGCCCAATTCCCCGACACTCTCCCCGGACCAGGCGGGTTGGCCGAAGTGGCAGGGACCTGCTTGCCCCACGCCCACGTCACCCCTGGCCCCTCGGGTGCACCCCGCATGCACTGCAGCCCCGACGGCCAGTGGTTGGTGCCAGTGGGGCGGTGCCACTGTGAGCCTGGTTACGAGGAAGGCGGCGGCGGCGGTGTCGAGGGATGCCTTGGTAAGGAGACTCGAAGAGGTGGTAAGAAGCTGGAGGGACCACTCAGGAGAGGGTCTACCGGGTGCCAAGGGAAGGAAGGAAGCCGAAAATCCATCTCAGTGATTTTTAAACTGAGTGTCCCAAGGCCCTAGGGAGACACACGCAGGGGTGTCCCCAGCACAAGCGATTTGCGGGAGGGGTGTGATTCTCCCAGTAAAACACTGGACAACCTTGGCTCTGTGTCATTCTCTCTCCAGCCTGCCCGAAAGGCTCCTACAGGGCTGACGTGAACACACCCAGTTGTCTCAAGTGCCCGCAACACAGCACGGCCGAGTCTGAAGGCACCACCATGTGCACCTGTGAGAGCGGGCACTACCGCGTTCCTGGGGAGGGCCCCGCCGCAGCGTGCACGCGTGAGTCCGGGGCCGGGGCCTGGCCGCCCGTGAGGAGGTGCAGGACCTTGGCTAAACCCGTGTTGGGGTCAGAACTTTCCAGAGCCTATCAGATATCGGGGACCATCCAGGGTGCCGGCCACTTAAAGCCCCCAACGCGCACCCCTGCTCTCCCTGGAACAATGCAGAGATGAAGTTAAGCTACCTTTTCCGCACTAGGAATCGCATCTCCGGGCAAAGGCTGCGGAGGACTTGGAGAATCGGTGTTGGGAGGAGGCTAGGGGCCAGCAGCTCCGGTGAGGACCGTGCTGGTTCCTATTGATGGCCTGTCTTCTCCCACAGGTCCCCCCTCCGTCCCCCGAAACCTGAGCTTCTCTGTTTCGGGGACTCAGCTCTCCCTGCGCTGGGAGCCCCCAGTAGACCTGGGAGGACGCGAGGATGTCAGATACGACGTGGGGTGTTCTCAGTGTCGGGGAGCAGCGCTGGACGGGGAGCCCTGCCAGCCCTGCGGGGGAAGCGTGCGCTTCTCCCCGGGGCCCAGCGGGCTCACTTCGGCCGCTGTGTGCGTGGATGGCCTCGAGCCCGACGCCAACTACACCTTTAACGTTGAAGCCCAGAACGGAGTGTCGGAGCTGGGCGCCTCCAAGCCCGCCAGCGCCTCACTCAGCGTCAGCATGGGGCGTGCAGGTGAGGGGTCTGGGGGGCCAGCAGGGCCTGGAGGAGGCCGGAGGGCCTGGGACCACAGGGACAAATTGATGAGCGGGAAGCAAGAAGAGGCTTCTTAAGTGATTTCTTCCCTCTGGACTCACAGAGACCCCGTCAGGCTTGTCCCTGAGGCTGGTGAAGAAGGCTCCGCGGCAGCTGGAGCTGACCTGGGCGGGGTCCCGGCCTCGCAGCCCCGGGGGGAACCTCAGCTACGAGCTGCACGTGCTGAACCAGGTGAGCGCACGGCGGGGCACCTCCGCTGTCCATGCCTGGGCACACCCCAGCGTTCCTCGCCTGGGGCGTAGGATGGGAGAAAGCTGCCCGCAGTGAACCGTGTGGCTTTCTCAGGACGGAACCCTCTATAAAGAGCCCTACCCTGACCACTCCGCAGCCCACCCCTCCCATGTGTTCCCAGGACTGCCCTTCTCCTCCACCAGGTCTGGTTTGGCACGGCCCAGGTAACACGAGTCCCCATCCACAGGATGAAGAACGGTACCAGCTGGTTCTAGAGCCCCGGGTCTTGCTGACTGAACTGCAGCCAGACACCACGTACACCGTCAGAGTCCGGATGGTGACCCCTCTGGGCCCCGGCCCCTTCTCCCCTGACCATGAGTTTCGGACAAGCCCACCAGGTGGGTGGGTTACTCTGTGTTCTGGCCCAAACACACATGCGACTGTCATCCCCCTGAGGTTTCTCAGACCCTGTTCCAGTCAGTGATCTTCCTTCTTCGTCTACACACACACACACGCACACACACGCACACACACACACACGTAGAAGCTGCATGGGCGGATAGCCCGTGCAGAGTCACACCACACCTCCTCCTCAGACACACATTCTGATGCTGTATCCCGCCAGCCAGCATCCTGTCCTGTCTCCTAACCCCTCAGGTTAGTGTCCATTGGCAGACGGAGCAAGCTGGTGGGCCCTGGGTGGGGCCCTTTCCGCAGGCTCTCTCACCCACACTCACACCCATCTCCCTGGCTGGGGAATGCACGCCCAAAGCCACCGAGAGACCGCCTCCCCCCACCGTGTGCCCTGCCAGCCTCCATCATCCCTGTGGGCTCTGGGCACCCCCAGACTTCTTCACCCCACGTGCCTATAGTTTCCAGGGTCGTGACTGGAGGAGAGATCGTGGCCATCATCTGTGGGCTGCTGCTGGGTGTGGCTCTGCTTCTCGGAATGCTTGTCCTCCGTTCCAGGTGCTGTTCCTGCTCCCTCCCCCCGCTTGCACCACCCTGGGTCCCTTTGCCCTGGCGGAAGCTCCTGAATGCAGTCCAACAGCCCTCCCATCCCCTGGTACCCAAGTGTCCCCGCACCACCAGCTCCCCACCCCCCGTTGTTTCTGGGGAGATCTCAGCTGCAGCACGTTTGGGCCCCTGAGGTGGTCCTGGGCCCCTGAAGAACCTGGTCCCCAACCCTCACAGGAAAGCTCAGCGGCGACGGCACCAGAGGCGGCAGAGGCAGCATGATCGTGTCGCTGGTGGGGACAGAGGTGAGCCAGGAGCACCTGTGCATGCACACGTGTGTGTGTTGGGAGGCGCCACTGGGATGGGACCAAGGGACCCACATTTGCTAGGGCAACTCTGGGGGCACAGGTGGGCTCTCTTGTCCCCAGGGCTCTTGTGTTTTGCTACTTCATTAACTTTGGTTAATTAACTTCGTACTGACAGTCCCCCAGAGGCTCTGTGCAATTGCCTGTTAGCTGTTGGTGCCACTGTACCGACACCTGGGCTCCAGGCAGCCTTCCTCATCCTCCCTGGCTGGGTCTGTGGGCTGAGGCTGGCTGGGAGGGCGATTGCCCGCAGGCTCCCTGAAGTCCTCCCAGGCATGTGGGCTTCCTGCTGGTCACCTCATTAGGTGCCCCACAAAAGGGGGAGTCTGGGGGCCATCCAAGTAACAGAGCGGGAGCGAGGCTTGTCTGGGAATGTGAACGAGCTGTGAGTGACCGGAGGAGTATGGTGAGCGGCGGGGAGGAGGGAGGCAAGGAATTAGGGTCAATGAACCATGGGACTGTTGGGTAACTTGAGGCCGTGAGCACGCTTTCGGGTCTGGGTTCCGGCCCACTGCTCTGGGCCCTGGACGGTGAGGACACACGAGCTTTGTGTGTAGACAGCAGGAGGAATGGCTGGGCTATGGCGACGTCGTCGCTGAGGACAGAGACTGTCTTTCACTTCAGCCAGGACAGGGCTCCTCGGGGAACAGAAGAATGAGCGCTGGGGTGTGCTGGCCCCTCCCTCCCCCTCCCCCCAGTACGCCTGAGCCCTGGAGGTGGGCTGAGCCCTCCCTGTTCTCCCCGCAGAGGACAAGCTGTGGCTGAAGCCTTATGTGGACCTCCAGGCATATGAGGACCCTGCCCAGGGAGCCCTGGACTTCACCCAGGAGCTCGATCCGGCCTGGCTGGTTGTGGACACCGTCATAGGGGAAGGTGAGCCCTGTGGTCCCCTCTGTGTGGCAGCACAGAGCGGCCAGCAGGCCCCTTCCTTCCGGCCCTTCCCTGTGGAGCCCAGCCGGCCTCTCCTCTGGCCCGAGAGCTCCCAGATGAGTTTCCTCCCTGCTCTACCCCGTGTCCTGCAACCACTGTGTTCATGTCTTCACCCCCTGACCAGGTGTCCTGGAGCAGCTCCCGCCTCCTGCACCACCTGCCTTTGTGGCTGTGGAATTTCTGATACAGAGCGTTACATCATCTTTGTCAGGAGAGGGGTCTCTGTGCCCAGGCTCAGGCTATTCTCAGATGGTTCCCAAGCATGGCAGGGATTCAGAGCCTCCCCAGCCCCACATTCCACCCCACCAGGGGCCCAGTGTCCTTGGGCCGCCCCGATCCCTTGGGTCACCAGGGAAAATGGATCTGAACAGAGAACAAAGCTCAGCAGTGTCTTTGCTGATTGTGTGGCCAAGCGACCGGAGGAGCTTGCGGAAGAGAGGCGGCAGTGGTCAGCCTCCCCGGTCACTTGTGTACTGGCCCTGACCAGCCTGCCCTTCGTGAACACAACCCAGCCCCACTGCACGACCCCCACTCACCCAGCACCTCCTGAGTATCAGAACTCTGCTAACTGGGGAGACAGTGCCGAACAGTTTGCAAAGCTGCACTCCTGTTCCAGACTCCCGGCCCCTGGCCCTGGGAAGTACAGCCAAACCCTTGTCTCAGGGAGGAAGGTACACCACGTTTCTGATCCTCTGGTCCAGAGAAGAAAAGGGAACTGGAGGACTGGAGATATCGCTGCCTGTCCCCCTGGGCAGCCTGACGATGCCTCTGGCCATGACCCTGTTTTCTTTCCGCCCAGGAGAGTTTGGGGAAGTATATCGAGGGTCCCTGAGGATCCCCGGCCAGGATGCCAAGACTGTGGCCATTAAGACCTTGAAAGACACATCTCCCGATGGCCAGTGGTGGAACTTCCTTCGAGAGGCAACGATCATGGGCCAGTTCAACCACCCGCACATTCTGCACCTGGAAGGCGTTGTCACAAAGAGTACGAGGGGTGGTGTCTAAGAGCGTGCGGGGAGGGAGCGGTAGAGGAGGGGTGAGACCACCGGAAGTGGAGGGACGATGTGCTGTCAGAGGCAGGAAGTCCGGTTCTGGGTGGAGACGGGGTGGAGGCTGCCGTGGTGATGTGTGCTTCGTGTCTCAGGAAAGCCCATCATGATCATCACGGAGTTTATGGAGAATGGAGCCCTGGATGCCTTCCTGAGGGTAAGGAGGGCGGAGGACCAGCTTGGAAGGGGGATGAGCCACGGAGCCCTGGGCATTGGCTCTGGGTCCAGGAGGAGGAGACCCGGCCCATCCCCTAACTCGCCCACTCCCTGCTGCAGGAGCGGGAGGACCAGCTGGTCCCTGGGCAGCTGGTGGCCATGCTGCAGGGCATAGCATCTGGCATGAACTACCTCAGTGACCACAGTTACGTCCACCGGGACCTGGCCGCCAGGAACATCTTGGTGAGTCAGAACCTGTGCTGCAAGGTGTCTGACTTTGGCCTGACCCGCCTCCTGGACAACTTTGATGGCACCTATGAAACCCAGGTTAGAGCCTTGTACGTATCACATACACATTCACACACACACACACACTTACGTGCCGTACGTACAGTCAGTACGTACAGAGTACACGATGCACGCTCACGTGGACACAATAACTTCCCACGCCCTTCTGTGCCCTGAAACACATCAGCCTTCTGCCCCACGTGCCCTATTAGGGAGGAAAGATCCCCATCCGTTGGACAGCCCCCGAAGCCATTGCCCACCGGATCTTCACCACAGCCAGCGACGTGTGGAGCTTCGGGATCGTGATGTGGGAGGTGCTCAGCTTTGGGGACAAGCCCTATGGGGAGATGAGCAATCAGGAGGTGAGCCCAGGTGTTTCTCACGTATCTCATCCCCTCCCCAAATCCTCCATGGCCCTTTCCTTCAAGTAGCCTCATTTCTTCTTTCTGACCCCCAGTTTGTCTGCATTCCTATCCACTCTCGTCCCCTTCAGCTCATGCCCTGTTGTCTTGACTATAGCCACCCTGGTCACGGGGTCTAGAGGCTCCACTGCAACGATCTCGTGTGAACAGAGCTTCCTCGTGGCCTGCCGGGTTAGTTTCTTACCCTCTTCCTCGCTGCAGGTAATGAAGAGCATTGAGGATGGGTACCAGCTGCCCCCGCCCGTGGACTGCCCTGCCCCCCTCTATGAACTCATGAAGAACTGCTGGGCCTATGACTGTGCCCGTCGGCCCCCCTTCCACCGGCTGAAGGCACAGCTGGAGCATCTGCATGCCAACCCCCACTCCCTGCGAACCATTGCCAACTTTGATCCCAGGTAACCACCCTGGGGAGGGCAGATCTAGGAGAATGGAAATGGACATTTGGCCACATCCATCAAGCGCTGGGCCTGTGGAGCTCCCGACAGAGTCAGGCATAGGAGGCAGCCCAAAATCTGCACCTTTGGGAAGAGAGCGCTCTGATGGAGGAGATGCGGTGTCTCGCCCTCGATAGCTCTGGTTTGATGGAAGATAGGAAGCAAACACGCTAAGATGCAAAGTACATATAAGCAGCTGCCAACCTGATACCTGCTCCAGGGAGCTTGGTCACTTAGAATGGGGTAGGGAAGACAGAGAAACCAACAAGAGCCAGACGGGGGATGCATGTCGTGACTGAGAGGGGCAACCTTGTGGGATCTGGGAAGGCGCCCAGATCCTGTAGCCAGCAAGGGTTGGGGAGCTGAGGGCATGCCAATCGCAAATAGTGCAGGGTGCAGAGAAGTTTGGACTTTATCCTGAGCCTAGAGAACTACTGACCAATGTTTTAAAACTGTCCATGGGAGGGACATGATCATTGCATTTTACCAAAAACATTGCCAGAATATGGAGAATCAGCTGTTTGCAGGGGGGTAAGATGGGAGAGACAGGCAAGGCTTCAAATGCTTTATCGGGTAAACCAGCCCTGGCGTGCTGGCCTCTGTATCAAACCACCATATATAACCTTGTTTCTGGGAGAAAATGTGCTCCAAGTTCCAACTTTTGAAACTATCTTTTGGAGCACAACTCCCTTATACACTGGAGACCGCATGTGCTAATCTTTCTGGAATGTTGGATATTTTTCCCCCAGCAGATTTACTTTACTAATGGTTTTTGGCTCTGGCTGGCTTTAGGACAGGAACACTCATTGTATTGTGGGTGTCAGAGTGCAAGAATAACAGCCAAGGTTGGAGGTGGCAAGCAGGGGGCTGCTCCCAGAACTCGGGGGGCCACCCTGAAAACAGCCGAGACCACACTGGCCTTCCAGGGCCTCTGCTCACCTCGTCTTCCTGCTTCCTCTCAGCTGGGATAGTTGATACTTCATGTCTTTACTGGCCCCCATCAGTTGCCCAAAGCTGGCCACTGCAGTGCAGTAGGGCTGGTGGTACCTTCCGTTTGGACCTCCAAGGCTGCCACTTGCCCCGGGTCTGTCAGTGCAGCAGGACTGTCAGCCTGCCCGTTGCTGTTGCCAGGAAGCCGGCCAGGAAATGGGTTCACTGACAATGGCCGGGCTAATCCACAAAGTCTAGATAATCTCTGTGCTCAGACACCCAACTTGAATGCTGCCTGCAGATGCATAGAGGCAGAGCCCCAGTTTCAGGAAAGCCCTGCATCCCCCTGCGTGTGACTGAGGTAGCCCATGTCCCACAGGGTGACCCTTCGCTTGCCCAGCTTGAGTGGCTCAGATGGGATCCCCTACCGGAGTGTGGCTGAATGGCTGGAGTCCATCCGAATGAAACGCTACATCCTGCACTTCCAGTCCGCCGGGCTGGACACCATGGAGTGTGTGCTGGATCTGACGGCCGAGTGAGGACCCTGGGGGCCCAGGCAGGGGAGGGCTGCTGGGGTTGGAGGCCCAAGACTCACCGATTCCCTCTCCTTGCCCACAGGGACCTGGCGCAGATGGGGATCACACTGCCGGGACACCAGAAGCGCATTCTTTGCAGTATTCAGGGGTTCAAGGACTGAGCCTTCCCCTCACCCACCCCGTCCTCAGGGAGCAAGGATGGGACCGTGGTCCCTCGACCTGCCAGACGTAGGGCTTCGGCGCTGCTCCTGCCCACCCTTCCCTGAGGAACTGCCTCTGGAGCCAGGAAGCCCATTGTTTAAAAAGTGGGGGGGGGGGGGGGGCGGGTAGAAGTAAAAAGATAATTGTGGGAGTTGGGGGAGGGTTTAATATATATTATATACATATACATATATATTTTTGTAAATAAACAGAAACTGAATTTTCAACTTTACCCCAGGGTTTTTATCCCTCTGTCTCCTCCATCTCACCCTCGAGGGCTGTAGGCACAAAAGAGTCAACTACTAAGAATTCTGGAAAACGTCTTTTATTTGTAGCTGTAGCCACAACCTGGCAGCACAGGGGTGGGTGGGAACGTCCAGGCTGGTGGGCCCAGCCCAGCCTCCCAGCAGGTCAGGGCGTTTCCTGGCCCTCGGCAAGCAGAATAAGAGGCTGCTTGAGGGCCAGCTGAGGGCATCGGTGCAGCAGTGAAAGCAGCAGCGCTCAGTCTGGTGCCCCCTCAGGTGGGGTACCTAGACGATGGTGGGTGGTCCCTGCAGGATCGGGGAGGACTGGACCCCAGGGCTGGGACTCTGCAGCCCTAGGCCACATTGGGGCCCTGAATCAGGGCACAAGGGATACTGGGGTGGGGTCTGGTACGGAGGGAGGGGCTCGACGTCAAAAACTAACTGTGGGGAGGGTGAAGGGGGGAAGTGGTCTCATTGTGGGTGGTCTGCTAATGGGGAATGGATTTGCAGTCAAGAAGGGGGCCAGTCCTCACTCAGGTCTGGGCTCTGGCGGTGTGGCATTTCCGGCAGAGCACGTGGCCATCCAAGGGGAAGCAGCCGTTGTCGTCCGCCTCAATGGACAGTGGCTTCCCACAGTCCTGGGAGAAGGAAAAAGAGCGCACTGGCGGGGAGGCCCCCTAAGCACCCCACCTCCCCTCTTTAAATGAGGAAGGCCGGATGCTTCGTGGCTCAGCCATGCCCTCGTTGTCTGTGTCCCCCAAGTCACAGCCACCTCCACTCCTATCCCCGCCTCCATCACCACACTTTCACTGTTGTCCCCTAGGACTCTCCCCAGGAGGACGGGGCAGTGGGTAGAGCCGCTTCCGAGGCGCCCACCCCAATAAAGGATGTGCGGCCTCTCCCACTTGTCCCACCTCTGTTCTGACTCTGCTTTAACCTCACTGAGACCCCCGGCCCTACCAAAACAAAACAACACGCTTCCCTCCCATCGGTCGGTCCCCTTTCTTGGTTTATCGGAAACTCGGTGACCTCACAGAGAACCCACACCCCGCTGTCCTGGAGCGACGGGGAAGCATCTCTGCTGGGCGGGCGTGGATGCCGCCACTGTCCACCCTCAGAATTGCAGCACTGATTTCCTCCAGGGCCCGGCGCCGTCCATCGCTCAGTTGGTGAGCAGCGTCCCACCACCTCCCGTCCCCAGGGGGCCGGAGTGATGGCCGACCTCACACTTGTAGCACTTCATATGGAAGTTCTTGTCCAGAGCGACCACACGCACGGTCTCCTCTCGGCCAGGCTCGGGCATGATGGGCTCTGTGCAGACGGAGCACCTGGGGGCATACTGCCTGCGGGGCAGAGAGCCGGGCGCGAGTCAGAATGGGGGCGAGGGGCACCGGCGCTGCCCCCAAGAGCGCAGGGACATGAGATGGCAGACTTCTTTGCCCGCCTTGCCTCACATCTCTAGGTGGAAGAGGCTCAACAGAAAGGCCTAAGACTGGCCACCGTAACTGGCCCTCATCAGGGGAACTGCCCACCTCTCCCGTCACCCTCCCGAAGCACCATCAGCTCCAGGAACCTCTGACACCAGGTCCTTACCCCCTGCCACACCCACCCCGCAGCTCCTGCAGAAAGCACTCCCAGAGGACCCCACAGCTGGAACCCTGCCCCTCGCCTACCCCGCACCACGTGGCTGCCTCTGGCCAACTGCTGAGGGGCACAGAGGGGTGTGACGTTCTGGCCACCCAAGGTGGAACCCTGAAACGTACGCCTCCCGCACACTCAGAGGTGGGAATCCGAGTCTGCAGCGTCCCTGCTCCCGCCCTTTAGCTACATCACGGGATCCTGCCACTGGCCTGAGCGGGTAGCCACCTTGTAAACACCGTTTCTAAGGGGAAACCCGAGTTCCAAACAGCTGATCTCCAAAGGAACTTTCAGAATCCAGCCTGTGTGAGATGAAGTCACTCCAGCACACAGTGCTGAATGCAAGACCACACCCAAAATAAAGAGAGCCACGGGCCGGGGGAGGGGGACGAGCCAGCAGCAAGACTTGCTATCCAGGCCAAAGGCCGCTGGTCAGCTAAGTCCAGAGGAACTGGTCTCTGCTGTCTACAGACAGGATGTGGGGACAGAAAGCAAGTCCAGGGATCTGGAGCTGTCTTGGGGTCAGGGGGCAGCCTGGCTCCCAGACAAACGGGAGCTGGCGCCCAGAGAAGAGCCCGGCGGGGGGGTGGAGGGTCCTCACTTGTGGTAGTCGGGGACGCAGTGGGGCCGGTTGGCCTGGTCCACGATGAAGGAGGTGCCCTCAAGGGGGCAGGCGCAGACCACACAGGTGAAGCACTGCGGGTGGTAGGCCTTGCCTGTGGCCCTCAGCATGCGGTCAGTGATGGGCTGCCCACAGGTGTTGCACTTCTCCAGGGTGTCCTGAGGAGGCAGCAGCAGGAGGCTGGCAGGGAGCTGGCACCCACGGACCAGCTGCCAGGGCAGGTCTGCCCCACCCTCACCCCCACCCCCGGGCTGAGCCCCGGGTGTCCCCAGCCCAACCCCGACTCACAGTATAGCAGCCCTCACAGTACGGCGCCCCCTCCAGGCTGTAGAACTGCTGTCCCTGCAGCTGCTGCTCACACTGATGGCAGGTGAAGCAGGTGATGTGGAACAGCTGCCCCAGAGCGCGCACCGCGGGCTGAGCGCGTGCCAGGGGCTGGTGACACCGGCCACAGGACTCTGGGAAAGCCACAGAAGACGGAAGTGAATAGGAAGGAGGGCGGGAAGCTTGCAAGGGTTGAGCTGGCTGGCTTGGGCGGGGAGTGGAACCACAGACACCGGAAAGCACAGTAACGGAGGAGACGGCCCCACGGGCGGGCGGTGGGCTCACCGCTGACGCTGACGGCCACGTTCTGCCTCTGAGGGTGCTCCAGGTCCTGCATCAGCTGCTGGGTCAGCTGCTCCAGCTCCTCCACCTCCTTCAGAGTCAAGGGTCCTGGAGCCCCAGAGGAGCGCACCTGAAACCCCAACACTTCCTTCGTACTCTCTGAAGGGTCACGCCCTCCAAGAACCCACCCCAGCTGGCTTACCCACCTTCTTCCAAAAAGGACTAACTCCCCTCCCGTTTCCCAGATACTCAAGTTGGCTGGACCCAGAAAGCTCCTCATCCTCCCTCCCCAGACCCCAGCACCACACAAGTAAGGGGAAGAGGACGGCCCTTCCACCCGCTTTGCCCAAAGCCCCTGGGCAGTCACAGGCAGGCCAGGAGGACTGAGCGGACGGAGGCCACGCACACAGCAGCTCAGGTCACCGAAGCACTGAACACACCAGGCCACACACCAACTCCACACAGCATGCTGGGACATGGCCCCCGTGAAGGGACCGGCACGCGACGGCGTGTGCACCCACACGCGCACACACACCTACCCGTCCCGCCGGCTGCCGAGCAGCCCCTGTCAGCGTGAGGATACAACACAGGCGGGAGTCAGGTTAAACCCCAGGGCTGTCTGCAGGAGCCCAGCCCCCAGCTCCCACGAAGAGGTCCCGGGGTCCCTCCTTAGAGGGGGTTCCTGGACCACCTGACCCCAGTAGGCCTCAGAGAAGGGCCACTCTCTAGGCCAGCCCAGCCCTCCTGTTAGGGGATCCTGAGACAGCTGGAGACTGGGGGTGGGGGTGAGGTTAGGGGGGCAGTGCCAGGAACCCTGAGATCTCCCGGGAGGAGGCGCTGCAGGGGCTGTCTGGCCTGTAGCAGCGTTTCCATGACACAGTCCCAAGGGAATGCTGGCTGGGTCTCCATTACTAAGTCCACCCGGGGACCGTGGCCCCCGATACTGAATGCTCTACCTGCCCATGCCTTCACTCCCCTAACACCCAGAACTCAAAGCCTCCCAGGTCCCTCCTCCCGTGGCCACCTTCCCCTCAGCCCTGGCTCCACCAGCCTCACACCTGTCTGCATCCAGAGTTGCATCCACCCAGGGAAGCACAGATCCACTGATGCTCTAGCTCTCAGCCATTTTCCCCACAGACTCCTGCTACCTCCTGCCCGTAACTGACTGTGTTAAGTCCCCTGTAAGCCCCCTCTTCTATGTAAGCTTCACCTTTTCCTCTCCCAGTCATCCCTTCCTGGCATCTCGGGGACAGACAAAGAGGACACAGCCAGCCCTTTCTCTCTGGTGCCACTTAAATGCCTCTTCCATTCTGTGGAAGTATGAACTATTCAGACATCAGCCCTCCTTGGGTACCCACGCTCCGCCACGACACACTCAATCCAGCCACTGTTTTCCCTCTCTGCCTGCGAGCACCGATGTCCCAGCTTCAACATGCATGGCACTCGGACCTCTGCAACTCCAACAGCTCCAAACGTCCCTCCAGCTCAGGCACCTTCCACCATGGGACACCTTGGACCTGAGATTTATTATTGGTCTCTGCCTCCAAGACCCTGGGCTTGACCTCCCAGCCATCACCTCCTCCCCCTCTTCCCATCGGCACCTACTGAATGAACCTGCTCAGAAAGGCTTTGGTTCCTCGGACTCCCAACCCTCTCCATGAGCCTTCTGCATCCAGCCATTCTGGCTTGCCTCCCCTGAAGCCCAGCCCCTTGACCATCAACTTCTACAAGGCTCTCATGGCCACTCTTGCCACCTTCAGCCACCATCGCTTATCTGATCCAATCTCAACCCTGG
The DNA here is from genome assembly GCF_028021215.1 of Eschrichtius robustus. Taxonomy (NCBI): domain Eukaryota; kingdom Metazoa; phylum Chordata; class Mammalia; order Artiodactyla; family Eschrichtiidae; genus Eschrichtius; species Eschrichtius robustus. Next base: position 118,663,872 of record NC_090831.1, on the reverse strand, counting down.
GTCACGCCACCACCCGCTTCCTGTTTCTGCCTCCCAACTGCAGAAAGTAGGTGGAGAGATTCCTGAATGCTGCAGAGGGAGTTCACCAAACACGGCAGCGCCCTCCGGCCCTCCAGCCTCAGCTCGGCTTCTGGTATTTGGCTCCTGTGGATTCCCAGTCGCCTTCCCCACAGCAGCTGTTCCAAACCTTTCCATCTCCTCCAGCCCCCAACCATGTCGCCCCCTCGCTCTCACAGATGACCTCACCTCCTACGTGACCGAGGAGCTGGGAGCTGGCCAGCTCTCGCTCCCTCTCCGCACAAGACTGTGGCCACACCGTCCAGGGTCTCTGGGCTGGGAAAGCCCTGGGGGCGGGGCGGTCACTAGCGGCGCTCTGCTCCCCGCTCTCAGGCAGAAGAACCCCTCTTCCACGGGCTTCTTCCCCCTGGTTCACACACATACCTGAGCCCTCCTCCCCTAATGTCAGCCCTACACACACACACACACACACACACACACACACACACACACCTGAGCCCTCCTCCCCTAATGTCAGCCCTACACACACACACACACACACACACACACACACGCCTTCCCTCAGTCCTTCCTCTCCCTGCCAACCTCTGAGAACAGGCCACTCTGGCAACTGCATTTTCTCACCATCCACTCACTGCTCAACTCCGTCCCCACCACAGGACACAGCTTCCGAATCATCCAATCCCTGGCCTTATTTTAGTTCTCATCCTCCTCAGACCCCCAATGAAGAGCTCCTCGGCCATCATTCTCTTCTCTGAGATGCCACCCTGACCTGTGACTCTCCTCCTCCTTCTGCCATTCTTCCCCCTGGTCCAAGGCTCTTTCCAGGGACCCGGCCCCTCCTGTGTTAAGTGTCCCCCGGGCTTCAGTATCACCACATACAACCACTGCACATATGCGCACCTCAAGCCCAGGCCCTCTCCTGCCACCCGTCCCCCATTTCTAACTGAATGACGGTTCCAGCTGAAAGAAGGTCCTCCTGGAACCTGTTGCTCAACATGCTGACAACTGGACCCGCCTCTTCCGGTTCACACCATTTCCCCTTCTAGACTTCTCTATTTTGTCAGCAACACTGTCATTCCCCAACACACCAGGGCTTTTTTTTTTTTTTTTAACTCCTCCCTCTCCTCTTGCAACTGTGTCAGTTACTGAGCCTGGAGGCTCTTCCTCTGTAAAAGCTCTCCTCTCTGGACCTTATTTTTCACTTCCACTAATGTTACCGTCACCCAGGATGTCGCTGACCTCCTGTGTCTAGTCCACACCTCTGCTGGAAAAACTTTCCCAAAAGCTTCCAAAAGCATGGCTGTCACCAGACCTCCCCACCCAGACACACACCACCTCAAAAATCATTACTGCCTCCCCAGGACCCACAGGCTCCCTGGGTGCGCTATTTCATTTCCTTCCCACTAAGCGCCCACCCACCTCTCTAAGCATGGCTCTATAATTTCCCCACAGGGACCTTCCACTTTCTATCCTCCAGACACCCCTGGTGTATCTGTGCCCTTGAGTTTTGCTCATGCTGTTCCCACCCGAATGCCCGTCCCTCTCCTCTCTGGATTCTTAAGTCCCACCATCCTTCAAGGCACACTAGCACCATGATGCCTTTTCCTAACTTCCCAGCCTCAACATTGGCTCCCTGTTTGGAGTTCCTGTAACACAGGATTCTGCAAAACTCATTGGCACTTGGCATCTCTTCCTACCCTGTGCCTGTGCACACACAGACATCCATACTGTCAGTTAACTCCGTGGCTGGCTGGACTAGATAGATGACTGGCAGGGTCCCTTCAACCCAGAAGATCAGTCTCCTGAACTGGAAGGCAGGAATGGTCAGGCAGGAATGATAACTGTTCTGCTTTGGGCTTTCATGTGCTAGAAACAGACCCACAGCACTTTCCACACATTAGCTCACTTCATCTTCCCAACCACTGTAAGGATGGATAGTGAACTGAGGCTCAAAGTTCACCTAACTTGCCTGGGGTCTTGTGAGCCGCAATTCTATTCCAGGTCCACTGACGCCCTCGGGCTCAACCTCTTTGAGATCTCTTCCCTCCCGAGTACAGAGCACAGTGCCTGGCACTGAGCAGAAGCTGGCTGGCTCAGCCAGTGTTTACCAATGGCTCTTATCACCAGATGGGCCCTCGGGCAGTGAAAGCGCTCAGAGGAGCAGAGATTAACTCAAGACTCCAAGAAGGGGGAAAATCCGAAGTTGGACTGGTGATGATCTCATCCCTCCTCTTTAACTTTCTGGGGCAGGGCGCAAGGGAAGGTCAACCAAATCCTCCTCCTAACTCAGAGCCTGTATGCTCCCCCCTGCCCCACCCCGACTCCCAGTCGGGCCCCACCCAGCCCCAGACCCTGCCAGGCTCTCCTCCAGAAGCACTTTCTCTTGCCATTGTCCCACCATTCCAACCCCAGAGGCTGAAAACTCCTATCCCACCACCCCACACCCAGCCCACTTTCCAGGACCACCTTCCTCCTCATTCTCGGGCTCCTGACTTAGCCTTACCCCCAGCCCCCTGGTGTCAGCCTGGTCTTCCCACCCTCCCTCACCTGGTTTTGGTTTTGAGGCGGTGGCGGCACTGGGTGCTGCTTCTCCTGCACTTGGGGCTTTTCCTTCTGCTGAGCATAGGTGAAGCTGGGGGGCTGAGGGGAGCCTGTGCCAGTGGAAGAGGGAGCTTCAGGGGGCCCCAACTTCTGAGTGGGCTGTGACCCGGGTCCACCTGGAGCTCCAGGGCTGAACTTGGAAGCCACAGGAGTAAACTTGGGAGTCACTGGAGAAAACTTAGGGGCTGGAGATGGGGCAGGGGGACCTCGGGGCTGGGTGTTAGCCAAAGGCACAGGCTGGGGCTGGGGCTGGACGTGGAGCTGGACCTGAGGCTGGGCCTGGGCCTGGGCCTGGGGCTGAGACTGCACTTGGAAATGTGTCTGGCTCTGAGGCTGAGCCTGGGACACAGGCTGGGAGCTAGCAGGGGACTTCCAGGGAGGCAGGGGTGCTGTGCCCCCAGTTGCTGGCTTAGAACTGGACTTGGAAATGAATGGAGTGGTGACCGGTGGGAGTACATATCCAGATGACACCTGCAAGGGAAGGCAGAGGGGAGAGAAGTGCCTTAGAGAGGCTACTGCCCTCCATAACTCCATCCCCACGCCCTTCCTCCCTGCCCTGCCTTTCCTACTCTCCTGCCCCTTACCCGGGCTTTGAAGGGATCATTCTTGGTCATGTCATCCAGCAACGAAGACAGAGAGTCGATCTCCAGATCAATACTGCTCACCTTCTCCCTGGGCTAGAGGGTCAGGGGTCAGAGCACCCATCCCAGTTCTCCACTGCCACCCCACCCCCATGAGGGCAGAGATGCGGGAGGTCAGCGGAGAGGACCCTCCTCTCCTTTCCTTGGGGTGTCCACCGTAGCTGCCTTTCCCAGGCCTCCATACCTGTGGTGGGAGCTGTATGGGGGCCTCAGGCCCTCCCTCCTCCACTAGCGGAGGCGGTGGGGAAGGGAAGATCTCCTCCTCCAAAGGCGCAGGGGGAAACGGTTCCTCGATCGGGGGAGGGGGAGGGGGGAAGGCACCTCCCAGAGCGCCCTCGGCGTCGTCGGCCTCCCCCAGCACGGGAGGAGGCGGTAAGGGAAAGTCTGGTATTGGAAGGAGAGAGAGGGCAGTCAGCAGGGACCCCTCTACGCTTCCTTCAAGTTCCCTTCCTTGAAGCAGCAGCTCTAACCCCTAACCCAAGAACTCTCTCGAGGGTCCTGGAGCGTACGGGAAGTCAACGGGGTGGGGGGCTGGGCGCAGGACGCCCTGGGAGCACTGGGTCAGGAAAGGCCGGGACTCAGCCGCGGAGTGGTACATCTCCCATTACACTTCGGAAAAGGGACCCAGAGGGGAAGATTCGTGCCCCACATTCCCGCCTCCCACCCCCAGGCGGGGGACCTGGAACGGTCCCAGGAGCCCTGGCCCCCAGCCATGAGCGCCACGATGAGGTAAGAACATCTGCTCTGGACTCGGTGGCTGCGCCCAGCCCCCTCCGCTGCGACCTCTCCAGACATCCCCAAATTCCCGAAACCACTCCCCCCAGGCCGGCGCCCGCCGAGGTCCAGCCCCGAAGCTCGGCCACATACCTTCCGGGGGCGGCGGGGGAATCTCGCCCACGCGGCCCATCTGTGCGCGTTGGGCCCCAGCGGCCGAGGGAGGCTCGCTGTCCCCGGGTCGGAAAGGATTCACTTTGGGCTTTGGGGCCACCACCGGGCCGAACTTCTTCTGCGGGGCGTAAAACACTGGAGCCGAGACGGAGATCGCGCGAGGCGGGCGGGGGGCCGCCATGGCCAGGCCGTGCTGCGGGGGGTGGGTGGCCGGGTTACGCAGCGCCGAGCCGGGCAGAGGACGCCCTCGCCGGCCCGGCTCCCCTCTGCGCCACCGCCCCCCGACCCCGTGGGCGGCCGCGGAGCGGCTCCCCGCGCCTCACCGCGGGCCGGAGCGTGCGCGCCGCGTCTCGGGTGGCCGCCTCGCAGCCGGGTCCTCAGACTCTGCGTCCCGGTCCCGAGCCGCCTCCAGCCCGGCGGGGAGGGACGCGGGAAGAGGGAGGGAGAGGGCGGGGAGAGAGCGGCGCCGAGACCATACAAGGAGCGGCCCGGGGAGGGGGCGGGGAGAGGTGGGGAGGGTGGACGGGGCAGGAAACTCCCCCAGGAAGGGGCCCTGATCCTGCCCCGGGGCCGGAGGCTTCAGCAAGGTCCTCCCGCCCCCGCCCCCGCCCCCGCCCCCGCCGCCCCGGCAGGGCACGGACCGTCCCTCCCCAAACACAGGCCTCTGATGTCATTTCCTGACTTGACCCCCTCCACACTCCCGCGGGTGCCCGAGATCTGACTCACCGTCCCCACTCCGGGCTACGCCGGCGGAGGTCGGGCGGGGGCCCCAGAGGTGCCCAAGCAGCCCGGTGGCGCCTCCGCCCCGGCCCAGCCCCCTCCTCTCCGGGCCTGCAGTTACCTGCCTCCGCCACCTCCAGCGGCTCCTCCGCCTTCCCAGCCAGCCGCCAGCCCCGCGCCCCAAATCCCCTCCGGGTTAGCCCAGACAGGCGGGACTGGGATGGAACTGGGCTCCTAGGTGGACGGGGATGGTGAGTGGGGGGCGTCCTCCCCGCCTACGCTCCCCCAGGCCCTCTGTGACCTGGGGCAGGGGTGGGCGGCGTGAGCACGAACCTCAAGGATCCTTTGGGGGATCCTAACTTCAAATCCTGGGCAGCTACTTAAGGCTTCGAGGAATTCGCATCACCCGCGACCCGCCTGCGGATCGGTTAAACATTGCAGGAGGGAGAGTCGCGGCGGGTGGGGCCGGGCAATGGAGGTGGGAGGGCGGGGCGGAGGCGAGAGCGGCCAGCGCACTTGGGGCCGGGGAGAACGGACGTGGGCGCGGGCTGCACGTCTGCGCCGGTCCTTTTTCGCCCACCGTGACCCACCCCTCGAGGAGGCGGTGCGCGGCCGGGCGGCCCTCGGGGGATTCGGAGACTGCGCTCGGTGGAGCCCCCCATTGGTCCGACCGGATTCCTCAGCCTTCTTGTGCCCTAGGTCACAGGAAAGGGACAAACCTGGGTTCGTTCTTTCTTTCTCTTGTCTTTTTTTTAATTGAACATGGAAACTTACCGAATTGCCTCCTGAATTCTTCCACACTCACTACCTACAAACTATGGATTCACATGGCCTTTTGGCCTATAAGTCCAGCTTATCACCCTCAGACGCTTCCTTTTCTCTCGCTCTGTACTGCCAGACTTCACTGCCATCTAAGGCAGTCCCCTCGTGCACACTCTACTCAGTATTTCCAGTCCCTGGCCTTCCAAATTGGCTACATCCTACGGTCAACCAGCATCTGTGCTACGCTCTAGAGATTGTCCAGACTCACCCCTTACATTTACCATGAGAACACAGGCTGGGAACTTAAGAGATGGGCCCAGGGTCATGCCCAGTAAACTGCAGGATCTATGCTAGAACTGTGTCTCTTTGAGGGCTCTGATGTCAGAGCTCATTCCTCTCCACCCTGGTGTCAGGTGAAGCAACCCTGGGTACAGGAGAGCAGCATGAGGTCAGAGGGGGGAGAGACCCAGCCGGAGTGCCCAAACTAAGGGACAAGTCTCTTTGTTCTCTCTGCATTATTTTCTCTATGTATAAAAGAGTGATGATATTTAATCCACGTACCTTATTGAATTATATAAAGAAATAAATGCAATATCATATCTGAAAATGCTGTGTAATACCCAGTATTATTATTCAATTCGCAGTTCTGACAGGTTAACCTAAGGCCGTTTTCCCCATATGTCCCCTTCCAGGTTGCCAGGCACGTCTCTCATGGGCCTTGGTTTATGCATGCCGTCTCCTTCCTTCAACTTGATCAAATATTTAATTACACCTAAGACTACCTCTTTGTCTCCTTCTCAGACCCCACTGATCTTTCTTTTCTCTGGTGTCTTATTGCCTTTGTCACTGGTATTTCTCACAGCCACAAGCATGTGTAGCCATGTATAACTTAAAGCATGCAGTGCAGACCTTCTCTGACACGTATAAGCTGGTCCTGGGCCTGTCCCTGTGAAGATCTGCTAGAAATTTGATACTAGATTTCCTGTGAGACCAAAAGTCTCATCACCAATCCTTCAAAACATACCCACTTAGGAAAGTTAGGAAGATGGTTTCCGGAAAGCATCACGACAGTAAAAGCCATCTGCCCTCTAAATGTCTCCTTAAGGAATGTGCATGTGCAAAATATAGTATATTTAATTGTTAGGCAGCTGAACCTATTTATAAATCAAGAATAGAAGAGTGCGTAGGCAAGCGCAGTTTTAGTGACAACTAAGAGCACTGGGGATGCAGAATGCTATTCGGGAAGCTAAGAGTTTTAAGCCAGGCATTCTAAATACAGGTAGAAACACACAGAGTATCCCAGAAGGACAGATTCACTAGGCCAGGATGTCTCAAGTGGAGTTGCAACGTCAATACTTTTAAAATGCACACAACCAAAATAAATTAATTTAATTAAATGCACACAATGACTAGGAGCAGTCCTAATGATTTTTAGTTATTTTTCTTAAGTAATCAATTCTAATTAATCTCCTCAGGTAGTGTGTGTAAAGTGTAGTGCATAAGTAGATGTTCCGCCTAATCGTTTCCAACAGCTTGAGGCCAGACAAGAGAGAGGAAGTAAGAAAATGGGCAGTGACCTTTGCTACTTAAAACATCTCTACACACCTCCAAGGATTTATATCCACCAGGTGCCAGAAAGTTTTCTTCAAGGGCGCACAACATAAAGTAAGAAGTCAGAAAGTAGTAAAGAAAAAGAAGGAAAAAAAAAGGAAGGAACAAGGGCAATGGCAAAAAAATAAATTCTGAAATGAGAAGAGGGATGCGATCATGAGGGTCTTTCCATATGCTGGCTGCAGACGGACAGAGGGTCGATTATGTGCCAGGTGCTGTGCTAGGCGCACAAACAACAGCAAGAACAGTGACCACCGTAACAACCACAACAATGACAGCACACACTTAGATAAAGCTTAGCATGGGGCGCTAAGCACAATACCTGTTACCCCACTTAATCTTCACAATAAACCTGTGAGGAATGTACATTATTATCCCATTTTTCAGTTAAGAAAACTGAGGCCAACTGGATGTTAGATTTTCCACCTCCTAAACTGCAAAAAGTTTCTTGCAGTGCAAGTATTTTATTATTTGAATACAGCCCTGCCCCCTACTTACATCCTTGCAGTGCATCACTTGCTCCCTCAGGAGCCCCCACTTGGTGCATCTACAGCCTCTTCAGGTCAGCCTCCAACTCCATCCCCCACTTTAAGTCCCTGGGCTACCATTTTCTTCTTCCATTACATCGTATCATCAAATTGTGTCCGTCTGTCTCTCTATCTATCTGTCCATCTGCATATGTGTATACACACACGTTTTGTGTATGTGAGATATATATATGTATTATATATTGGTGTAATAGAACATTTCCAGAGCCTTCTCAAAGAACTGTTAACAGTGGTTGGTGTTAGGACATAGAATTGGGGGAAGGCAGAAGTCTTTTATAACTGCCTTTTCCTCAGTGAATACGTATTACTCTTATCATTTTAAAAAAGGAAAAGAAAGGAGAGAAATGACAGAGACATCATCTCTTTTTCCTTATATCAGAGTGTTTTCTTGCACTGAATACTGGGTGCACGTGGTCTACAGCTTTCCCACTTCCTCCCAAATTTACTCCTCTCTTAGTCCCACTTGCATTTGCTTGTCAGGACAAAAGAATCTCTCATGGGTGGGACTGCAGGCATGATGGAGGGTAGGGTGGGAATGGAGGTGGGGGTGGGTGAAGTGCCCAGCAAGGGCCAGGGATCTTTGTGGCAAAGCCAAGGAAGAGCAGCTCCCTGCTCTGCCCAGGGGCACCCACACCCCGTGCCCCACCCCTCCAGTCTACCCCTCATCCCTCTCCCTACGCCCACCTCCAAAATGGAAGGGATGAACTTAAAGCCACAAATACCCCCCTTTTCCTCCTTTCTTCCTGACATCAGGACATCATCGTCTGTGCACTTTTCTCTTCCATTCCCCAACCTCAGTTCAACCAATATTTACCAATAACGTCTATGTTATAGGCACCGGGGATATAAAGATAGATAAGCCCAGTTCTTTCCTTCAAGGTACTCTTCATCTAGAGTAAACACACTTAAGTAGGCATTTTAGTATAATCAAGTAAGTGCTAAGATGAGATTACAAAGTTTTCACCCACCCAATAGTGCTGGCTTGGTGTGGCTACACTAATTACAATAGCTGGGTGGACTCCTCATTATTTAAACCTCATTATTATTATCCCACCAGGTTTGAAGCAGCAGTGAGGATTCCAGGACTAGGGGAGCAAAGCCTGCATAGGGCGTTTAGGGAACAGAGGTCAAAAGAGGCACGGGGGGCTTCCCTGGTGGCGCAGTGGTTAAGAATCCGCCTGCCAATGCAGGGGACACGGGTTCGAGCCCTGGTCCGGGAAGATCCCACATGCTGTGGAGCAACTAAGCCCGCGCGCCACAGCTACTGAAGCCCGCGCGCCTAGAGCCCGTGCTCCAAAACGAGAAGCCACTGCAAAGAGAAGCCCGCGCACCGCAAGGAAGAGTAGCCCCCGCTCACCGCAACTAGAGAAAACCGGCACGCAGCAACAAAGACCCAACGCAGCCAAAAATAAATAAAATAAATTTTAAAAAAAAGAAGAAGAGGCACTGAAGTCTCCATACATCCCAAGGTCTGAGCCAGATGGGCACCCAAAGAGCCTGCAAGCATCAGCCAGGCAGGAATGTGTGGCGGTTATAGGGGCAGAGCAAGGCAGATGGTCAGATGGCAAAGAGTCAGCAGCCAAGGGAGCTGGGAAGGGCAGACAGGAAAAGAGGCCCAGGGTACCAACAGTAGCACCGGCAGGTTGCTGGCACTGAGGCCACCGCTAGCGGAGCATCTGCTGCTTTCCTTCTCCCTGAACCCAGGGGAAGCCAAAAAACCAGAGAGAGCCAGGGCTAGAAGCTAGATTGTTTGTCACTGAAAATAGCCAACTAAGTCAGTACAGGAAGTAGACATGTCAGGGAGTGGGGATGTTAAATACAGATAAATAACCTAGTTGCCACCCCACCCCAGTCCCTTTAATAAGGTGGTCCTAATGTAAAGAAACCCACCAGGCTAGCCTGACGCAGGAAGTGAGTGCCCCTGAACTGACCCTCAGAGCTTGCTCAAGCTTCCTCAAGCACCTTCCTGCCACCCATTTAGTTGTTGTTGACCTTGCCATCCAGATATATGCTGCTTCAGAACGTGGCAAATGGACGCTCAGTCTCAGAAAAAGGGACGGGGACCCACCCCGAACAGCAGGTGGCTTCATACTGAGGCTTCTCAGCATGCTTGAGAGAGCTGGAGACAGGCCTTCTGTTCCCATGTGTGAGATGCTACCAGAGGACACTTAGGCCACAGAGCAACCTACCCATTTCCAGCACAGCAGAGGAGGCCTAGCACAGTGCCTGCCGCCAAGCCAGGACCTCAGATACATTTACTGACTGAAATAGAGTTCCAGAACCATTGAAATCTCGTACTAGATCAAGGGAGATCCTGCGTTTGGTAAAGCTTAAAGGCTTTTTATAACATCTTGGATCATTCATTTGTTTACTCAACAAGTATTTATTGAAGATCTACTAGGTGAGGGACACTTTGTTAGGTGCTGGAAATGTAATATTGAGCAAAACCAGACATGATCTCAAGCTCTCATGGAGAGGGTCCATGCCCTCGGGGAGTTGGCCAGGAGAGATATTAATCAAATAATCACAAACAAAATGTAAAACTGCCACTGTTACCAGAACCTCAGGAGAAAGATTGATGATGCAAGTGATTGAGCACGTAACTAACTGGGAGATGTGTCCTGGCTGGGGAGCTTGAGGGAGGGATGTCCAAGCTGAGATCTGAAAGATTAGGAGGCCTTAACCAGGCAGAGTGGGAGGGGAAGCATTCCATGCAGAGGGTGCAGCATTTGCAAAGCCCTGGGATGGCTGTGAGCACAGCCTGTCCCTTGCTTGCACTGAAGGAGGCAGGTGTGACTGGGGTGTCTGAGAGCGAGGTGTAGACACAGGCTGCAGAAGAGCAGGAGAGGTGGTTGTGCAGATGCTGATCATGTGAAAGCATTTTGACTTTGTCCTGAGAACAGTAAGGAGCTGCTGCAGAGTTTCAGGTTGAAAAGAATGGCATGAAAAGGCTTGAGAGCTTTGAAAATCTCCCAAGATTTCCAATCTTGGGACAGTGTGGAGAATAACAGAAGGGTCCAGTACAGATGTGGACAGACCAGTTCAGAGGCTATGGTAGAGCTCTAGGTGCGATGGGGAGGTTTGTGGAGGTGAACCGAGTGGATAGATGATAGGGCTATATAGGACATGAAATCATCGACGGAACCGAGTGATGGACTGAATTTGGGGCTGCGGGTTGGTAGGCGGGGAGAAAGAGACATCAGGGATCCAGCGCAGCTTCTGGCTCAGAATGTCGTGCTCTCTGCTGAGAGGAGCAGGTCGGGGAAGAAGACTGTGTGTTTTGTTCTGGACGTGCTGAGAAACAGAGGGTGTATGGTAAGCAGTGGGATATCCAGGTCTAGAGCAGAGAAAAGGGGACGGTGCTGAGAGTCCACATTTATGAGTCATCGGCCTCCAGGTAGTAATTCAAATCTGTTATTGGATGACAAAGTCACCTAGCGAGTATTACCTGAGAAGCTGAGAAGGCCTAGGATGGGCTTTGATGGATGATAATGTTTTTTTTTTTAATATTTTTATTTATGTATTTATTTGGCTGTGCTGGGTCTTAGTTGCGGGATACGAACTCTTTTTTTTTTTTTTTTTTTAATTTATTTATTTATTTATTTATGGCTGTGTTGGGTCCTCGTTTCCGTGCGAGGGCTTTCCCCAGTTGCGGCGAGTGGGAGCCACTCTTCATCGCGGTGCGCGGGCCTCTCACTATCGCGGGCTCTCTTGCTGCGGAGCACAGGCTCCAGACGCGCAGGCTCAGCAGTTGTGGCTCACGGGCCTAGTCGCTCCGCGGCATGTGGGATCCTCCCAGACCAGGGCTTGAACCCGTATCCCCTGCATTGGCAGGCAGATTCCCAACCACTGCGCCACCAGGGAAGCCCCGATGATAATGTTTGATGGACAGTTGGAAGCGGTAGGCCTGACTCTCAGAGTCAGGAAGCCCTTCCGCAGACTCCGTAGACTACGCTTTCCAAGCCTCCGTGTCTCCTCCAACAGGAGTGAAGAAAGGACCCCTCTTCCCTCTAATCCTCTTACACTCACCGCCTTGCCTCCACGTGCCCTGCCCCGAGACCACCAGAACTCATTACATCAAGCCCCTTAACCCCGAGTTGTCAGCCACATATTCCCAGCTCACCCCACATCTTGCTCCCTGCTCAGCTCCCGAATTCATCGCAGGTGCCCTTCGGAGCTCAGAGACGCACTGCCCGTCCTTGTACAGCCATCTGTTGCCTGGGTTGTTCATCCTCATTCCTCAAACATTGTTATGTCCTAGCTCAGTGGCACTCTCTCCAATATGACTTTACTATTAATTCTTGGTGATTTCAATACCACACAGATGATTCTTCCTACCCCTTGCCTCTCTGCCTTCTCTCCTCCCACCAGTTGGCTGTACCTCACTATTCTCACGATAATACCTCAACCAATGTTGACCAATAGAAATATGGTGTGAGACCCATATGTAATATTAAAAGAAACTAAAAAAGAAACTAGTAATTGTAATTTTAATAATATACTTTAACCCAATATATCCAAAATATTATCATTTTAATATATAATACATATTTTAAAAATTATTGATGAAATATGTTACCTTTCTTTGGTGCTAAGTCCTGGGAACTTGATATGAATTTTGCCCTTATAGTGCATCTTCATTCGGACTAGTCACTAGTAGCTAGTGGCTACTGCATTGGACCCAGTTCTAGACAGACCTTGTACCACTCCCTCACAATCTCAATTTTAAGTAACTTTCTCTCCAACAAGCTCCTTCTGTCTTTCCAGCTCACTACCTTCTTTTACATTAACCCTAACAATCCTTAGACCCAGGATTAGACCCAGCTGACTTCATGTCAGCTTCTCTCTCTCCCTTTCCCATCATGCCCTCCTTACCCAGTTTAAATTCCTTGGGCAATCAGGAGAGTTACTCCCTTGAATCTGCTCTCAGCTCCCTTGTGCCTCTCTCTCACTCTGGTACTCACTGGGCAAAACCCAAACCTGGGTTCAACCCTACTCTACCAACCCCACACCTGCACCCAGGCAGCTCAGTGGGGCTGGAGAAAAACACACAGCCCTTCTGCCGAGTCTTATTTGAAATTCATGACGAGTTTCAGGTGCCACTCAGCAAAGCTACTTCCGGTAAGCATACTAATTTCTCATGTCCACTCACTTCCCACTCTTTCAAAAGACTTCTCTCTCTTCAACTTCTCTTTCCTCATCCTCACACACAGCCGATAAACTTGCCTCCTGTTGCACGGGGAAAATTGAAGGAATTGAAAAGACTGCTTGGGCTCCCCTGACATCCCCTCTCCCACCTGAGTGTGCATTCCTGCCCTTTGCCTTTCTTCCTCTTACTGCAGTATAACAAACTACCCATAATCCTATTTAAAGCCTCCTCCGCCACTCTTGTACTAGATTCTATTCCCTCTCACCTGCTCCAGGAGGTTGCTCCAGCAATTAATGCACTTCCTTGAATTTCAGCCTTTCCCTCTCTACTTGATCCTTCTCATCAGTGTACTGATAGGCTATCGTTTGCCCCACCTTAAGAAAAAAATTTTCCCCTCCCTGCCACTCCATTTCTCTGCTCATTTTTGCAGCAAAACTTGAGTTTTCTATATTTGCTATCTCTGATTTCTCTTCTCTCATTTTCTCTTAACTTGCTGCAATTATCTTTTTTTTAATATAAATTGATTGATTGATTGATTTTTGGCTGCGTTGGGTCTTCGTTGCTGTGCACGGGCTTTCTCTAGTTGCGGCGACTGGGGGCTACTCTTCGTTGCGGTGCGTGGGCTTCTCATAGCAGTGGCTTCTCTTGTTGCGGAGCACAGGCTCTAGGCTTGCGGGCTTCAGTGGTTGTGGTGCGCAGGCTCAGTAGTTGTGGCTTGTGGGCTGTAGAGCACAGGCTCAGTAGTTGTGGTGCATGGGCTTAGTTGCTCTACGGCATGTGGGATCTTCCTGGACCAGGGCTCAAACCCGTGTCCCCTGCATTGTCAGGTGGATTCTTAACCACTGTGCCACCAGGGAAGTCCTGCAATTATCTTTTACCCCTACCACTTCACCGAAATTACTCTTCTCAAGGTCAGCAATGACCTCCATTTTGCTAAACTCAATAAACACTTGGTTCCCACTTTTCTTGACATATCAGCTATATTTGATTCAGTTGTTTGCTCTCTCCTTTGTGAAACAGTCGTTGGTTGCCTCACTTTCTGCATATCACATACTTCTACTTTTCCATCTACCTCACTGGTCCATGTTTCTCAGTCTCCTTGTTTGTCTACAGCTTCTCTGCTAAGCCTCTAAATGTCGGGGTGCCCCAGGGTTGAGTCCTGGTACCTCTTCTCTTCTTTTACTCTTTCTTTGCTGATTATACCCAGTCTTAAGCCCCTAAATGCCATCTATATGCTAATAATTCCCAAATTTATATCTCTGTGTTGGACCTTTCCTATGACCTAACAACACATATATCCAAACTCTTACTCACAATTCCCACTTGATTATTTTTTTTAATATTTATTTATTTGTTTAATTAATTTATTTGGTTGCACCGGGTCTTAGTTGTGGCTTCCTGGCTCCTTAGTTGCGGCTCACTGGCTCCTTAGTTGTGGCACACAGGCTCCTTATTTGTGGCATGCAAACTCTAGTTGTGGCATGCATGTGGGATCTAGTTCCCTGACCAGGGATCGAACCCAGGCCCCCTGCATTGGGAGCACGGAGTCTTAAACCACTGCTCCACCTGGGAAGTCCCTGCCACTTGATTATTGAATAGACATTTCAAATTAAATATGTCCAAAACTTAATTCCTACTCTTTCCCCCTAAAACCTGTTCTACCCATAATCTTCTTCATGTCACTACTAGAAATTCTATCCTTTGGCTCAGGCCAAAAGCTTTGGAGTCATCATCAACATCACTCTTTCTTTGGCACTCCAAATCCATCACATCCTGCTGATTCTGTCTTCAAAACATTTCCAGAATCTGACCACTTCTCACCATTTCCACCACTGCCTTTTTGGTCAAAGACTCCATCATCTCCTGATTTACTGCAATAGCTCACATCCCTACAATCTACTCTCAATATAGCAGCCAGTGTTATCCTTTCATCTTACTTCAGAGCATGTTATTCTGATCAAAACTCTTCTTCCCTATTTCACTCAGAATGAAAACCACAGTTGTTTTTTATTAATATAATGTCTTTTTTCATTTTCATTATTTTGGAAATAATAGGTATGCATAAGTGTTTTTATGTATATTTTCTATAATATACCTATGTCATATATATTAGCGTATATATAAACATATATATGTGTGTATATATATGAAGTAAATATTTTAAGTATGAGTCAAAATTTCAATGTCTGCTTTAAATTGACTGCAATTTTTTTCTTTGCCTTTTGACCTCCTTCACCCTTTTCTCCCACTCCTCACCCCCCACCTCTGGCAACCACCAATCTGTTCTCTGCATCTGTGAGCTTGTTTTTTGTTTGGGGTTTTTCTTTTTAGATTCCACATATAAGAGAGTTCATAGGGTGTTTGTCTTTCTCTGTCTGACAAATTTCACTTAGCATAATGCCCTCAAGATCCACCTATGTTTCCACAAACGGCAAGATTTCCTTTTTTTTGGCTGAATAATATTCCATTATATATATATACCACAATTCTTTATCCAGTTATCTACTGATGGACACTTAGGTTGTTTCCATATCCTGGCAATTGTAAATAATGCTGCAATGAATATGGCGGTGCAGATATCTTTTCGAGCTAGTGTTTTCATTTTCTTAGGATAAATACCCCAAAGTGGAATTGCTGGGTCATATGGTTGTTCCATTTTTAATTTTTTGAGGAATCTCCATACTGTTTTCCATGGTGGCTACACCAGTTTACATTCTCACCAACAGTGCTCAGGGGTTTCCTTTTATCCACATGCTTGCCAACACTTGTTATTTCTTATCTTTTTGATAATAGCCATTCTAACAGGTATAAGGTGATATTTCATTGTGGTTTGGATTTGCATTTCCCTGATAATTAAGAGTGTTGATCATCTTTTCATGTACCTATTGGCCATCTGTATGTCTTCTTTGGAAAAATCTCTATTCAGATCTTCTGCCCATTTTTCAGTCAAGTTTTTTGTTTTCTTTGCTATTGAGTTGTAGGAGTTCTTTATATATTCTGGGTATTAGACCTTATCAGATATATGATTTTCAAATATTCTCTCCCATTCCAGAGGTTGCTTTTTCATTTTGCTGACTGTTTCCTTTGCTGTGCAGAAGCTTTTTAGTTTGATGTAGTCCCACTTATTTTTGCTTTTGTCGCTTTTGCTTTTGGTGTCAGATTCAAAAAATCATCTCCAAGACCAAGGTCAAGGAACTTACAGCCTGTGTTTTCTTCAAGGAGTTTTATGGTTTTAGGTCTTACATTCAAGTCTTTAATCCATTTTGAGTTAACTTTTGTGTATGGTGTAAGCCAGTGGTCAAGTTTCATACTTTTGCATGTGGCTCGTCAGTTTTCTCACCACTATGTATTGAAGACTGTCCTTTCCCCATTGTATATTCTTAGCTCCTTTGTCAGAAATTAATTGGCCATATATGGGTGGACTTATTTCTGGGCTTTTTATTCTATTCCATTGATCTATATGTCTGTTTTTATGCCAGTACCATACTGTCTTAATTACTATAGCATTGTGATATAGTTTGAAATCAGGGAGCAAAGTTATAGCAGAGTACAAGGCTCTCCCCAAACTGGCCCCACCTATTCTCTGAGCTCATCTCCTGTGACTCATTCTTCAGCCACACTGTTCTCTCTGCTCTCCTTCCAATGTGCAAAGCGCATTCCCGCCTCTGAGCTTCGCACTTGCTGTTCCCTCTGCTTGGAAGGCTCTTCCCCAGACATCTGCCTTGATCACTCTATTATCTCCTTCTCGTCTTTCCTCAAATGCCACCTTCTCGGTGAGGCCATCCCTGACCACTGTATTTAGAACTACATATACCAACATGCTTTACTGGTTATCCCCTTTCCTTCACTTTTCTTCATATCATTTATCACCTTAAATATATCATTCAGTCCTGGGTTTCAGCACCAAAAACCACTACATCACTTATCTAATTCGCTTATTGCTGTCTCCTTTCCACTGCTTCTCACTAGACTCTAAGCCCCATAAAGGCATGAGTTTCAGCTTCTACCACCTAGAATAGTACTGACATATAGTAGGAGCTCAATAAATACCTGTAATATAGAATGAATGAATGAATAGAATGAATTAACGAGCAGTCAGAAAGGCAGGTAGAAAACCAGGAAAGAGTGGGGACAAGGGAGTGGTCAACAGTGTGGAATGCTCCTGATGTGCAAAGATTAGAAATGAACAAAATCTACTGACATAGAGGATATAGGAGACCCCTGTGTGAGCTGTTTCAGGAGAGTGAAGATGCCAGATTGGAGTGGGATGAGGGCTGAATGGAGGTGAGGAACTGAAGATGAATGTCAGCAGCTCTTTCAAGAACGTTGGCTGTGAAGAAAACTTGAGAGATACAGGGAGAGAAAGATCAAGTGGCAGATTCCAGCTCTTACCTTAGAATGCAGAAATTACTCCTACTCCTTCCCTAAACCCAGTTTTCTGGTCACTGTGGCTAGAAGAAGCAACTGCCTGATGTTACCTACTTGATTCTTCCTTGCTCTGTCAGTGGCTCTGGGATTTATGAGTGCTGAGAACTCGCTTGATCTCTGAAGATCCCATCTGGTCCAGCTGTCTGGGATTGATGAACTCCAGTGTTGATTGCCTACCTGGCCTCTGACTCATGGTTGCCCAAACTCTAGGCCTGCTCCCTTGGTCCTGGCATCCTGCCTGGTCTGCTGCTGCCTGTGACCAGGACATGATGATGGTACCCTGAGCCCCTGCATATGCTTTGGGGCAGGAAGCCGTAAAGCACAGACACTGTTCCAGGTCCTCTGGATTAAACCCTCCCCTTCTCTGAGAGAGACGTAGGAGCCCATCAGCCCAGAACCCAGGCTTTTCTCATCAGAATGTTTGGATAATACCTCCAAATCTGACGTGATTCTGTTCCAGACTTTCCCACAGTCCTGTTTCTCCAAGAAAAGACAGGGCAAATGCATTCCCTTGATAATCTAAAGAACAGACTATTAGAGTCACCAGGGAAACATTTGTTCAAGCATTCTTCTCTGCTGAATGGGAACCATAGGATCCTTCCTGCGAAATGCGTATTCAGTCATGCTGACCCGCCCCTGGAAGCTTTGGCTCATGCAGGGAGGTGTGCATCTGGGGACAGAACCAAGGTGGGCAGGGGTGAGTGGGGGAGCCACCACCGCCCACGCTACTAAGCTTCCTTATCGTACTCCACACTGGAATGAGCTCACCTTAAATCCCTAATATTTTGCAAAGGTTTCAGACCTCATCTAAAAAGTCAAACGCACAATAACCTGTGCTGGTGTAAAAGGTTTTATCTTCCTTGGTGTTCAACAGAACAGAGATTGGTCAAATGAGGCCTTTAGGCTCATTTGAAACCAGAGAATTTCTGCTATGGAACATGTCATTCTACATAACTAGCTGCCCTGAGAAGTCCTTCCTTCCTCAGCAAACTTTTCTGCTCAGGAAACCCCCTGCCCCAGCATAACAGCCAGGAACCACATCTACTAATTCCATTGGGAATCCAGCTGACGGTGGGCGTGGGAAAGAGAGCTCCACAGACCACCAGCACAGATTCTGTGGCCACTTCCTACTCCGTGGAAATACAACTTACACACTACCAACATTCCCGCCGTGGACCCATCCATGACTTAAGTCTGAGTCTGCCTTGATGTGTCAGCAACCCAACCCCCACGCCCCAGTCTTCGTCTTCCTGTTCACTGGGTATTGAGGAAATTAATCCCTTTTAAAAGAATACAGACTTCCATCCCCTTTCTCAGACTCTTCTGATTTCCACCCAGACCCCATGCTATTCCAGGCAAGCCACTGCCAAACAATCTACCCCAGCCCTTTTACTGAGCTTCTCTAGTATCCGCACACCCACTTCTGGTGCCTTAAGCAAATAGGGCCTCCTGTGAGCCACTAAGGGCTGCCCCCAAGCTGACTAAATTTGGAAGCAGCCTGAATCACCTACTTGTTGCCTCGAGATACAGATACGATTCACAGATGTTGATAAGTGGGAACTGAGATGCTCCTGTCATCAGTACTTTGTGATAGTACAGGTCTTTGGTGTCATGTTTTAGAGCTGCCTCTCCATTTTGGGGGGGCAGGCCTGCCTTTGGTGTGTCTCTTTCAGTCCTGCAGATAAAAAGGGACATATCTTCGTTCTTGGGGACCCAGTCTTCAAAATGGGATGATAAGTATCTTGCTTGGTCCTTTAAGGTGGTACTACTAACCGGACTATTAAGCTCTTGCAGAATTAGAGACCTCAACCACCACTATCACCACCAAATATTTAGAGGCCAGGGGTTCTTAAACTTTTTTGTGCCCTGGATCCCTTGGCAATCTGGAGAATCCATGGTTTCCCTCTCAGAATAATATTAAATGCATAAAACAAAATACAGATTACAAAGGGTACCAATTATATAAAAATACAGTTATAAAATTGTGGTATAGTAGTATATCTGCTTCTTTATAAAAGCATTAAATAAGTAAACGTAGAGGCAGGTTCAATACTACTATAATTTCAAAGTAGTGACGAACATAAAGGATATTGTAAAAAATCTGCAACAACTGTTGTATAATAGAAACATCTGCAATTTTCATGGCTGATAAAGACACAGTACAATACCTCTAATACGACTATGGTTTGCTGCCTACATGCCTAATTTAAGTGCATGGGGAATTTCAGTTACAAGGTAGTGAACATAATTTTTTTTCCCATCCAAGGTTATGGATTCTGGATTCTGTCCATGAATCCTGGGACAAGAGTCCCCATTTTAGGCAGCACTGGCTCTCAACTTGGTTTGTCCTTCTGTCCAAGACCTGTCCACAGGAGATTAGGAGCACGAAGCAGCAACCACAGAGAGGATGGAAGCGTAATTTCACCTTGGTGTTGTGTCCCAAAGGGAACCAATAAGGAAGTGCCAGTGTCATGCTTGGGCATTCTGCCAAAGTCCTATATTTTTAGACTTGGAAATGGACTGATTAATACTGTAATTTCATTGAGAGTTAATCTGTGACTGATGAGTGGAATTGGACGTTTGTAAAACATAGGCTTTCTTCAAGGAATCCCATAAATTACTTGGGATGGAAAGCCTGACAAAAGGCAGGAGAAGAATCTATGTGTGTGTACGTATGTGTGTGTGTGTGTGATTTTTAAACAAAAATTGATATACTGTAATTCTTATAGCCTGCTTTTTTATAATATCACAATGTATCATGAATAATTTTCAACAAATACAGTTATAAGATAGTATTAATGGCTCCATAATATTCTGTTACAGGCATATAGCATAATTTATTTAATTAAGCCCCAGGTTTGAACATGTGGGCTATGTACAATCTTTATAATTATTATGAAATTGTGCTCTGATGGATGCTGTAGATTTAATCTTTGTCCACATGCTATTTTTATTTTCTTAGACTACTTCTATAAATGGAATTGCTGTGTCACAATTTAGTAACAATAGTAATGCATATTTTAAAGATTTTTCGATCTGTACGGTCAAATTGTCCTCCAGAAAGGTTGTTCCTGTTCATAACAGAACTAGAATCTTTGACCTTGGCTCAGAACACAGCAAAGAGACTGGAAAAATGTCTCTAAATGGTGAGAAGTAAGAGGATTCAGTACAAGAATCAGGAAGGAAGCATGCCAGTGTTGTGCCTATGATAGTCTCCTTTTCTCTGATGCTGGAAATACCTTTAAGACAGAATATGGGATGGGACTGAGTCTTCTAGACCTGGGATCCCTTGTGCTGACTTGATTTAAACCATTTGGATAAATCCAGCCTTATACAGCTGTGCTAAGGGGACCCAAGGAAGGGTTTGTATCCATGTTTGGACCAGAGTAATACTGAGAATAGTGGAATCAGAAAGCACCCCAAGGGAAGAGCAGTTTCAGGTGAGAAGGCATGAGCAGAGCTGGCCACCTGGCCCATTACTCCTGACCTGGAGAGTCAGTGCCTTCTCTGCTCAAACAATAGGGGTTTGGGAGCATTACTATAGTAATGGAGGCTGTTTCTTCCTTTTATCTTTTTTTTTTTTTTTAACCATCTTTCCATTTTCTTTCTTTTGCAGCTAGACACTATATTCCAGGAGGGCAGAAACCACGTAGTACCTCTTTTGTATAACCAACAAAAGCTGACATGGGGGGTGGAAAATACTTTCTAATTGCCTCCACTGTCAAAATAAGATAGCAGATCCTGCCACAAAGCATACTGGACAATTAAAATCTAAGCCCACCCACCAATGACCTTTCTCTCTTCTCTCTCATGGTTCTATAGATGTAGATTTGGTTTGTTTCTTCATGCACAGAGACCAAAGATTAGTTCCCTTTCCATCATCCTATCTCCTAGATCTGCAATTAAGTTATTAGTATCTTCCCCTATATCTCTCGTCTGGGATTCCACAGAAGGCAGTGGTTATCACCCTAAAGTTTAGCTTCCTATTCATAATCTAAAGATCAAAAAATTGCATCCATAAAGACTTGGTCTCTCTCCCTGTTCCATGTCCACACCAGGGCCCCCCGGCCCACTGCCCTACTCCCTGTCCAACCTCAGGAGGGACATAAAATCAGGTGGGCAGCAAACAGATCCTAGATTAGCATTTGCTTCTGACATTGGCGCTCACCAGGTCTGCTCTCTCGCACTTTGGGGTACTGCTTAGATAAAAGGGTCTCCTTCTCTCATGCGACTTTTCTGGATTCCACTTCTTGCCTGCTGTAACTGTAGTGCCCACCTAACCCTTGCCACTTAGATGTCTCTCTGTCTCTTACCCAAAAGGCCCTTGGTACCTACGCCATCCGACCCCACTAGCGAGAGGGCAATCCACCACGCTCTTGACCTCTTCTGACATCCTTGCGCTCGTTTGTCAGAGAAGACCGAGGCTCAGAAAAGTTACATTGGATATAAAACTGTCTTCTAGGCAGCCTCAGGTCCTGACATTTTTATTTTCCTCGAGATGGGATTGAATTATCTTCTATCCCCCTCCCCGATCAGAACTGGAGTAAGATTACCTGCACCATCCCCACAACCATGCCCGATTTTCCCGCGAGCGCCGAGCACCGGGAAGTCTAAAACACGATCCACTTGCAAAGACTTCGCGATCTGTTTGGGTGGATAAAACAGAGCACAGGAAACGCAGAGCAACCGGAGCTGCATCCAATCACGCTCCCGTTTGTGTCCCAGATGCAGCCCCAGGAAGAAAACAAGTGTTTGCGGAATTTAGCGGCCAAGGCCCTTCATCCAGGCTTTATTCTCACTCCCGCCCCACTTTCTCACTAGACATCCCCAACCCCGAGCCTCAAAATCAATCCCCCAGATCCGAAGGGTGGGCCCGGGGTTCTGTACCCGGCTTCTGAGACCCAAGGCGGGCATCCTCCGGGTCTCCAGCAGCCCCCGGGCGCGAGCCCAGCGGGGACCCGGCGAGCAGCCCCCGAGTGGGTCTGGGGAAGGGCGAGAGAGGCAAGCGGCGGCAAGGCCCCCAGACAGCCCGGCTCCCCGAGGGAGCGCGGCGGCGGGGTCGGGGGCAGGGCGGGGAGGCGCCGGCGCAGCCAATCCCCGGGCCGCCCCCTCCCCGCCGCCGCGAGCCGAGCCGGGGCGGGGGAGCCAGGCGGCGGCGGCGGCGGCGGCGGCGGCGGCGGCGGCGGCGGCGGCGGCGGCGGCGGCGGCGGCGGCGGAGGCTGCCGTGGGGAGGGATGGAGAGGGGAGGGGGGAGCGGAGCCGAGCGGAGACAGCCGCGGCGCTGCAGAGCGGCTGGGGCGGCGGCGCGGCTCCCGGTGCTCCCCCCGGCGCCCGCCCCGCGTCGGTGAGGGCCCGGCCTGGAGGCCCGGAGCCATGGGCTGCATCGGCTCCCGGACCGTGGGTGGGTACCGCGGCGGCGCGGGCGCGGGCGGAGGCAGGGCTTGGCGGGGTCTGGTCCTCCGGCCCCCACCCCCACCAATCCCCGCGCCCCTCCGGCTCCCTCTCTCCGCACCGCCCGGCCCCGCCGCGCTCCCTCACTTTCCCTCTGTGCCCTCGCGGTCCCTGCCTTCCTCTCTCCTCCCCGCTCTCCCCTCGCGCCTCCGGGCCTTGCATCCCTCTGGACTCTCCGTTCCCTCCGTCTCCCTCCGGCTTCCTTCCATTGCCCTTGCCCAGGCGCGGTCCCTCTCCATCATCTACCCGCCAACGTCCTCTCTCTCCTCCGTCGCTCTCCCCGACTCTCCCGTGCCCGCACCCTCCATCTCCAGGCCATCGGCCTCGACTCTGCCTTCCCCAGCGCCTCCTCGCCCCACCTCCATTTCTGGAGCAGCCCCCGTTCTAAGGACCCCCAGTCTCAGTCTCAGCCCCGAGTCCTTTTCGCACGCCCCCCAGCCCCGGCCCGCCTCCATCTGGCTTGGGTGTTTTGGCCCCATCTCTTTCCCTCTCCGTTGCCTTTTTCGCTCGTTCCTGCCTCCCCCATTTGCTTTGTTCACGTGCATTTTCCCTCCGGGGCGGGGGCGGGGTGAGCCTGGTGCCTCGGGGAGGGGAATGGGTTCCACGGCCGAAGGGAATGGGGCCGGGCTGGGTTGGGGTGGAGGGGAAGAGCCGGGGACGCCGGGGGGAGGCAGGGGGTTCGAGGGCCAGAGAGCGGTCGGGAGCCCGCTCCCAGGAGGGTGGGGCTGGCCGAGCGAGGGAACCCGGGGACCTGACTGCACCTGTCAGCGGGGGCTGGCGGGGCGGGGCCAGCTCTTTATTTACCTTTGACCGGGGGAAGGAAGAGAGGCGCCTCCGAATTCTTCTCCCCTCAGCATTTGCCTTGCTACCCAGTGCCTTCTCCTCCACCCCATGCACCCACTCAGCTCTCACGGCTCAGCAGATTGATTCAACCCTCTCCCCAACCCCCCAATTTTTCCTATTCCAACTCCCAATTTCTCCCGCCTACATGCCACAGTGACCTCAGGCTGAGAGAATAATTCGTATTATTATTACAAACAAACTCACTCTCCGGAAGCCTGATTTCTCTGAGACCCGATTTATTTCCATGGATACCCCCACTTCCTCCTCTGCTTTCCCCTCTTCTCTGGGTTCTTTCCCTCCCCCTCCCTGCCCCCCACGGCTCTGACTCAGCTCTCCCTCTTCTACAAAGGCCACCTCCCCCCACCCCTCTCTCCCACTCTGCCCTCGCCATCTCCCTTCCCCTCAGAGGTTGTCCTCTGTCTGCCCCATTCCTGCTCTGTCCGGCCAGATGTCCGTCTTTCCTCTTCCCTCCCAGCCACGGCCTCTGGTCTGACCCGTCTCACCATTCCCCTGTAGCCCCAAGGGAGAGTGTGCCCACTTTGGAGGCGCCCTACCTCTCTCAGACCTGTCAAGCACAATCCCTTCCTCTTGCAGCAGCTATGTTGTTGCATGCCAAATGCCTCCTGTTGCCCAAGACCCCATTCAATTCACCCCTCCTCAAGAGTGGACGCCTAATCCTAAATTCAGAATCAAAAAACTTTATGTGTAGAAAAGATCTATAAGGTCAGGTGGTTCACCTGGGTCTACCACCCAAGTGATTCTTCCCCAAGGCTTCCAGTTGGCATACCCACCCCTCACAGCAGCAGTCTCCCTTTACAAGGAGCTGTGGCCTCGGCTGCAGAATTACCATCTTCCTAGGTCCTCCAGTTTGCCAGTCAGCCCTCAAACCCTGTCGACCCTCTCCCATTGTCTTTTGTCTTCTCTCTGACTCGAATTCCTACTCTTTTAGTTCCTATTTTAAAAAGTCCCCTGCTCTCCTCCTGCTGTCCCCCTTCTCTCCTCTTTAATCCATCACTTGTCTCCCAAGAGTCAGGTAAAATGATTCCATCTCACTCTTTGCTTTCTCTGCTCTCATTGCTTCTAGGTGTACACACCCAGCTCTTGCCTCTATCCCCACCAAATCTCCTTCCTGTCAGACAAATCCACCAACTCCTCTGGAGGGTCCACTAGGGAAGATGCAATCCTTCCACCTCACAAATAATAAAGCCAACACGTAGGGAAGCTTGCCCCTGGAGAAGTTCTGCCCTTATGTGCAGGAACATATTAGAGGAAAAGCACAGCTCCCGTGCACACCCGTACAGAAACCCTCAGAGATTCCTCAGGATCGAATGGAGACCTGTTTTCCTTCCAAAACCCAGCCACTGGCCCTTCCATTTAAACAACAACAAATAAGGCCACAGAACACTTTTTCCGAGTGTGCTATTCTTGATTGAGCTCAGCATTATTATGTCTCCTAACAAAAATTTGGGGCGAGTGGGGATGTAAAAGAAAATAGGCAATCAGAAGAGGGAGTGGTAGCGGGAGGGTAGGGAGGGGTCTGGAGGGCCTGGCCCCCATTTGTGGCTTCAGCGTTCTGAAGGAAAAGAACGAGGAGGGGCCTCCGGGGTGGGCATAGGGAGGTGAAAGGGAAGCAACTAAGCATGTGCCCGTCTCAGGAAATGAAGTGATTGCCGTGGAATGGAAGGGCCTCAAGGATGTGGACCAGATCAACATGGACATGAGCACCAGCTCGCTGCACGGGAGCAGTCTCCACCGGCCGTCCGCGGAGGTGAGGCCCTCGGCGCCCAGCCGCCCTCCCAAGGGACCTCGGGAACACCCCCGGAGCCACCATGCATAAGCCTAGTCCTTCAGCCACCTTCCTCAATCCCAGGCCAGCCTCCCAAACACACCTCCAGACTGACACGCTCACAGAACATCTCTCCTCCTTTCCTCAAACACAAGCCAAGTGCTCCTCGCTGAGATCCCAATTCCCTGTGTTAATCTCAGGAAAGCCCTCCCTACTTCACACACTTGTGGAAGCCCCCTCTGAGGAAGTGCCCTGGGTACCCACTCCCTCTCCTCTTTCCTCACAGCAAACCCGGACTGACTTCTCCTGGGATGGCATCAATGTGAGTGCAGCGCCCCCCCCCCAGACCTCTCCAGTCCCCCCTAACTCCTCTTCCTTGTCCTCTCCCATCTGCTGCCATAGAGCACAGCGCCCCCTTCCTCCAGCGGGCACTGGGAGCCCTCACCTTCTTTACCTACCCCCAGACTTTCAAGGGTGGTTGGGGGATAGGCCTCCTAGGGACTCCTGGGTATAATGGTAGCCTTACCACCCGCCCTAGCTCATATCCTTCCTCCTGGAAACCATGGACTGTCCTCCACATATAAAGCACCCCATACCCTCTTATTCCTCTGCCCCTCCTCCCACATTCCCTATCCCAGCTCTCCATGGAGGACACCACTTCCATTCTTCCGAAGCTTAAGCGAAACTCTAACGCCTATGGCATTGGGGCCCTGGCCAAGTCATCGTTCTCAGGTGAGACTCTGACCTGGGGATGCGTGCAGACAGGAGACTCCCTAGGGGCTCCTGGTCTCAGTCTCCCTGCCCCTTCAGACCTGAAGAAGACCCTCATCCCCAGACCCCGGACCTATTTGCCCTTTCTGTCAAGCCTCTCCCATCCTCCAGGCTGCCCCTCATAGACAGAGTCTTAGAGCATACCTGCCCCCTTCATGGGATGGAGTCCCATGGGACTAGGGTGGGGGTAATGGCGGGGACGGGGGCGGGGGAGGGGCAGATCTGGTGTGGGTATTGTGTGATGTTCTGGAGGACCTGGGGAATGTCTGGCCCCTCAGGGATTTCGCGAAGCATGAAGGACCATGTGACAAAGCCCACAGCCATGGGGCAGGGCCGGGTGGCTCACATGATTGAGTGGCAGGGCTGGGGGAAGGCACCAGCCATTCAGCCGCAACACAGCCACGAGGCCGTGCGCAGGGATACAGATGCCTACTCCGACCTCAGCGATGGCGAGAAGGAGGCACGTTTCCTAGCAGGTACTTGTTCCCCAGCCCCTCAAGAGACACATTTTCAGAATGGCCAGAGACCGACCCTTCAGCCTGATCCCCTATGGCAGGATTGGCTCTGTTCATGTGATACCATCAGACTTAATTTCCCAACTAGCTCTAATATCAAGGACTCTGACTTGTTTATTCTAAGTACCCTCAAACTTATTTTTATTATCGTCTCAGAAGTTGAGGGGAATTAACATGGGATTGTAGGTCCAACTGATGCCTTCTCTCCTACGTGGTGGGACTATCCAAACCCTGGATTCCCTCAGTACAGGAGGAAAAAAAAAAAAAGGCAGGGGTCTTAGGCTTCAAAAGTCTGTGCTTCTACTCATGTTTTATGATGAAAATGAAAGAAAAGCCTTGGGGTTCTCTTCTAGCCTTTGCCCGTCAGCACACTGCAGTCATGAATTCAATTACAGGGCACATTAGTTGTGACAACCACCAGAAGATCAAGGGACCTGGGTGAGGAGAGGGTGTGTACAGAAGAGCTTTTATTCAGTATAGGTACGAGGCAGGCATACGGTGTACCTACAACCCTGCCCGAGCCCTAGTGGCAGATCTCAATAAGATACCTAGGAAAAATGATAGATCTGGAATAGACAAGAGGGTTCTTTGGTTGGTGGTATGGGTGGTGGAAGAAATATCAGTGGGGAGGGGAGACAAACATGTAGTGGGTAGTGTAGGGCAGCTAGCAATGTAAGCTTCAACTTACTCACGGCTTTGACCAACATGGGAACCCCAAGTCTACCCATCTTCATTATTCTATCCTTCCTCCCTTGTCCTTCCCAGACCTTGAACTTGATACCACTGTGGACCTACAATCCCTCCCATTTAGACTCCTCTGGCCTTGACTACCTAGCACTAGCTACCATTCCTAAAAAAATTCCAAAGATAAACTTCTGGAAATCCCCAATTTCAATCCCTTAGGATATCTCACCAGAAGACCCCCCCAACTCTTTCCCCTAGGAATCCTAAATCTGACCTTCTGGGAAGTCCCCCACGATTTTGCCTTGTTTCGGGGCATATACCAAGGCTGTGCTGTCCAATACAGTAGCCACTGGCCACATGTGGCTATTGAGAACTTGAAATGTGGCTAGTCCGAATGGAGATGTGCTGTAAGTGTAAAATATCGACTGGATTTCAAAGATTTCGTATGAATAAAAGAATGTAAAATGTCTCAATAGTTTTATATGGATTATACATTGAAATGATAATGTTTTATATAGATTAGGTTAAATAAGATGTATTATTAAAATCAATTTCACCTATTTCTTTTTAATTTTTTTTAATATGGCTACCAGAAAATTTAAAATTGCATAAGTAGCTTGCGTTATATTTCTATTGAACAGCGCTGCACTGCTGTCCCCTGCCCCATGCATGTGTCTAAGGCTTCCCCGAGGTATCTCGTGCTAACTACGTTTCTTCTCCCAGGCGTCATGGAACAGTTTGCTATCTCCGAGGCCACTCTCATGGCCTGGTCCTCCATGGATGGTGAGGACATGAGTGTCAACTCCACCCAGGAGCCGTTGGGCTGCAATTACAGTGACAACTACCAGGAGCTGATGGAGAGTCAGGGTGAGGGATGGTTCCAGAATCCGACCCCAGAGGCCCAAGAGGCCTCCTCAACTATCTAGGCTACCTCCACGCATCTCTGTTCTACGACTTTCTGTTCATATAGGCTTTCCTACTCCCCCTCTCACCCCCCGCCCCACATCTCACCCTCAATTCTCTGTGCTTTTATTACTGCCTTTGATATTCTGTGACCCCACCAACCGCCATGATTCTCTTTACAGATGCCCTTGCTCAAGCCCCAATGGATGGATGGCCTCACTCCTACGTGTCCCAGGGCATGTACTGTCTGGGGTCATCGGATGCCTGGGAAGCAAGTGACCAGTCCCTCATTGCCTCTCCAGCCACAGGATCCTATCTCGGCCCTGCATTTGATGACTCACAGCCTAGCTTGCACGAAATGGGACCTTCCCAACCTGCTTCCGGATACTCTGCTCAGGAGCCTCCAGCTTTGCTGGGGGGAGACACCGACTGGGCTCCAGGGGTGGGCGGGGTGGACCTGGCAAGGGGCCCTGCCGAGGAGGAGAAGAGGCCGTTGGCGCCCGAGGAGGAAGAGGATGCGGGATGCCGGGACCTGGAGTCGCTTTCCCCACGAGAAGACCCCGAGATGCCCACCGCTCTCAGCCGGAAGGTGTCTGACGTCACATCCTCAGGCGTGCAGTCCTTTGATGAGGAGGAGGGAGAGGCCAACAACTAGCTTCCTCCCACTGAATGCCCCACCTTCCAATCCCACCTGAGGGGCAGGGCTGCACCCACACCCTCCCTTCCCCCAGCAGTACGGCCGAAACCTGGGCAGAAGACTGTCACAAGCCCAGGAGTCCTTGCCAGCAAAACGGAGGGCCGGGGTGGGATTTTATCCAGGCTTACACTGTAGAGACCACAGGTCCAGGAACTGAGGCCCAGGCAACTAGACGGCCATGAACTTCGCTTGGCTGCGGGCTTCTGGGTCTGTGGTGGTGGAGCTCCAGTGTGTATCCTGAGCACAGGAGCGCAGAGCGGCCCGTGGCCGGCCCCCTGGATCTCAGTTCTTTGCTCCCTGATCTCGTCTTCCAGGAGCCT
The DNA here is from genome assembly GCF_028021215.1 of Eschrichtius robustus. Lineage (NCBI taxonomy): Eukaryota > Metazoa > Chordata > Mammalia > Artiodactyla > Eschrichtiidae > Eschrichtius > Eschrichtius robustus. Next base: position 118,634,533 of record NC_090831.1, on the reverse strand, counting down.
TGACTGCAGCTGCCTGAAGGCCTCCTTTCTCCACGTCACTCTTGCTTTTCCCGACTGTTTTCTCTGGCTGTGGCCCAAGCTCATCCCTCCTATGAGGAACAGACCTCAGGGGCTGTAGGACATGGTTCGATGGGCACGGGGGAAGCAACATACAGACCACGTCTCCTTAGAGTGCGGGGGCTCTGCCCTCAGAGGTAACTTGGCTTCTGAGATCCAGAGTCACGGAGGAGGTGGACGTGGCCGCTGGGATGCACAGGGGCACAAGGCCTGTCCAGAGACCAGGCAGTCACTGGTGAGACCGAGGACAAACATGGCCACTTGTTCTGGGATCTTGACTATCCTGTGGCTGAAAGGAGGACCCTAAGGACCTGGGAAAGGTCCCCGCCAGGGATGGCTACTCCAGCTCTTGCTTCCCTTTTCTGCCTTCTTCCATCTCCTGCTCTGGGAGCCCCGGGGCCCCGAGGGGGTGGGGGTGACACAGAATGCAGGTGTCCTGGCTAGATGGGGAAGCATGAGGCTGTGTCTCCCTCCATCCACCCCTAATTCTCTGGAGCTGTTTACACTTTTCTCTCTGCCTTTTCTACATTTTTATAACTTCTTGGGGACTCAGGGTTGAGTAGGGTGGAGGGAGGGGTCCGGTGCTGTCAGGCCCCCGGCCGGGGCAGGGTGTTTGCCGAGGAGCAGCGTGGGTTCTGGGCTCCCTTTGCCCCTCTTCACCTCCTCCCGGGGCTCCCAGGAGGGCCTCACAGGTGTCCCCCCACCCCTCCCCAGGCGTCCTGAGGAGGAAGAGAGGAGGACCTGGGTATTCTTCCTTCCAGGATGTTTTACAACGAGGCATAAGCCCCTGAAACTGCTTGCCCTCCACACCCACTTTCCATTCTGGTGGGGACCTCTGCGCAGCACCTGGAGCCCCAGCACTTCTGTAAGACATCCTGAGGGCAGAGGACAGGGTCGAAGGGTAGAGTGAAGAGACGGCAGCACACTGCCCCTCCCCTGCTGCAGCGGTGTCCCAGAATGAGGAGGTTGAGAGTTGGGGTGCTTCTGTCCATCTGTGACCCTGCCTCCATCAAGCCCACAGTGTCACACACTCGCGCCCCTGAAATGCAGCCGAGGCCAGGTCCCACATCTTCTGGGGAGGGGGAGGATGGCTACCTGAAGTCGGTTCTTGGAGGAAACAGGAGTAGGCACAGGGAGCACAGGCAGCTGAAGTCACCTCATCTAAAACTGCTAAAGGGTTGTGCGTGCTCACGTGGCCTCGCTGCTGGCCTCGCCCTGCACTCCTGCCGCAGGTCCTTGGGGTTTTGCGTGTCACAGCTCCCTCCTCTCACGGGGGTCCCTGTTTCCTTACCTTGTGCAACCTGCCCTCTCTGGGGCTCATCCTTTTCTCTTACTCTCACCCCCTTCGTGTCCCATATTCCGCCCCCGGACCACAGCGGACATCCAGTCCAGGGAGTGGGTTCATGCACCACGGTTCCCTTTTCGCTCAGGGCTCTGTGGAGTTAGGAAAGGTCATCTAAAGCAGCGTTCTTTCCTCCCTCCTTCCCTGAGGGAGCCAGACGGTCCCTGCTGGTCCCTGCCAAAAGATGACTAAAACTCTGAAGGGTTCTAGCAGAGTTGGGACGTGAGCGTGAGCGGGGCCCAGCATCCCCGGGTGCTGGCATCTCTGCTGACCAGAGGTCAGGCGGGGGGAGGCGTCTCCACTCTGAAGAGGGAGAAAACCTGAGGCGCTGGCCTGAGACCCTCTCAGGACTCTTCTGGAGGGAGGAACTGTCTCTCTGGTGCTGGGGGGGGGGGTGGCAGGGTGCATGGGGTTTGCTTATAGCCTATTTTAGGGGGAGGGGAGGGGCATGTGCAGGAAGAGGCTGTTGGGGGATGGGGGAGGGTTGCTTTTCCGTTGGGGTTAAAGGCTGTGCCGCACGTTTTACAGCAGTCCCAGAACGGGGCTGTTTTCATATCATGGTAAATGAAACTGCTCTTGCTAAATGATTTTCTTCTGGTGGGGGGGGGTGCCCTTTCATTTTGAGTTCACTTTATTAAAGGAAAATCCAACTCTTCCATCCCTCCCCTCCCGCCGCCCCCGACCCCGCCCCACCCTCACCCACACCTTCCTTCTTATCCTTGTGTCAAGGAGGGAATCTTGGTGAATGAGTTTATTACCTCTTCTCACCCCCACCTGTACATCCCATACTCCGTCTTCCAGGTCTAGGGAATATCCATTTTCATGGCCAGTCTTAGCATGTTTTCTTAATGTGACATTTCCACCCCAGGCCCAAGAGAGATTCTATGACATATATTACAGAGAGAATTATATATAAATATATATATAAATATTATAGATTATATACACATGGGCATGGGCTCGAAGGCCCACTGCCAGTCCCCCTCCCCGGGCTACAGCCTCTCTCTCTCTCTTGGCCTGGGGAGGCGGAAGGGATGTATTGCTGGAGAGGGCTCCAGGCTGTGTTCAATGGCACTAAACAGAATGTGGTGGCACCTTCGGCTATGAGTGTCTTATTTGGGGGATGATGGAGGCCGGGCACAGGGTGGGGAAGGAGGAGAATGCTGGGGAGGGGGCACAACGGCAGAACTAAACGGGGCATAAAAGAAGGGATGGACAAAAGCCTTGGGGGTGGGAGCAAGGGTCTCTGGCTGCTCAGAGCACCTGGGACCGCTTACAGAAAAGGCAGGGTGATGGCCGGCTCCCTGTCGCTGGTTTGGGGAGAATAAGGATCTGACTTCCCAAGTGTGGGAAGCATCAAAAAGGTCTGCCATCTTGACGCTGAACCCCTAGAAGAGAAACACAAAGAACCAGCCCCTAAGAAGGTATAGTCTCTGGGTGAACCAGTGGCCCAGCTGCCCTGAGCTTCCCCTCTTGGAAGGAGAAGCCCCAGCTAGAGCACCTCAAGGGCAGAGCTGACCCTTGCGTGGGACAGATCAAGGACTACAGTGGAGAGGGAGTGACCTGGAAACTGGAGGGTGAGGAAGCTGTGATGTGAGATGGGAGGAATTTCTGCCAGAGGGAGTTAAATAAATCCATTGGGGCCGCAGGACTGTTTGGTACCGCCCCTTCCACACAGAGCCTTCCTTCGACCTTTCCTCTTCCAGGCTGTTCCCCCACAGGCTCTTTATCCATGCCTCACTGCTTAAATGGAGGACAAAGCAGGGGGAAATGGGACTGGCCTTTTCCCGCCCTAGTAATGGCTCTGCCCGGGGACACATAGTGGGAGCCAGGATGAAGTCTAGAGGCAAATTTCAGGGAATGGCTGTGGGCAAGTGGAGGACGGGGTGGGGGGGCTCTGAGAGAAGGGGCTGTGGACAGTTTGCGGGTATATCCTGGGGCCATCAGTCCATGAGGCCATGAGGTGATCCCACCTCCTCCTCCAGCATGGCACTGACAGGACCACAGTCACCCTGGGCCTCCCTTAACCCACCCCCTGGGGAAACTGATGGGGGATGGGCAGGCCAGGAAGGCACTGGGGAGCTGTGGGGGGATGAGGGGGGCCAGGGAGAGGCAGGTACTCCCCACCCACACACAGGCCAACTCAAGAAGCCCATGGACTATCAGGGGCCCTTCGCAGGGGTTAGAACCACCGCCTGTCTGGGGATGGGGGGACATGCCCAAATGATTGACCAAGGCTACTCCTGCCCAAATTCTGGCTCCTCCTCCAACACGATCAGGATGACATTTTAAAATTCCTAGGAGAGGCCGGATATTGGTGCGATCTCTCCAGCTTCAGGAAATACCCTCTTCCACACAGGTCCACCCTCTAGCCTGGATCTCCGGACAGTCTTTATGAGGCGGTCTGGGAGGTGGTCAAAGGACCAGTTCATCCTCATCCTCGTCATCGGTGGATCGCAGACTGGGGCCCTGCAAGATGTCGGCCAGCTCCTCCTCCGGCCCCGGACCCTCCACCAGCTCCAGCTCCTCCAGCTCGCTCTCTGCCTTGGCCGGAGCCCAGGAGAGAGGGGGCTCAGGGGAGGCGGGTGGCACAGGGGTCTCTGGGGAGGCAGCAGCCACATCCCCTGCCCCAGTGGCCCCACTTCCATCCTGAGGCAGGCTCCAGGCCTCTGCAGGAGGGAGTGGGCCCCCAGGAGTCTTTCGAGTCGAAGTTGTACTCCGGAAGCTGGCAAGGGGAGGGCGGAGCTGCACCCCAGATTTGGTGTGCCCCTCGATGGCCTTCTGCAGCTGGAGAGCAGAGGGAAGGGGAGAGAGGGTACAACATTGGGAGGAAGAGAAGATAGGAGCAGTGAGAGAAACAGACACGAGAGAGGCGCAGACGATAAAAGGAAAAAAAATGGGAAAGCTATCGAGTGGCAAGCAAGATGCACGGCGAGGATGGATCAAAGGGAGGAGACAGAAAAAGGAAAAAAGGGGCATGATGGACGAAAAGCCCCACCTACAGAGCAGCGAATCTCAAGACCCCTGACCCAGGACCTCCTTCGGCCCTTTCCTAGCAACCCGCAGGCCTTCTTCAGCCACTTCCCATCTCCTCCCTCCTTCCATGCACCACCACAGCGCACCCCTATGAAACCATGACTCGGGCCCTGAATCCCCATCCCAAGCCCATGCCGTCCTTAGAAGGGCACAGGGCTGCCCTCCCGCCCCCCTCCAGTCTCTGCATGAAAAATAGGAGGGAAACCTGGAGGAACCTTCCGGATGTTAAGGCCACCCCTCCCCCCCCTCCCCCTGTATCCTGTGCCCCCCTCTTCCTCGCTGCTCAAATGGGACAATCGCTCTTACCTCCTCCAAGGCCAGCACCCCCGTGAGCTTCCCCATGCTGGTCACGTACGCAAGGTGGAGGCCCAGCAGGGAGAAGAGCGTGTGAGTCTGCGAGGAAAGAGCAGCAGGTGAGCACGCGGAGGCCCCGCCCCTCCCGGCCCTCCCAGCAGCCCCGCTCGGTGGGCGGTGGGCATCGGGCAGGGACTTGCCTTGTGCAGCGACGTCTGCTCCACCAGCTGGAAGGGGGACTGATCGATACAGCAAGAGTCAAAACAGACAGGCTGGCTCAGCTGCTCTCGCTCCCAGGCCTCGATCTGCCGGAGAGGAGGGCCGTCACCCAATATCAGAGCCCCCTCAAACCTCCGATCTTGACCCCAAACAGCCCCCCTGGCCCTGGCCCAGAAGCCTGAAATACACAGTGAACCGTCACAGCTGCTCCAGACCACTAGCCCGCTTCCCTTTTCCCCAGGGGACCGCACCACCCTCCTCCCTCCTCCAGCCCCAAATCCACCTTCACCCTCAGGTGCTCAGAACACGCTCCTTCTTCCTGGTGCCCCAAACGCTTATTTCCAACCCATCTCTCCAGCCTTATTTTCCACTACTCCTGTTAACACCCACAGCTCCAGTCAAGCCAGATGTGCTTCCGCTTCTGCGACTGCGGTTCTGGGTTTCCCCAAGAACCCCACCCTGCGCCCATACCCTATTCCTGCACTCCTGGTCAGACGAGCTCTGCCAGGCCCTCCTTTTCAGAAACGGCGTGAGCTCTGCCAGGCCCTCCTTTTCAGAAACGGCGTGGATTGCGTTCCATCTTAGGCTGGCGTTTGTCTTAATTCTGCCCTCTGGGCTCTGTGGCATCCATTGCTGTGTGTCATGGAGAAGCCAGCACACTGACCTTTTACACAGCAGATCATGGCAAAGGTTTGTTGGATTTGAAGAGCTGTACTGGGTCACCTGGCACTTTGTTGACTCAGACAAGCCGTTTTTGTGTGTGTGTTTGTTTGGTTTGGTTTACATTGTTTTGTCTATGACTGAAGCATTAAGGCAAAGGTTCAATTTTCCTCTGGATTTTAGATTTGCACACCAAAAATCCCTAAGATTCTAAATAATCCAGTATCACTCTGGTTCTCATAAATGATTTTTAAATTTTCTGTAATCTCTTTTCAGGCAGTCCCTTCTGAATGAGGTACTACTTTGTTTTCCTGTTTGTCCAAATCTATATGTTTCAAGCTTCAGAGGACGTCACCGAAGGCCATCCCCTAGTTCTCGTGTCCAGTGTATGGTCCACAGTGCTGTGCTTTCCATCTGTCCCGTCCTGCTCTTTCTGGACTGCAATCACACCTCCTCTAAACTCTCACCTTCCCTGACTAAAGGTTCACACAAAATTCTCACAGGATGGATGACCACTTAGCAGGTATGTTGCAGAAAGGATTTACTTATAGGATGGGGGGCAGACCCTTGCCAACCCTGGTTTGGTTGGTCCTGTCCTCCTGGAGCAGTCTATGATCATTTCTGGCCTCCCTGGTTCCATTTTTGCCTGCCCTTAGGGAACAACAATAACAGAACCATTTCCAGTGTACATGCACCAAGCACTTCCTCGGTGCCAAGCATTATTCTAATTGCTTCACTCATTGAATCCTCTGCAACAACCCTATCATTATCTCCATTCTACAGATGAGAAAACAGAGGCATGGACTGCTTAAGTGTTGGCCCAAGATTACACAGAGGTGGGCTTCTGACCTTGACTGCTGGTCATGTTCCTGGGACCCCCAGCTTTTTTCTGCTCTTTGTCTGATGTGTTCCATGAGTTGAAAAATCTTAGCATCAATTACAAACCAGGGCTCTAACTGTGTGTATCCCTAACAGAGCAGCAGAATTAAACAAGTCATAGGACTTCCCTGGTGGCTCAGTAGTTAAGAATCCACCTGCCAATGCAGGGGGCACGGGTTCGATCCCTAGTCTGGGAAGGTCCCACATGCCGCGGAGCAACTAAGCCCGTCTGCCACAGCTACTGAGCCTGCGTGCCGCAACTACTGAAGCCCGGGTGCCTAGAGCCTGTGCTCCGCAACAAGAGAAGCCACCTCAATGAGAAGCCCACGCACCACAACGAAGAGTAGCCCCCGCTCGCCGCAACTGGAGAAAGCCCGCGTGCAGCAACGAAGACCCAATGCAACCAAAAATAAATTAAAAAAAAAAAAAAAAAGTCACAGCAAGGACTTCTGGCAACCTAGAACTGAATTATTTGACTATTCCCAGAGGTATCATCTTGATATTGTCAAGGGTGTCATCTCGATCTAGCCTGAAAACCGTGTTCAAAATATCCTGAAGTTTGACTCCTATTGAATCTTATCCTTTCAAAAAGTCTTGGTTGTTCCCATGGGAGTTGAGAGCTGCTTAAAATCTTCCTTGAGAAAGATATCAGCTAAAAATGTATAATCTATCTTCTTTTGATCCCTAGTTGCATTTTATTTCCAGCGGTCATTAAACAACCTCACTGATCAACTAGTTGGCTTTCTTCGGTGTATTTAAAAAAAAAGTATTATTGGTGTGAGCACCCTAGTAAGGCACTCATTAATTGTAGTTATGACCTATCTGATTCCTGCTTGTGGGCAGAAGGAATAGTTTGATTTTTTTCTTCTGTGATCATCCATTTGATTTTTTAGGTCATTTATCAGAAATGTGTGTGTCTCGAGGGGTGTCAAGGGGAGAAGGCGAAGACTGCCTTTCTCTCTTGTCACTCACCACCCCCTCCTCCAACCCTGAGTGCTTTTAATTTTTAGCACATATATATTCTGGACATCCAGTGGATGTTTATTTAAAGATAATACACATTACGGTATTTTGTCAGCTACATACTTTTTTTTTTTTTTTTAATTTATCTTTGGCTGTGTTGGGTCTTCATTTCTGTGCGAGGGCTTTCTCTAGTTGAGGCAAGCGGGGGCCACTCTTCAGCGCGGTGCGCGGGCCTCTCACTGTCGCGGCCTCTCTTGTTGCGGAGCACAGGCTCCAGTCGCGCAGGCTCAGTAGTTGTGGCTCACGGGCCTAGTTGCTCCGCGGCATGTGGGATCTTCCCAGACCAGGGCTCAAACCCGTGTCCCCTGCATTGGCAGGCAGACTCTCAACCACTGCGCCACCGGGGAAGCCCAGCTACATACATTTAAAGCTCTACCTTTCAGCCTTCGAAGCAAGCTGCATTCTCTTTTACTAAATGGAACGGTTGCTAATGGACGTTGTGGGCGTCTCTCCACACGCCAGGGTAGTTCTGATCAGCACGGCTCAGCCACCTGCTCCCGGTCACTGTGCCACGTTCTGTTCACTCGGCACAACCAAACCCACTCAGTGCTTGATTTTCTCTCTCATGGATTCTATAGGGGGATAGCGATTTGTCCCAATGAGGCACCACTGTCAAAATTTGCCCTCAGTTTGTGGTTCTTCCCAGTCTCGCTTCCTGGAATCTTCTCAATGTCCACTGTCTCAGGAGCCTGATCAATCCAGCATAGTAACCTCACCAGACACTGAATTCCCCATCTTAGTTTCGATGCTGTTCTTCCACATTGGTTTGTGTAAGTGCTGGCTGCCCGGTGCCATTTTCCTGCAGGTAAATCTCATCCATCCCGCATAGCCTCTGCCTGGTCTAGAACTTCCCTAATGTCTAAAAGCTCTAAGGGTCATCCTAGCACCATGGGCCCATCCACACACAGAGGCTCAAAACTTCCCTCTCCTGAAATGACGCTGGTCCCCATGAGGACACCGCCATGTTCCCCTACCTCCGAGCAACGTGCTCAGTACTGTCTCCATAGTCACGCCTCATTTCCAACCTCTCAAAATGCTTTCCTGCCTAGACTCACATGTTACTCTTACAACAACACAATGAAGAAGGTCGAAAAAAATGAGCAATATCTTCATTTGACAAAACAATCCACCCCAGGTTCCTGTTTCCTTTACTTACCTCTTCAGGTGACATGTTATCCACTAAATCCTCTGAATCCTAGAGAAGAAAGACATAGGTCCAAGTTCCTTCCCTTTTCTTCCAAGTGGAACCATAGCCATCTCTCCCTGGCCAAGCCACAGATGCCTCTTTCCAACCCATCATCCCTTCCATATGATGAAGCTTCTTCTTGGTGGGACCTCTTCTCTCCTGATTTAAGGATCATGGGTTTCTTGCTCCTCAAAGACAAGCTCCCTGTCCCATGTCCCCACCCCCCGCCCCCCCCGCCCCCAACACATCTCCTCTCACCTGGGTCACTTTCTTCTTTGTGGGGCGAGCTCTGCCCAGCAAGCAGCGCAGCAGGGACTGAAAGATGGAGGGTCTTTGACCTGAGAGGAGTGGTGAGTGAATGGAAATGGGAAGAAAGCAATATCCATCCTGGGATGAAATGGTCAGGGGCTTCAAGTGGTCCTGACACTTTGCCACAAAAGGTCCGTACTTCTAGGTGGTTCACCTCCATAGGAACTCTCCCCTTCCATCCTCCTAATCCAGTCCTTGCCCCCATGCCTTGGGATGGTAACATGGAGACTCGAAGAATAGAAGCCCCCTCCCACCATCCTCAGGCCTCACCCCTCCTCATAGTAGGAGCCCTTAGGTTGAGGAGTGCCCAGAGATAACCAGAAGGTATGAGGCAAGGGTGAGGTGCATGATGGGAGAATCTTTACCTGCAGTCTCAGGGATGAGGTGCATGATGGGAAAGTCTTTACCTTCAAGCTCCGGTGCTTCCAACTGCTGTTTGTGGCCGGGCAGGGGCCCATTGGGCTCTTCGGGGGTCAGTGAAGCAGTAGGAAAGGGGTGAGGAGGAGGAAGAGGAGGCAGCTGTAAAGAATAGTAAAAATTCTCAGTCCTAGAGAAGAGGCTACCTTTTCCTGCCTTTACCAGCTGGTGTCCTGGGAAATCTATCTAACTCTATTCAGTTCAGAAGTCCTGACAGCACTTTGAATTCTCTCGGTACCATCATTTGCAACCTTATCTCCTTCAGTCCCTGGACCCAGGGGCACTTGTCTCTTTGACTTTGTCAATGATCAGCATCTTCCCTCTCTCTTCCTATTTTCCCTTTGCTGCATCTATCCTGTTCACCTGGCCCTTCCCAGCCCACTCACCTCGGGCTTCCCATGGAGGTCCTCATCTTCATCCTCATCCACAAAGGCAAAAGACTCAGGTCGACCCTGGGTCCAGACGCCATGGCGCCCCTCCCCAGCCTGCCGCACCTTCCCATCAAAGGGCAGCTCTGACAACTTCCTTGCCATGTCCTGGGCTAACTGCAGCCTCCGCTCAGGACACAGGTGATGCTGCAGAAGGGACTGCAGTTCTGACCGCTCCACGGAGCCCAGCAGGATCATCGAATCTGGGGGAGATCCAAGCTCAGCCTGAGGGCCCGCTCAATTACCCCCTCGCCCCGCTCAGCAGGATGGAGTCAGGGACAGAAGCCCAGCACCCAATCTTTTTTCAGCTCTTACCCTCTCTTCCTAAAAACTCATTTCAAAAGTCTTCCAGGATTGATCTCACTCAATCCCTATTATTTCACCCATTTAGCGCTTAGAGCCCCAATTGGTAGTACACTAATTGGTGCTAATTTGTACTTATTTTGATGCAGCCCTTACACAGATTGTTTGTAAATAGGTGAACTTGGTATTAAAATAGGCTAATCAACACTGTCTCCAAAAGAAGACACATTAAAAGCCATTCATACTGAGATGAATGAATATACTTTGAAAGAAGTCTACAAGGATAGCTGATGCTTAATCACTTAAAGACTCTGGGTCCTTGTAGGTATAAACAGAATGCCTACTTTTCCTGGGAAGGTCTTTTATATATTTATCAGAATTCTGCTACTATAATTAACATTTTCATTAAGTTTTGAGGCCATAAGATTGCAGCAGTGTTACTGAGACAAATCTTACCATGAGGTCTCAGTCATTATTATGAAAACCCTGCAGCCCATCGGCTGTACCCCTATTCCAGTGAGAGGCCACTGGTTTAGAGGCCACTGAAAGGTATTTGGGATTTGGGAAAATATTAAAACTAAGCTAATTTGAGTAGTTTGGATACTCTGATTATCTGAAATTAGAGCTAACAATTTAAATGGCTCCAAATCTCCCTAAATGATTCTATTACACTAATACAAACATTAGACACGTATTTATTTAATATCCAGTAAATACCTATAGGGAGGCAGTCTGAGTGAGACAGGTGTTCTAGTCTCTGCCCTCAAGGGATACACAATCTACTGAGGAAGATAAGACATAGACATAGAAACCACAATAAGAAATAATACAAAGCAAGATTAAGTGCCAAAGGTGGGCAGAAAGGATGGTGAAGGAGGTGAAATCACTGCTCATTAAACACGTTCACTCCTTCACATGGAACAGTTTCATCTGCTCCTCAAATTGGGCATTAAAGAACAGCTATCACTTAGCTAGGTAGCAATGAGAACCACATAAGGGGCTGTAAGATTTATAGCCAAGCCTCATTATTCTCGGATTCCCTATTTGTGAATTCACCTACGGGCTTAAATATCTTTGTAACCCAAAATCGATATTTGCAGTACTTTTCCCATCATTCACAGACGTGTGCAGAGCAGCAAAAAATTTGAGTTACCCCACGCACACGTTCCAAGCTGAGTCTGAACAAAGTGATGCTCTGCCTTTTTTTTTTTTTTCCAGCTTTCATGTTGTAAACAAATGTTCTTTCGTGGTCCATTGAATGCCATGTTTTTTGCATTTTTTGTGTTTTGTGTTGGTGATTTTGCTGTTTTTTAAGGTTGTTTTTTTTTTAATTTATTTATTTTATTTATTTATTTTTGGCTGCATTGGGTCTTCGTTGCAGTGCACGGGCTTCTCATTGCGGTGGCTTCTCTTGTTGCGGAGCACGGGCTCTAGAGTGCAGGCTCAGTAGTTGTGGCACATGGGCTCAGTAGTTGTGGCTCATGGGCTCTAGAGCACAGGCTCAGTAGTTGTGGCGCACGGGCTTAGTTGCTCAGCGGCATGTGGGGTCTTCCCGGACCAGGGCTCGAACCCGTGTCCCCTGCATTGGCAGGCGGAGTCTTAACGACTGCACCACCAGGGAAGCCCAATTTTGCTGTTTAAAATTGCCCCTAAGCAAGAAGGCTGTGCTGTGCCTTATGGAGAAAAGAAGTGTGCCAGATAAAAGCTTTGTTCAGCCATGAGCTAACCTTCTGTTGGTCGTGGTGAGTTCAATGTTGATGAATTAACAATAGATATTAAATAAGGTGTCTTTAAGGAGAAACACACCTAAGACAAGTGTATGCTTTGATTACCTGAAGAAAGTGTTGTGACCAGAGGCTTGCAGGAACCTCACCCTGAATTTCCTCTAGGAGCAATGGTTCAGTATAGTGTCCCTAATTCAGTGTTCTTGGAAACTTTATAGAACATAACTACAAGGACTAATGAGTATCAACTGTATTTCTTTCACTGGTTTTTTTAACTGTCTTCTTGTGCTTGTGTTATGGCTGTGTTTTTCCTTCCTTGAAGATGACCATGTTCCCTAAGGCTGGGCGTCCTGCAGCAGCCTGGGTGGCCCCTTAGACAAGCCCACACCACAGTGCCGCCTCCACTTCTGTGGAGCCCGTGTTCAGGTCACTAGCTCAGGAAGCTGCTTCCTTCCCTACCACTGACCTTTTGAATCGACCAGTGGTAAAGTCTTGACTGTGGTGGTCTGGAGCAAGTTTCGCAAATCCCCATAAGTGCAAGAAGCTGAAACAAACTTCACGTCCCGTACCATGATGTCCTCAACAAAGACTGTAAATTTGCTGCAGAGGGAGAAAGCACAGGCAGCGTTAGCCTTACCATACGCCTGTCCCTTCCACTCCTCCCGCGAGGTCTGCCATGCATTTGATCACTCATAGTATTTATGAAGTGCATGGGAATATAAAAATAAGTAAAGAGCAGTGCTTCCAGACGTTGACCTTAACCTCGTGCTCAGTCTCAGAACCTCCCACACCAACCCCATCAAATCTGAACGAATTCCAGCTGGTGCCCCTGACCTGAGCTGGTTCCAGCCAAGGTCAGGCAAGTAGGGCAGCCTCTTGACCTGGATGATGCTGTCGTAAAGGGAGGGCTGCAGGCTCTGAGCCACCATGTTGGCCAAGATCACAGCCACCATCATGGGGAGGATGTGAGCGATCTGACCCGTGAGTTCGAAGCAAATCACGGCCGTGGAGACCGTGTGGGACACTGCACCAGTCAGTGCTGCTGCTCCTAGAATGAGACACAGGAGTGTACCGGTGGGTTGGGGCTGCCTTTCTTGTCATGGGGGGGGCCTACGTGGGGATGTGACGGGAGTGACACAGGGTGGGGACACACGATCCTGGGCAGTGCCAACACTCCTGAGATAACCATCTGTCGGGAGTGAGGGTTAGAATGCCGAACTGTTAGAAACTCGTCATTTTGATCTCATTCTATGACCTTCGGCAATTTACAAAAAGTTTGTGTGTGGCCGAAGTTTCATTTACAAAATAAAGATGGCGATGTGGCACCTATTCCTTGCTTTTAAAAGTTTGGATCACTCTTAACTGAGCATTTAAAAACCCATTTACAGTGTTTTACCTTGGACCTCAGGTTTTGTTCCGTTTTGTTTATAAATTTATTTGTTTAGTTTTGGCTGCGTTGGGCCTTTGCTGCTGCGCGGGCTTTCTCTAGTTGTGGCGAGAGGGGGCTACTCTCCGTTGTGGTTCGCGGGCTTCTCACTGCGGTGGCTTCTCTTGTTGCGGAGCACGGGCTCTAGGTGCACAGGCTTCAGTAGTTGTGGCGCATGGGCTTCGTTGCTCTGCGGCACGTGGGATCTTCCCGGACCAGGGGTCGAACCCGTGTCCCCTGCGTTGGCAGGCAGGTTCTTAACCACTGCGCCACCAGAGAAGCCCAGACCTCAGGTTTTGATGCCAACAATTTATGAGTGGATAGAGTCAAAATTCAGGAATCATGCTGTGGACTTGGATCAATGAGATCCTGATTCGACTATTTCTCAACTGTATGAATAGAACTTAATTCTTCTGGAATCCCATGCTCTCATCTCTAAGGTGAAAGGGGTCATTAGATAAGTTCTAAGGCCCTTGCAGATCTAAAACATTATGATTCCATAAGCTCTTTGATGATAGCATCTGTCGTACTTGTTTTTGGTTATGTTTTCCCACCAACCAGAATAGTCCCTAGTGCATTAACTATATCTGTTATTTAAATATGGGAAGATATTCTATGAGAAAAGATGCTGGGGAAGCCATACATCAAAATGGAACAAGAACAAGTCACAAAAGGGAATATTGGGAGGAATGATTCGACTGGCTGGTATACCCAATATCCTTCAGAACATAAACTGACACAGGAGATATACTGGCAAATGTCCACCAGGGAGATTGGGGGGATACCTGAGAGGCATGAAGATGTGGAATAAGAGCAGATGACTCTTATTGATGAAGGAGGTTTTTGTAAAGAACTATGACGGGGGGAGTAAGGTCACTGCATGTACTATAAAGCTGGTTAGTTCTAAATCAAAGGGAGGCATGCATGGCCTTAGAGGTTATGGGATTTCAGTGAGGAGGGGAGGGAGGGAGGAAGCATAATAATTCTGGGGCATATACTGGGTCATTTTGTTAGACATGGCTTTTGGTTGGAAGGGACTATAGATTTAATGGAAAAAGATTACCTCAGACTCTCAAAATGTTAGGGCTGTAAGACATCTCAGAAGTCATTTTACAATAAAGAAACTAAGGTGCAGAAAGGCCACTAACTTGCCCCATGGTCATCCAGTGACAAAAGACAGGGATGAGTCCAGAGCCCATGTTTCTTAGCTCTTAGTCATGTGCTCTCAAGTCCCGTTAACAAGAGCACATCTGCAGGTTAGGAGTATTCAAGCCAGTCACCTGCACTGTTGTTTCCACGATTCTTTGGAAAAAAAAAAAAAAAAAAAGGCCCTTACCAAGCATTCAGAGGTGATCCTAGGTGCTCTAATCCTTATTATCTCATTTAATCCCCATAATCCCTTTTCTACATGAAGAAACTAAGGCTCAGAGATGTTTCATAAGAGCTAATGAGAGTCAGAGCCAAGGGTTGATTATGTGAATAAAAGTTGAATTAAACAGCATTAAATTAAAACCATATTGTGTAGCCTGGAATGCAGATGTCATGGGAGAGTTCGAGTGTGGGTATTCAGGGTGACAGGAGGGTGGAACGTGTCTCACCAATTACTGCGTAGCCCCCAGGTAGGATCTTGTAGATGATGTCGTCAAATAAGATACCATCTGGGAAAAGCATGGCCATGATCTCTCCTACCAGCCTTCCAAACGCAGCTCCTAGGGAGAGACAAAAGGAAGGAAGGTGTTGAGAGATTCAAGGTCTTCATCCTCTTTTTTCAGAGCCACACCTCCTTGGGCGCTAAGACTAAATACAAACCCCCAGCCTTCCAGGCCTTTCCTTATTTTCTCAGTACACTAGATTGCAGCCATCAGTAAGATCCCAGGCTTCCCATCAGAACTTACCGAGCACAAACACAGGCATGAAGCCTCCGCAGGGTATGGGCATAGTGGTGGCCACGATGGACATCCAGAACTGGGGTAAAAAGAGGCGTCAGGACACCCTCTCAACTCGGCCCAATACGCACACACACACTCACACACACACACTCACACACACTCACACACACACTCACACACACACACACTCACACACACACACACTCAACCTCCTTCCCACTACCCTCCTCCTTCTTGCTTCAAGAGTTACAGAAATCCTGGGATAGCTAATCCTTCTGGAAGCCATCCTCCAGAACCAAAAACACGTGCAGCGCTCAGGCTAAGAGCTCACCAAAGACAACACTATAAGAAGGTTCCTCCTGGCAATCAACCCAAATTGCTCCTACCTGGAGTGACGATATTTGCCTTTAGGCAATCAAAACAAGGGGTGAGGCCCCAGAGGACTCCTCTGTCACTGCCCCCAAAAGGGCCCTAGCCTACTGTATCCTCTTAGCCCAAAAAGGTCACCTCAGCTAAGCAGCCTGAGCTCTTGAACGTGGAGGATATCTTTTCCTGGCCAGACTATGTTTCTGAAAAAAAAAAGCCCCAGTTCTAAGTGGCAGACACCTTAAAGTCATAGTGACTTACTGCATGACTGCTTTAGCTTCAATATGGTCATTTACAAAGCCATCTATATGGCAAGCCTCACAAGGGAACCTGGAGTGAAGATAGTCCTGCCTGAGCCATTTCCTTTAACATCAAATCACCTTCAACAAAGGATCAGAAAATCAGATCTGTCCTGACCATCCTGCAAGAGCACATTGAGAGAGCCAGCTAAATCAGCCAGCGTGATAGAAAAGACCTCCAAGGCCAAGGTAGTATTCCAACAGGAATTGGGATGATATTAGCAAAAGCAATATGTATATTCTGCAGCAAAGAATGCAAAAGAACTGAGAAACCGAATGGGAAAAGGAGTAGTGGTCGAACTTTTGAAATATCTGTAAAAGAAATAAACATATGAGACATAATATATAAATTAAGCAACAGGTTTACATATCATTTCCAAAATAAGTAAGCCGATCTTAGAAAAAGATCTTAAACTAATTTGGTGAAAGATGACAACAGCTAAAGGTCCAAAAAAAAATTGTGAGGCTCAAAATATTTACAATTTAAACACTGCACCAACTTTATTGTAAACTAATGAGAAATAAATTTCCTAATTTTCTGAACCTTAGAGAGAGATTCTTTTGAGCCAGGGCTGTCCTCAAGAGACAATGATGAAAGCTCTGAGAAGCCTTCATCCCTGAAGCTCTGAGAAGAGGCAAAATACATATGTCGCCATGTCAGAATAGGACTGTTTAAAACAGTTGAGAACAGCAAAGTTAAATGTACAATTGAAGAGGATACAGATTGCAAGTTCTTCGAGTGTGTAGCAAGAGTGTATCTTGTTGTCTTTGCCTTCTCTCAGCACTGGCACAGTGCTCAGTAAATGCAGGCAGGATGTAGGTAGGTAAGTTGAGTAAGTAGGTAGGAAGGAAGGAAGGAAGGAAAAGAAAGAAGAGAGTTTGGTCAAACAGTATTCATGCAAAGCAGAAACACTTAGAGCTAATATTTGCTTAAAACATCCAACAGTAATGCTTCCGGGGGGAACTTGTTTAAACTGCGGATGACCAGACACCACTGGAGGCTACCCCATCAGACTGTCTGGAGGCAGAGTTCTAGGCGCTTGTAGGCGCTGCTTAAGTGATCCTGACATATAACATTTTGAGACCCCTTGAACTATTCTGTACTATCTCTTTGGAATAAGTACATGAAAGCCATAAGGGATTTTGTAGGCTCAGGTTAATCTGAAAGCTCCAGTAATAAAGATAATAGGTGGCTGATTGGTCTGATTTCAGAGGATGAACTTCGGATTATCCTCCAAGATAAGTGTAAGAATAGCATCAGGATCAGAGGACACTGAAGTTATCAACTCCTATAGCGCAGAGAATGACACTTGAGACTAGCATTCTTTTTGAGCTATTAGCACATGAAAGGGAAGATCCAGAAGCAGGGTAAGTGATCTGGAACACCAATAATTCCCAAGATTTTAGACACCCAGTTCTAGAGAACTGGGAAACTAGAGACCCCTTATCACAGATTCTACTTTATTTAAACCCTTCACAGGAAGGAACCATAGGAAGATTAGGCAAGAATGCTACAGAGCCTCAGGCTGTACTGAGAACTCAGTGATCTAGGTAATAATGTTAGACTTATTAAAAAGGAAACTGAGATGTTGTAATTATATTCATACTCATTATAAACACTCCAGAGTTACAACATGGTGATGTCTTCCATGTCTTAAAATTGAGAAGATGGGCTTCCCTGGTGGCGCAGTGGTTAAGAATCCACCTATCAATGCAGAGGACATGGGTTTGAGCCCTTGTCCGGGAAGATCCCACATGCCGTGGAGCAACTAAGCCCGTGTGCCACAACTACTGAGCCTGCGCTCTAGAACTTGCGAGCCACAACTACCGAGCCCGCGTGCCACAACTACTGAAGCCCGCACGCCTAGAGCCCATACCCTGAAACAAGAGAAGCCACCGCAATGAGAAGCCCGTGCACCACAACGAAGAGTAGCCTTCACTCGCTGCACCTAGAGAAAGCCCGCACGCAGCAACAAAGACCCAACACAGCTGAAAATAAATAAATTAAATAAATTAAAAAAAAAATTGAGAAGATGGAAGTTCCCTTCGTCAATGTTATAAAGAGCTGAAATGAGAATCTTATCTGTGAGCACTGAGACTGCCAGAAGACCACATAAGCTAAATTTCAAATCAAACTGTGGAAAAATCGTTCTAGTCACTTGTATGTTTTAATGTGCCTATGCACCCTGTTGTCCACACTTTGGAAATAATAAGAGTATGGTTATGTGTCCAATGATAAGACAGTGAAAATGCTGGAAGCAGTGATAACTAGGTAATATCATGGATTTATAGCAGTGAATGGTTTTACATTTAAAATATTATAGAATAGCATAGGCCTGCTGCAAACTGTTGGGCTTGAAATATAGCCCAAGAAATGTGAGTTTCTTCTCGATTCACTTATTATGTAGACATTGTTGAGGATGTAATTCAGTGAGAAATTAATAAGAATGACACAGAGTTGAGTCCTGCTATATAATCCAAGTAGGTTTCTCAGAATAAAGTTTAATCTGTAAAGTGAAATCCAGAGATATACTTGGGAATCTGAGGAAATGAGGTCAGGTGGGAAGGAAATGTTGAAAATACATACAGAATTTTGTTTCTCCAAAAATTTTCAAACGCTTAACATTTCAAAAGTATATATGATCCCAAAGTTACCATACAGCTCAGTCTAGAGGAGTATCAGAAAAACAGCATTATTATCATTGAACAAGAAATTCTGAGATGCCATCAAAACTTGGACTTGGTTACTGCAGATGGGTTTGTATGCTCAACAACCAATTACAGGAAGCTGGGGTTTATAAATTAGAGAAGGTAAACTCTATAACGGAAGTCCAAAAATCAGACCCCTAACAAGACACTGAGAACTTCTTTATGATAAAAATATCAAATCTTTTGAAGGAAGAAATGAAAATGATCTAATTAATAAAGTGGGTGTGCAAAATATGGAAGCCACAGACCCAATTAATCCCCCTGGAATGGAATGAAAAAGAACATAAATAAATACAGCCTCCAGAAACACCACAGCAAATCCTGAGAACATAAGTGACAGAATTGGAACCTGGTGTGTCAAGCACCTGGTATCTCTAAGGATAAGACCATTGACAAGCACATTAAATGAGCAGCAAAAAACCACGAAGGAAATTTTAAAATAATTTTTTTCAACCATAAGCATTAGATTCACAAAAGATCAATAATCAAGTATTACATATTTGGCACACAGTAGGTGCATGAGAACATTTATTGAATAAATGAACCCACTACAGCTATTACAATATAAATATAACTTAGTGACTCATATCCTGGGGAAATATAGATTCACAGTAAGTATCAAGAATAAGTTAATAGCAAGGTACGAAAAAACATGAAAGTTTAATGTGGACAGACTTTCAAATGAAGGCCCTAATATATAGAGGAAAATGTTGGGTTATTCAAGCAAGACATACTATTAATAATGAGGCAATCATCAAAAAAGAGAAAAAAAAAGGCAATCAGCAATTATAACAGATGTCACAACCAGTGGTGGAAATAAAAATATACTTGTATAAGGCAGTAATTGAGAAGTCTATAAACACGTGATCCTTGATGGGCAGACATGAAAAAGAACTGTTATAAAAGAGATCAGCTTTTGTTTCCTAATTGAAGTTAGAAGAAAATGGTTTAAGAATGGCAAAATCCTCACAGCCTCACTACCTAAATAGAGAATAATAACATTTATAAAAATTATTTATAGTCACTAATAAAGTGGATTTAAATATTTTATCCCTTTTGTAATTCTAGAAAAGAGATCATCCACTAGACTGGGGAAAAAATGGATATGCAAATCATCTGAAAATGGATAATCAGATGCATGGAGAATGAAGTACTTAATTATCTAACATGTGGCGGGATTTGGTTAATTTATCTGAGGTCTTTATACAGTTATCTGTATTGCTAAGCTCTTGTCCTTATTTACTTGGCTGCTGTGATGTCTCAATAATTTAGCAAGCGGAACCTTTAGAAGGGTTATAATAATTATGGCAACATCACTAAGCTGACATGAATGGAACATTAACCCAGATATTGGCTCACTTCTCTAGATGAGCAACTTACTTATGTTCTGGTTTCCAAACTGTTTTTTTATTAGGTTGGACGAAGACCAAATGAAGTTTTACCCTTCCTTACCCTATGCACACCCCGGTTCCTAGGTTGAAAACCTAGAAGCCCAGGGAGCCAGGAGTGTAGGGAGCGGTACCTTCATGATGAAGAAGAGGGTGATGATGATGACAACATTGACTTTTGGGTGGATCCACACAGCTGACTGGCCCAGGCTCTCAGGGTCCCCTACATGCTTTACCCATGTGTTGTTGTCAAACAGGGTACTGATGGCTTCCCGAGGCATCAACTGTGAGAGGAGGAAGCAAAAGGGAGCAGTTCTCCAGGGATGTTCGGTACTTCCATGTTTTTAAGAGAACTAATTCCCCAGTTTCATTTTTCAT
Organism: Eschrichtius robustus; assembly: GCF_028021215.1. Taxonomy (NCBI): domain Eukaryota; kingdom Metazoa; phylum Chordata; class Mammalia; order Artiodactyla; family Eschrichtiidae; genus Eschrichtius; species Eschrichtius robustus. The sequence continues at coordinate 118,614,201 of NC_090831.1, read as the reverse complement.
GGGACCCTTTTGCTTTTCTCTCAGGGAGAGAGTCTATCCTTGGGCAAAAGCACATATGCTCAGAAGCCTGAGGGACACCTGTGCTCTTTCCTCTTTTCCATGTGGCCCCATCCTGGCTTGGTCCCAGTCATGTGCTCAGTGACCTGACTCCCACCCTCAGGGGTCACCCTTGGAGCTGACCTCTCCAGCCATGAATTGTCCCATTCCTGGTGGAAAGGTGAAGGAGGCGATGACAAAGGTAACAATTCCAGGATAGAGCAGGCGGCTGAAAAAGAAACAGAATTAATCCTCACCCTAATTTAGCCAGGCCACAGTGGACAACTCTCTGGACTCTGGTAAGCCGAAGTTTCCTGGAGTCTACAGTAGTCTCAGGCCACTAGACAGAGCATTCTCTCCACCAACAAGCAATCTTTAAAGGGGAAACCGCACCATTCAGCCCTGGTAGAGTATCAGGGCTTCTATATTTTATCACAAGCCACCTAAAGGCATTTAACGCCTTCCACAAAGATTAAAAGGGAGGAACTCTTGGAGAAACCAGAAGGTAAACAGGTAGGGCAGAAGAAGGGCAGTGACTCACTGCTTAGCCAGAAACCGGCTGAGGGCCTTGTGCTTTCGGACGCCGAGCATGACTTGGCGATGCAGGTACACAAATACAGCTCCCAGGAACCCACAGCAAATCCTGAGGGTGTAAGTTACGCAGAAGTGAAACCCTCATCCCTCGGGCCTGGCCACCGCAGGGAAACAAATGCCAGGCACACACCTTCCCTTTCTACCCACTTCCCCCCAACAATTTACACTTCACCCACACCAACCCCACCTTCCCAGCTTGGGTCCCTTCCAATGCAAAGCCACGCCCCAGCCCTGGTTCCCCACTGTCCCCCAGAGCAGACAAACCCACTGACCCGATGGCTGCAAAGGCTGGGAGTTCCTGCAGGTCAAAGGGGAAATCCATTCGGAAATTGGTTCTGAAGAGAGCTGTGATGGTGACTATGGGATGGAAAGGCCAAGGATTATGGTGGGAGCATCACAGAAACCCACCGAGAAGGAACCAGGGTCATAGGTTTTAAGGATTAAAGCTTCCTCCCATCCCAATGTCTCCTCTTCTATTTGATTTCCTTTTTCTAACACTACTGGCAGAGACACTCTCCCTTATTCCATGACCTGTATCCTTGCCCTATATATACCCTTGGGCCTTGGTCTCACTTCCCAAATGATGCCATCCACTCCTTTTCTGCACTGCCCCACAGAGCTTCCCTCCACGCCCCATTACCAGCCTCCCTATTTCACATTGCCTCCACCCCAGGGCTCCCCTGTTACCAGCATCCTTGTTCCACACGGCTAGCACTCGGAAAACAAAGGCGCTGAACGTGGCTGCAAAGAATCCTCGCCAGTAGTTCCTCACGGCAAAGTAGGTAGAGGTGACCTCGATGCTAAACAGCACTCCTGTAGGGGCAAGGAAGTAGGGTCAGGTGCAGACAAAAGTGTGAGGCTCTCTCCCACGCTCCCACCCCGTGGACCCAAGGAGCTTTTGCTGAAACTTCAATCACAGGGGCAGCAGTACTGGGAGGTGATGATCCCTTAGAGTGTGCCATGCTCTAAACCATATACCTGCTCATGCTAGCAGTTTTTTGCAGGCCAGGGATGTGGTTCAACAAGATACAGAGAGAATGGGAAATGAGGGGGTTTAACCCACAAAACCTGAGGGTCAGGTGGTCGTGCCCTCTCCATCCCTTAGAAAGCAAGGTTGGGTGGGATTCACAGTTGTCTGATATCCACAGGGATCTGAAAAATTTCTGCAAGAAAAGTTACAAAAGAGAAAGCTTCCAGAGCAGGTGCTCACCAGAGTGCCAAGCAGAGCTCAAGATTTACAGGGACTCTCCTTAACACCCCCTTCAACCTCTCCTCCCTTCTCCCATGCACCACGTACCATGCAACTTTTAGGGAAGAAATAAGAAAAATGAATAGGAAAGGGCTTTGTGAGAGCTGACAATACTCAATATTGCAAGAAAGGAAAGAGGATTCATCCACATTTTAAAAAAAAATTAATATTAAAAACCTGACTGAAAAGGACCAAATCCAGGGGGAAAACCAAGAGGCCAGAAGAAGCTATAAACAATTATGCTTAAGAAAGGTGGGTGATGATCACCGGTCAGGGAACTAGATCCCACGTGCATGCCGCAACTAAGAGTTCGCATGCTGCAACTAAGACCTGATGCCACCAAATAAACAAATACTTTTTTTAAAAAAAGAAAGGCGGGTGAGGTAGAAGGAAACCTAATTAAGAGTCCTAAGTTGTACTGTTTCTGAGAGTAGATGCTGGAACACAAATGAGAAGGTAAATGGATAGAAAAATGGCAAGAGTTGGTGGAGACAAAGTAAGGAAGCTAATAAGGGTATAAAAGATAGACTCAAAAGATGCAAAGAGGGCTTCCCTGGTGGCACAGTGGTTAAGAATCCACCTGCCAACGCAGGGTCGAGCCCTGGTCCAGGAAGATCCCACATGCCGCGAAGCAACTAAGCCCGTGTGCCACAACTACTGAGCCTGCGCTCTAGAGCCCGTGAGCCACAACTACTGAGTCCACATGCCACAACTACTGAAGCCCGTGAGCCTAGAGCCCATGCTCCGCAACAAGAGAAGCCACTGCAATGAGAAACCCGCGCACTGCAACGAAGAGTAGCCCCTGCTCGCCGCAACTAGAGAAAGCCCCCATGCAGCACCAAAGACCCAAAGCAGCCAAAAATAAATAAAGGAAAAAAAAAAAAGATGCAAAGAAAAAAGTCTTTAAACATACCAAGAATCAGGGAATAGACTGTGATTAGATGCAAAGTAAAAACTTACAAGAGAATTACCTATAACACCTGGCTAAGCCTCATTTTTATCGGAAATGAAGAAGGAAAACAAGGAAATGCAGCCCATAATTAGATGAATGGAGAAGAGGCCCAGACCTAGGAAAGCCCATGAACTAGATAAGGTTCGTCTCCCCTTGCTCTCTGCGGGAACGGCTGCTGGCCAGCCCAAGACCCCCAACCTGCTCTTCCTGCAGGTGGCCTCTCACATCTGAGCCATTTTCTTCTCCCTGTTCTAGATTCAAAAGTCACATCTCCTGAATCCCTCAGAACCCCAGCCCTCTCCTCCGCAGGTGACAGTCAGTGATGACAGGAAGTCATTTATTCCAAGGGAGTGTGGTTACTCCCTCGTGGAGCAGCTGCTGCATTTGGACAGAGGATTCCTCATGGTTGGCTCAATGGCGCCTTCTCTGGGAAGGTATCCCCGATCCCCCTCTGCGGGTAAAAACAGTCCTGCCCTTACCTTGTTCTCTCGGAATTCTGGACCATCAGAGCACTTAGCACTTTCAGATATAGTTGTTTATTTACATCTCTGAGTTCCCCCAGGACTGAAAGTTCCTTGGAACCCAACACCTAACACAGTGCCTGGTACATAATCAGGGCTCGAGGCCTGTTCTATGGATGCACAGAAGGGAGAGGGGGGAGGGGGACGGGGAAGGAAGAACGAGAGCAGAAGAGAATAGATGGGTGGCATTTCAGAAAACAGGGAAGCTGAGGGACAGAGCTTTGCTAACCACCTATCGCCCCTGCTCCCCAAATCTTATCAGGTAAGGCAGCTGTTTCCTTGGCCTAAAAGGAGGATTTGACACAGTGGGGAGTCAGGTAGAGCAAGTCTCTCCTTTTCTTTACCAGTAACAAAACCAAAGTCGGCTTTGACTTGTCGGATGTAAACTATCCAACTCATGAATAGTTTACGACCAGTTTTTGAAATCCTAGGCTAGATTTTCTTTCCTGCCATGTGGTTCTGGGACACCTTCTCTAACAGTCTGCCACTGTGTACTTCGGAATGAGAGCTCATTTTCATATTCGCCTGAGCCAGACAGAAAATGTGCTGCTAAGAGGAAACAAAGCATTAAAAACACAAACAGCATTTGGAAACTCTCTAGTCTCCCAGGTTCCGTAATATTGCTCTCTTTCCCACTCTGAAGGCTCCTCTCTGTCTTCTCCCCTGGCGCCTTTGCCTCTGCCCAGCCAGCGCCTTGTCCTTGGTCTCCGACAATTGCTACTCATAGACACACTCTCTCAATTTCATTCATGCCCACGGCTTCAACTACCACCTCCATGCTAACCTACTGGTTAACAAAGCCATGCTTTCAGCTCAGTTCCTGAACTTCAGACTCACCAAGCCAGCTGCCTATTTGACATCACTTGGAGACGCCACAGGAACTTCAAACGCAAGGTATTCAGAGTGAAATGTATCAGCTCCCCCAGACCTGTTTCACTTCCTATGTTCCCTATCTTGCTTGCATCCACGCCATTTCCCTCGTTATAAAAATGGAAGTTAGCGTAGATTCCTCCTCCTTTCTTACCTTTCACATCCTCACATAAATCAGCCACCAGGTCCCATCGGTTTTATTTTCTATCACCCATATATATCATCCTGTTCTCTATCTCTTCTGCCTCTGCCCAGTTCGGTCTCTCATCATCTAGCATCAGCACTATGACAATAGTCTTCTTGTTAATCTTGGATAAATCCTGTTAATCCACAGGCCAGTTCTGTCCTGCACAGATCTGCCAGAGTTGGCCATGTCACTTCCTTATTTACAATTCTTCCATGGCTCCCCTTCACCCGTGACAGCGTTTCCCAAAGTCAGGTCCATGAGATACTATGAGTTCCATAAGAAGGTCCTTGCCAAAAGAATTCTGTGGGAAATGCTACACTTGGGATAGTCACAATACATGTCAGCATATCAAACGTTCTGATAACTCTTCCAGTTTAAAAAACTACCTTTTGAACCCAGTATTTTCCAACTTATCTGATCTTGGAGCACTGTTTACAGGTTATGTCTATTAACACCATGAACTGTGTTCCATAAAACACATTCGGGCTAATTCTAGCCTAGAAAATGAAATCGACATTCTTGTGCATTTCCTATGAGGACCTTCATGATTCAGCCCCCACGTACCTATCCAGACCCATTTTCTGTCATTCCTTCCCCTGTGTCCTCTAGAAATGCACATATATGTTAATTTTAGTCCCTTACATCTTGACTTTGCAATGCTGTCTCCTCTCTCTCCAGAATATCTTCCTTGCACTTTGCCCAGGCTGCCACTGGGACGCTTCTTGAGTAAACTGTGATGGTCTGCTTGCCTTCCTGTCTACCCTTTCAGCCGTGGGTACCTGAGAGCACAGGAACCAGCACAGCGCCCAGAGGGCTCACGGCACAGGGCACATATGGAAGCAAAAACATATTTGCCATTGTAGCCAAACACCGAAGCAAATTTCTTTCATCGGTGTAAGGAATTAAGAGTTGACCATATAGTGAATAAATATTCTAATACTAATTTTTTTATTTTAGAATTAGCCTATGTTCATAAAATAAAAGCAATCAAGTAATGTTATCTGCAAATTCATTTAATATTTGCCACTTATTACAAACATCTTGAAAACAGCATTTTAACTTTTCAATGCTTAACATTTTCTCAAGAGCCATGTTTTATCTGTAACTTTTCTATTTGCCTCTCCCATTCTCTACACAGGATCATGAAGAACCTTCCTCATTCACCCCAGAAATTCCAGTTTTATGCAAAAAATTCATATTCTCTTCACTTTAAAAGAATCTGATTAAAAACAAAAATAAAAACAAAAAAATGCTACCTTTCTAAAAATGTTCTTCAGACCTTCTGGATTTGTAAGGCAAAAGACCAAATAAAGGTGAAAGCGGGTATAAATGCAAGTGTGAACATTTAATGTGTGCAGAAATTCAAACACACTACCCTTCCCTGGCTGGAGACTATGACTTTAATGACAAGAGCTGACAACAAGAGTGCAAACAGGATGCCAGCTGACGTGTTCGCTGACATTGGTGCAGTGTCAGTTCAAGAGAGCATGGTACATTTTCATTAACTGTAAATGTTTATCCATATATCGTTTCTGAGCCAAGTCATCTGAGTTTCCTGAAGACTCCTCTATGAAAGGACTGATTACATGTTCATAATTGAAAGATACCTCTAACAGCTGGTGCGTTTAAGAAGCATATGCCTTTCCTGCAGTTTTGCTTCTCAGATTGTCAACACGGTGTCTTTTTTTATCACCAATGAATCCAATGAATGATCTATATAATCCTTGCTCTGTTAATCTGGTTATAACTGTTATCAGTGAGTAAATAAACAGATACAACAGCTTTCTCTGACCATGCCCACTTGTTAGTTATTCAGGACAAGGAAAATAATCTGAAAGGTTACCCTTTGTCTAACATTAGTAGAAAGAGCTAAACTCAATCTTAAATTGCTGCCAAGGAAAAACGACACTTTAACTTCCACCTGTAGTCCTCATTTAAAGCTGATTATTGGGACTTCCCTGGCGGTCCGGTGGTTAAGACTCCGCGCTCCCAATGAAGGGGGCACAGGTTTGATCCCTCGTCGGGGGACTAAGATCCCGCGTGCCCCAGGGCACGGCCATAAAACAAAAAATAAAGCTGACTATTAATCTAAATAAGGTCCATCTAAACTTCCGTGTCCTTAACAACATACAACCAAAGGTAAGTCTTCCCTTGGAGAAGAAAACACATAGAGATGTCAATTATACTTCAATTAAAACCAACAATGACAAAAATGAATTATTCAAGAGCAAAAAACCAAGAGGAACATACATAGAAGTCCCCTGTTAGAAGATGTAATAAGTGAAGGGCAAAAATATCCAACAATACAAAGGGTTTTAATATAAGTAGGGGACCCATAAAGGCCGCCTCGGTTTTCCTTCCTGGCGCTACCACTTATTAACAGGATGACCTTGCTCAGGTCACTAACTCTCTCTCTTCCTTAATATAGATCTCATCCAGCTTTGGGCAGGAAGGGATGTAAAGCCCTTAGAACATTGCCCGCGCATAGTAAATGCTCATTAAAAGTTAGCTATTCTTGCTTTACTCTTGTTTCAACTGCTCATACTCGAACTTGGGGATGCTGACAAAAACTGTTTTGGGAGCAAGCCCAGGCAAGTGGACAGACGTAGGCGGGGGTAAATCACTTGCCTCCAAGTGGTGTCCCAAAGCAACAGCCGACTCCTACTGCACAGCCCACGGTCAGCATGTCAGTGTAATAGTATGGTTGCTACTAGGGGAGACACAGACAAAGAGCCAGATGGGAGGGATGGGCAGGGGGGCAGAAAAGGAAAGGAGAACAGGCAAAGGTGGGGAATAAAGAAGGAGCGGCTTAAGTCACAGGGAATCACAGTGGCCCCGTCTCCCCCCTGCGATCCCATGCCAAGAGAAACTCAGTTAGTTTGGCAGACAGGAAGTGATCTCCTAGCACAAGGCCAAACATAGAAAATGAAATAAATGTTAGGCAAATATATGGAAGGAAGGTCAGCCAATAAATGGTCACCAGAGAGGGGCTGGAGATGGGGACAATCAGGGCAAGAAGTGTCAATAGCAAGAGAGACAGGAAAGGACTTCAGACAAACAGCACCAATAAAGCCGGCAAGAAATGGCCACCAGCCTCAAAAGAACAGCTCTCTGGTAAGAAAAAAAAAAAAAAAAAAGCTCGGGTGCCTGGAGACCAGGGCCTGTGATCCAGGGTCACACCCTGAAGGCCCACCCCCACCAGCCCCTGCCGCGAGCGCCCCTCTCCACCCCAAAGCTTGTGGCAACCACTCCAACACCTCAGGCCACCGGGGTAGGGAGGAAGTGGGACTTGCCTCCGACAGGGGCGGCAAAGCAGCATCCCACGCCCACCGCGCAGGCCGACACCAGGAGATCAAGCCGCCCAGGCACAGTCTGCAACAGAGAAGCTCGCGGACAGGGCGGGTGGAGGGCTGGGGCGGGGGAGAGCGCGCGAGACGGGGTGGAGGGGCAGGAACAACAAAGGGACGGGGCGGCACCGGAGGGGAACTGACACCGGGGCGGCCGAGGAGCGGACCACGTGCCGAGCCCCGATGCGGGGGCAGGGATGGGGGCGGGGGTGGGCGTCAAGGAACGGGCACAGGCTGAACAGCGGCATCATCGCGTGGCTGGAGTAGGCGGGTGGCGCCACGTGTGTGGGGACGAAGGAGCGTGGGTTAGCGCAGTGCCCAGCTCAGCATCACGGCCAAGGCAGCCCTGCCCCACCCGCCAGCTCGCACAGCCCCAGCTCCTTTTACCTTCTCAGCCTTACCTCGTACACCCCACAGAGCACGGACATGAACTTGCTGAGGACAGCGGCGCAGATGCTGGCAATGTGGACAAAAGGGCCCTGGGAGAGAGGAGGGGGATGAGGGGTCAGGGGCAGGGGGCCGGATGGGGGGCTTGGTGGCATTCTTGGACAGACATTGGTTGCTCCAGGCACTGTACCAGGGGCTGGAAATACAGACGTGAGCAAGATAGAGGTTCTGCCTTCGCAGAGCTTCATCCCAGGGAGGAAGGGGGGTGATACGCCAGCATATTATCATTTCAGAAAATGTCCCCCGCTCGCCACAACGAGAGAAAGCCCCCGCTCAGCAACGAAGACCCAACGCAGCCATAAATGCATATATACATACTTATATACATACATACATTTGTTTCAAAAAAAGGGGAAACAAAGAAAATGCTTGGGGCTAAGAAGAAATTGAGGGAGGGTCAGAGGAGAGAGAGAGACAGGAAAGCTGAGTGTGGGAGGGCGAAGGTCACAACTGAGTAAGGCCTTGATGGAAATGAGGCGTGAGCTGCATGGGCACCGGGAAGAAGAATGTTCCAGGCTGAGGGGACAGCAAGTGCAGGAGCCCCAAGACGGGGGCAGGCTCGCGCAGTTGAGTGGCAGGAAGTGCCTTGTCACTCAAGCTCAGGGAAGGAGGGGCAGCCTGATCACCATAGCCCCCCTAGGCCCCAGGAATAAGGGTGGACTTCATTTTAAGAGGAATGGAAAGCCATTTGAAGTTCCTGACCAGAGAGCAGACATTCCTGATTCCATTTTGAAAAGATAACTCTGGCTGCAGCGGGGGTGGGGGGGGTGGGGGTAGGGTGGGGGGGGTGGGAAGGTACATGAGCATAACCTTGAAAAAACACACAGCCTCTTTTAGGTCTCAGTTTTCACAGAATGTGTCTGGATTGTCTCTAAGTCAGTGGTTCTCAACTGGGGGAGATTTTGCCCCCAGGGGACATTTGGCAACGTCTGGAGACATTCTGATTGTCACAACGGGGGTTGCGGGGGGGTGGCGGGGGGGGGGGGGCGGGAGGACTGCTGCTGGCATGTAGGGGGTAGAGGCCAGGGAGGCTGCTAATCATCCTACAATGTACGGGACGGCCCCCCAGAACCAAGATTTACTCAGCCCCAAATGCCCACAGTGCCCAGGATGCGAGATTCTGCTCTAAGGTGCTCCCAGGGCTGATGAGGACCTTCCCATGTCTCTCTCCTCCGGAATCCCCATGGCCCACGGCTGCCCCCGGAGCTCCCTCTAGACTCAGTGCTGCCCTCTGCCTGAGGACCTGCCCAGCTCACCCCACAGTAACTGGAGTCCTACCTCTTTCCCCACAGGGATGCCACTGCCCAGCCCCGCAGTCAGGGCCACAACCTTGGCCACGAAGGCCTTGAGGGTGAGATATTCCTTCAGGACAACACCGCGAAGTATTGTCTTCATTTCAGGGATTCCAGAGCCTAAAAGGGTTTTTAAAAAATGATTGTGTGCATGTTCAAGCTGGAGGTTAAAGGTAGATGGACATCCAGATAGTGGACATGGGGGTGGGGTGAGAGGTCTGTGGGGGAGGACAGTAGCAAAGCAGCGAAAGGACTGTCAGTGGGGTTGGGGAGGGAGGGAGGGGAGCGCGAGGTCTACAGGCCAATGAGATTCTGCTGGATTATGTTGATGGCATGATGGGGTAGGATCTGGGAAGTTCTCACCGACAGCCTGGGGAGAGATGAGGTGGCAGAAGAGGGCACTGAAGAGGATGAGGATGAGTGGGAAGGTGACCCAGACCAGGAACTGCAGAGGCAGGTTGGGCTGCATCTGGTAGTAGGTCCACTTGTAGGCTGCAGAGACAGGCGTCTGGGCTTAGTCCTATGTGGATGGCATGTTGCCGCCCTCCCACACTCGCGGAATTGGACAGAGTGCTAGGAGCGTGCTCCCGCCATGGCTATCCCGTTCGACCTCGGAGATGGCACTGTTCTCATTTGACACATGGGGGGGGGGGAATCTAAGCTGGGGGATGAGACGTGACCCGTTCAAGTTCCCACCACTTGTAGGAGGTCAAGTGGGCGCCAGTGCAGCAAACCACACTCTGTGGGCGCTTCATTAGAGGCTGTGGCGCACCCAGCCACCCCGGTTAACCCGGCACTGAGGGGCTCCTGGGACTCCAGGTGTTTCCAGTTGCCTGAACTGAAAAGTCCTAGGAGAACTAGGACAAGTTGGTCACCCTGTGAGAGGGGTCCCCACAGCTCGGCTGGTAGCAGGTGGGAGGGGCAGAAAAAATGGATCTGGGTCTGGGTCTGGGTCTGGGTCTGGTCTCATCCGGGGCCAGAGCTACACCTGATCTCCTCTTTGCACCATCCTCCTCCCAAAGCACCCCCAGCTTACCCTAGGTCGAAACTCTAGATCAACTGCAGTATGGGGAGGGCTGAGGGCAAAGGGCCAGGTTAAACCTACCCTGAAGGGTTTTGGCACTGACATAATCCATGCACCAGCTAATCAGAGCCATAAGCAGCCCCAGAAGCACCAGAAAGATCCAGTCTTCCCCTAATTTTCTTCTCATCACGAGTCCCAGACCGTGGATACAACCTAGGGAAAGAAAGTAAAGAGAAGCAGGTAACCAGTCACTGCTCTGTGTGTGTGGCCGAGGATGGGAGGTGTAGGGCCCTCGGCGTCTTGTCTATACGTCGCATTCCCTGAGTTTCTTCTCACCTCTCTGCCCTTCAGAAGGCACCAAAGTCCAATTCCCCATTGGCCACTTGACTCCTTTCTAAACCCTAGTTTCTTGGGGCTGCGTGGGAGGGATAGTAGGAAGGCAGAGTGAGAAGGACATGGGAGCCATGTCTTCTCCTTAATACTTGGAGGAGGGCTTTGGTGTGCGTGTGGGGATGGTGAGCCAGAAATATGCAACAGGTCTTCTGAGTTAGTGTCCTAATCCCTGTACCTCCTTCCATCCCACATTCCTTTACTCCCCAGTCCCCATCACCTTGGCATTTAGAATAGTGATTCTCATCCTTGTTATCCATGGAAGCACTGGAGTCCGTCGTCTTGGGCATCCCCGTGTCCTGCTCCTTGTCTGAGAACTGCTCTTTGTGATGGCCATAGATCTGGACAGAGGGAGATGGGAAAGGTCTGTCTTGTTGAAGAGTTAAAAGAAATAGAGGGAAGCATATAGACCCACAGATAAAACAAACAAACAGCTTTTTAAAATCCTGGGTGTTGAGGGCCTCGGGCAGGGTCACTTTGTGGTCATCCGTGCCCTCCACTCCCCACTCTCCGTCTGCACTTTTCCCACTCCTCACCCTTGTCTATCCATCCACACCCTTGCACATCTGTAGTCATCTTGGTCAACAGCAGCCTTCATCAAGGGGACCAATTTCTACTCTGAAGTAGGGATACAAAAACTGTGCTAAGGGCTTCCCTGGTGGCGCAGCGGTTAAGAATCCACCTGCCAGTGCAGGGGACACGGGTTTGAGCTCTGGTCCGGGAAGATGCCACATGCCGCGGAGCAACTAAGCCCGTGTGCCACAACTACTGAGCCTGCGCTCTACAGCCCGCGAGCCACAACTACTGAAGCCCGCGCGCCTAGAGTCTGTGCTCCACAACAAGAGAAGCCACCGCAATGAGAAGCCGGCACCACAACGAAGAGTAGCCCCTGCTTGCCACAACTAGAGAAAGCCCGTGCACGGCAAGGTACGCCCGATGTAGCCATAAATAAATAAATAGATACATACATACATAAATGTATTTTTTTTTAAAAAAACTGTGCTGATACTGGGCATGTGCATCAATTACATGTTTTTGTGTCACTGTTTCCTGTGTCTCAGCCTCTCTCTTGCTCCCCCAGACCCCCTCACACTGATGTGGATGGGGTAAGGAAAGACGAGCAGGTGACTCTTCGTTGCTCTTGGCCTTGGTGTGTCTAGCTTTAATGAGGCCCCTCAGATGCCCTGCCAGGCTTAGAGAAAGCCCATCCACCTCCCCTTCCTGTGCTCAAATGCACAAACTGGACCCAGCCCTGATAAAGCAAGTCAGTCCACTTCCTCCTGAAGTAGAGCTTGTGTGTTTGGGGGGGGTGTGTGTGTGTGCGTGTGTGTGCGCGCAAGGTCTCTAACTGCCCCTCCTCCACTGCACTAACTCCATCCTCTGGAGCCGGGGTCAGGCCAGGCCATGCTGCTGGTTCTGGGAGAGCCTGGGTGGAAGAGATCTGATTTCACAATGCAAGAAGTAGAGTTTATGCCTGAGTCCTGGACAGGCGCGCACTAACACCCTGCTCACGGCTCTTTCGTCTTCTGGGATGAGGTGTGTGACCGAGAGAAGCCGTGTTTCCCTCTGTGCCCCACCTGGCCCCCGAGAGAAGACACTGCCCACAGGGGGCCAGCACACAGGCTGCCTCAGCCCCCTTGGTTCCCAGGCTGGTGGAGACGAGAAGAGGGTGCTCCCTACCAAACCTGGGCTGGGAAACACTGAGAGAGCCGGATCGGTGCTGGCTGGACCAGGGTTCACCAGTCGAGCAGGGCTGGGAGGGCAGGGAGAAGTCAAGCCTGAAAGCATTCGCAGCGTCTGGATTCCTGAACAAAAACACCCGTGTGTGTAGGGCTGGGGCTGGGGATGGGAGGATGGATGAAACGATGCTGACAAAATACTGATAACTGATCACTGGGCAAGGGGTACTTGGGCATTCATTACACTGCTCTTTCTGCTTTTGTATAAGTGTGAAATTTCCGTAATAAAATTTAAACAGAGAAAAACTTAAGTCCAAACTCCTCTTCTTTGCTTTCAGGGCCCTTTGGAGACCAGCCCAACCCTACTTCCCAAGTCACTTCAGCATTCCTTTTCAACAGGAAGCTTCACGCTAGTGTACCTGGTTTCCTCACTGTCACCAGAAGGTGCCATAAAGGTGCCATGCACCTTTACTCAAGTTGTCATCCCACCCAGACCGCCTACACGGTGACAGTGAGCCCAGGGCCATGAGGAGAGGTCTTTCTGTCCAACCCCACACAGTGTTCCAGGGTCCCCTCCTCCAGGAAGCCCACTCTGACTCACCATTGGAGCCTCTGCTGGCTTTTGTGTCCCAGTCCCCACCTGATTCTCCGGGGCCGCCCTTACCCACCACCCTCGGGACGGATCAGGGCTGAGACATGGATCCTCTTGACCCCCTGCGCTGAGACCACCAGCCCAGGCCAGCCCTCAGCTTCCCAGTCCTGTCTAGACCCCACAAACTAGAGGAACCACAGCCCACCCCCTCGCTGGCTAAAACACTTTTAAATCTTGCTTTCCTGGTCCTCCTGACAGGTTCCATCCTGTCGCTCTCTGCATGCACATTCACTCGCTAATCCTAACCTGTGTATTTATCTGCGACAAGCTCCCAGCCTGTCTTTCAGCGGTGCTCATCCCATTGCCCTTTCCTAGATGTCTAGAAGCCCTGGAGGGTATTTATCCCTGGACATCCCTACCCTAATTAGTTCACAAGCCCCTCTCTCTGGGTACAGACCTCTGTACCTTTCCAGGTGCCTGCCATTTCATCGGTTCTTACTTAATTAATCCTCCCACCTGAAAGTTTGATTATATTTCTTCTGCTCATTTGACACTGGTCTATCTTTGATCACTGATACGCAATTCAGTCCTTTTTCTCCACTCATCCCAACTCTTCTGCCTTCTGCAGAAGTGCTGATTTGTGTGTGTCCTACCGAGGGTGGGGAGGGAGAAATCCGGTGGTGTCTGCGCGCGGGTGAGGGTGTAAGGACAGCTCAGAGGTGTGGTCCCCTCTGCCACTCACCTCGTGTGGGTTATGTAAGCACGAGCTTGTCATGCATGTGTGGCTCTGCCGTCTCCCCCCAGGATTCGGGGGTTCTGTTAGTAAAGCTTGTGTTAAAGTACGCGTGTATCTCTGTATAAGGAGCTCACAAGGCTGAACCCAGACCTTTGAAGAATGTTCATATTTTGAACACAGGACCGCGTACTTTTTCAAGTTAAAAAGATCACACTGCTCCCTCTTTTCACCTGATTCCTCTTTTCCCCCAATCCATGGCACCACCGTCTCCTCGAATCCACCGCCCCCTCCCCTTAGGACTTTACCTGTGTGGGGCGGGCGTTGGGACGGGGGCCTGCATCCCTCCGGAGCCTGTGCTGCAGGTCCCCACTCTTGGAGGGCAGTCCGTAGCTGGTGCAGTGTTCAAAGGGCATGTACTGGTACTGGGGGGCGCTACCCCACCAGCTGGGCTCAGCCCCATGCCGCTGGGACCCAGACGGCTCCATGCTCCCTCCCCCGGCCAGGCCTCGGCCTGCTTGCCCCTGCCCTCCCCCCAGCACAGCTCCTTAAGCCTGTCCGCCTGCCTGTCCCCAAGGCGTCTGGGGCAGCGTGCCCACCCCCAGCTATTTATAGCCATCTCTCCGTCACATGACCCCCCCCTTGCCACATCTGATCTGCCTGGGGTCGAAGCAGGTGTGAGAGGCGTGCGGGGGAGGGGTTGGGATGAGAACCTGTGGGACAGCCCCGCAGGGAATTCCCTCAGCAGGGCCAGCACCGTCCCCCTCCTTAGTCACTAGGAGGCTCCCAGCCCCAAGCCACTGACTGGTCCGGCTATAAGTATTGCCCAGACCAGGATGGAAAACGGCTTAGCATGCTCTCAGACCTGTGTGCTGCCCCGAGTCTGCATCCTCTAAGCAACCCACCTCTTTTCTCCAGTCTGTGGGGAGGTGAGGGCTGAGGGGCTGGATGGAGCAATCCTAGGGTCTGGAAACACTGGGGAGCAACTCACCTGGGAGAGTAACCGGTGCCTCTCTGCCATCTTTCCCTGCGGGGTTGTTCCCAGCTCTGTGTCTTCCTGAGGTCTAGTTCTCATCTGTCAGACCAGCTCCCCCAACCCAGCCAGTGTTCAGCTTTCTGCTCCAGCTCTGCCTTTTCTGTCTGCCAGAGGCCGCTGGTGATGCTTTGGGGTCATCCCCTTGACCACACCTTCATCACCCCCTGGGTGTGGGACACAGGGGTGATAGCCTTGCGCTCTGGCATTTCTCCCACGTCCCAGACTGATACACGTCAGCCACGCCAGCAGCCTGGATGCACAGGGAGGGACTGAGCCTCCGTTTAGACGGTGGCGCATCCCTCGGAGGTCTCTATCAGGGCAGGTTAGATAAGGGGGGAGAAGGGGAAGTGGGCCAGGGGAACGAGGGAGGCCGGGGAGGGAAGGGAAAGGGCGTTTCTCGTGATGAGCCCGACAAACATAAAAGATGACAGGGAAGTACTCTGACATTCTTCCCTTTTCAGGTCAATAAATAATTTTTGGCCAAGGCCAAACTACTCTACCTGGCATCACACTTCTTTTAAACCAATTTTCCTAGTACAGTCCTTCCCCTCTGAGCTCATCACTATAGAATAAAATTGATAAACATGAGCCAATGTGTGGTTCGGGATCCATCACCAAGTGAGGTCTGTCCCAGGACAGCCAAAGTTCAGGGACTGCAGGGTAGGGACACCAAACATCTGGTCTACAATTACATTTTGTTCTAGGCTAAATGGGACTGTCCAAAGCAGGTGGGAAAATGAATACCATTAAAAGAACCTTTTCTAACATAAATCTGAAGGTCTGTAATCTACCCACAAAGATTACAAATGTGTGATTTAAGGGCCTGGAGGTTCTGTAATATCTCACTCCTCTGCAGGCAGAATATCAGAAAAGAGATCTAAGGGGTTGGTGTGAGATGAAAGAAATACTTTCTTAATAAAGAAAATAGAATGCCAAAGTGAAATTACATTCTTTGCGGGGGGCTTCAGAAACAGAAAAGATTTTCACGCCTTTGTGGAGTATGGCTCCCCTGAAGGTAGCCAGTTTCTGTAGGGGCTTAATAATCCCAAGAAACAAGTATCTAGGGCAATTGCTATTTCTTCACTGTTCCTGAGAAAATCAGGTCCTGGTTATGGATTCCAAAATTTGAAGGCAGAGGTTACTGGCACTGAGAAAACCCTCATACTCCACCAAGCCACCTAGAAGAACCAGCAGCAATTCTAAAAACCAGATTCTGAAATCAGGAGGGTCAAGGAAATCTACAGCTGCTAGTGCTGAAGGGCAAGGATTTGAGAGTAATGACCTTGAGTTTGAGATTAGAACTAGTTAAAATCTCATGGGTTATCAGCCTGCAAGAGAAGAAAACAAAATGTAAACAGTGCCTCCCTCCATCCCAACACCCCATGGGTAACAGCGCTTAGGCTCTTATTTGGAAGGTCAAAGATGGGTTTCTGGGGAGTTCTTTGAAAAGCTCCTAAATTTGGAAACAAATTCATAAGCATGCGTTTATCTATGAGATATGTATACTGTATATGTATTCTTTTGGGGTTTTAAGTAGACTTTCTTGAGGTCCATGAGACTAGAAGGTTAAAACCTATAGGCTTATGGAATTTCTATTTGTAGGAAGGTTGTTGAAATGACCATCTGGGACACAGGTGCAGGGGGACGTGTGTTAGGGTATAGGTGGTCGTGAACAAGCCAGCCCCTTGGCATCCCCACATCAATTTAAGCAGGAACTTTCTCCCTGGGTTACACCCTTGTTTTCAGACTCCCAACTCTTCAAGTCTGGCCTCTCCAACCATTGGACGATACACCATTACATTCTCTTTAAGGCGCTTTCAGTCACGACTTCCCCTCTGCACATCCAGCCTAGCATGGAACCCATGACCACCTACTTTCTGCAACTTCACCTAGGCAACTGCAACTTCCTCTGAACACACTTTCCCTTTGCAGTTGTCCTCACTGGCAGTCATTTCTCCTCTACTGCTTATTGGACCTTGCCTTCCAGATCCTTCAAAAATCCCTGGTCCCTTCCCATACCCTGCATATGAGGCCTTCCCAATAGCACTGGACAGGGCTCTTTCTCCCCTTCTGTATTTCTGAACACGATACAGTACACTTTTTCCCTATTCTCTGCCCAAAAAGGGCTAAGATGGAATAAAGTCTTTGGTCTCAGGCTCCTTCTCCCAGCTCAGTGGGAAAAATCTCTGGCCCCAAAAAGTGAGGAGGGAGAAAATCTCATGCTAAGAAAAAAGTCACAGAAGCAATACTGTTAGCTGAGAGCATGAACTCAAGTTGACAGGTTGTTTCCCATCCTGGCCTCCGTTTCCTCAGGAAGGCAGTAACTTGAGAGTTACAGAGAGAAAAGAACGCATGCAAAAGTCATAGTGCCTGCCCCAAAGTGAGCTCTGAATGTTAACTCGTGTCGCTAAACCGAAGCTCATTCTGTGATGGTTAACAGCATCTGTAATGTGCTAACCCTGTGGGATCCACCATGCATTCTCATGCTCATCCTCATAGGGCAGCGTCCTTCATCCTTTTAAGGTAGCAATGGCTTCCCCGTGTTTAGATAAGGGTGAGCTTAGGTACCTTAGCCACGGTCTCTGATACCTTAAAAGGCCAAGCCACCATTTGCCATCTATTTAATTCTAGAGTCCATGTCCTTAAAGCTACATCTTTTTTTTTGGATCATTGAAGTCTCTGAGCCTCATTTTCCACTTCTGAAAAAGAACCCAGGGAGATGACGCCCTCCTGGCCTGTGGGAGGATGGTGTAAAGCTGCACAGTGCCTGGGAGACACACCGAGTGCTCGGGCAACTATAGCTGTTATGAAGCTCTTCGCCTCAGACCACTTTCCCCCTCAGCTCATATCCCATCTGCCCCATTTCTTCCTGTTTTCCTCTTCCCTATTACAGGAAACAGGATGGGGGAGGGCAGCAAACGGCCACCCCCAGCTCAGGGATGGGGTATAATTTTAGAAAATCCCCTGGCAGAGGGGACAGAGCTCTGAAATTCAACCTGATACCCTTATTCAAGGGTGGGGCAGGGAGGCCGTGGAATCCAGCTCAGCATAAGCTGCTCTCTAATCCCCAACACCCTGTGCCTCCCAAACTCTTTCCTCCCACTATTCCAGTGCCCCTCCCTGAGGCTGTGTCTCCACCTCCCATCCCTGGAGAAGGTCCCCGGGTCCAGCCCACTCCCCAGGTCAGTTCCCCTCCTCCACCCGGTGATGTTTCAGCTCAACTTCATCCCTCTTAACTCTCCCTCCTCTGGATTCCTGGACAAGCTTCCTTCCCCCAGGGTCCACAGCAGCTTCCTACCACAATGCTCCATCGGAACGTCTCAACCCCCCGTAGCCCACCTGCACGTGTACACCTACCTCTCTGGGCATAGACGCAGCACACTCCGAGAACTCCCCAGGTGACACAGCCCACTGCTTAGACCTCTTCCATGCTGCCCGAGAATTCTCTTACGATCTGTGCCCACCCTGGAAAACCTTAAATCCAAGTTGGATCACGTGAGATAGGGAATTCTAGGATCCTCCTCACCCTATTCTAGCTCAATCTGTCCCTCCAGCCTCCATCCCATAATCCAAGCAATCCAGAACCAACACTGCTTGCCAATGACTTTTCCATCTCTTCTGACCATGAGGAATCCCAGTGCTGGGAGCCATATTTTGGGCAGTTGCCTGTGGCCATGACAATGGAGATGGGCTCATCCGAGGTGTGGATCTAGTTGTATAAAAAAGATCTGGCAGCAAAACAAGAGGTGTTCAGCTCTGGATATGCCTTGTGAGGTGGTGAGGAACGCTGTAAGAAGCTAAGGCAATGGAAGTAAGTGGGCTTTAGAACACAGATTATCTACAGAGACATCAGGCACACATCAGTAATAAATATGAGTGTTTATTTGGCACCAGATGGCAATACAAAATCCTGGCAGTGGGAAGAGGAAAGGTTCTGTCACCCAAATACTTCCATACGATACTGAGTCAAGGGCAGGACTTGGCAACAAGTTCCCGAACCCCTGCAGAACAAGTATTCACTGAGCACCTGAACTACGAGAGCTGAGCACGGTGCCCAGCACCGCGGGAGGTGTGGAAGAAGTTGTCCTACGTGTGACCTCTGTCTTCAGGAGCCAATAATACGAGTGGATAAAACAAAACACGTGGGAAAATACAGAGTACAAATACTAAACTGGGTATTTTGCCAAAAGGGAAATTTTGTCAAAATGTAGGAGTCTAGCTAGGGTTGTTTCCTTCCTGCCGCAAACATTTATTGAAGACCTACGACATGCCAGGCACTGGGTACATATTAGTGAACAAAAGAGACAAGGTTTCTGCTCTCATGGAGCTTAAAGTGGAGACAGGAATGAACAAGTGAAGCACGCTAATTGATGATTATGCATTGTGATAAGTGCAATAAGGGGCATTAAACAGGACACAGTAATAAAGAAACATGATTCTTAGAGACAGAATGGCCTGGGAAGGCCTCCACAAAAAGGTGGCATTTAAGCTCGGACTCGAAGGATAAAGGAAGAAGCCACCAGAGCCAAGAGTGGTGAGGAGTGGAGCTCAGTGGACCCTGGAAGAGTGTCTGATAGCCTAGGGCAGGAAAGACCTCAGAATGTTTGAGAAACTGAGGACGGCGGTGGGCTGTTGCTTACAGGGAAATCAGCACTTAATGAGGCCCTGCAGGCCAAGGTAGAGTCTGGATTTTATTTGAGGTGTGATAGGAAACCAGAGGGTTCCAAGCAGGGGAGTAACAGCATCAGATTTATATTTAAAAACCCGAACCAAAATCTGTCATACAGAGACTGGATTGAAAGGGGCAAGAACAGCAGCAAAAAAGAAGGCCTTTAAGAACAGGGAAGTTTCATAAAAGCACAGATAAAGATGGCTTCTAGGGTGAACAAATAACATATATAGCACTGGTCTCCCTGAAATGGAGAGTCATAACGGGAAGGGGAAATAGGCCACATAAAATCAAGAGGGGATTTAATACTGAAGCAGAAAGAGGGAACAAGGTAGTACATCACATCCTTGAGCAGCTAAATGATCCAATTAAGCAGTATTTTAGACAGAGTTGGTGGCAGCAGTAAACAGGATGAGATGAAGGTAAAGAGGGGAGAAACAGGAAGCAGGGAGATAACAACTAGGAAGCTTTTATAGAGGGGACACTTCATAGGAAGAAAAACGAGGATAAGGGGACAGATTACAAAGTATGAGCAAGCACACCACTCTTATCTGCCTCTGCTGACACTCCCTGCAAGGCTCATTTCAGGTACAAAGCTCAGAGAGAGAACAACCAATTAAAAGATCTTTGAAACTTCCATGGGTAAAGATCAACAAGTAACAGATACAAGGCATCCAAACCCTAACCTCCACTGAACGCTGGATTCCCTGAGCCCCAAGGAGCCAAGAGTGGAGTTGAGAAGACGGTCCTTCCAGGGGGCGACATTCTGGAACTGAAGGGAATGAATGCACAGGTAAGGGCCCACCCACAGGAGCAGAGAGTGACTCCTGTCCTGCTTGGCCTTTTGAAACCAAATGAAAAAGGTCCATGTTAAACCAGGACACCTTCCAAACTCTCACTCTGAGACAAATGGGGCTGGGATGTGACAGAAAAGATGGGAGGTGACCTCTGAGACATCTCAACTAAAGTAATAAAAGCAATCACCAAACGCTTCCTACAAGAAGAGCCCTGGGGGCAGAAACTGAACACACATCGAGGAAACCCACATGCCCTCTCCCCATCGAGACACTATGCTCATAACATCATTTGCCAGGTCCCTCAACTGAGGCCAAACGCTCCTGGCAACAAGTCCAGCCACAGGGAGCTGGTTCCACAGGGAGAGCGCCTCCCATGGGAGGAGCCGGCCTGCAGTCCGAGGTCAAGGGCGGAGATGATGGGCGTGTGAAAGGAGCCTGGGAGATTCCCAATCCCTGAGGGGGAGGGACAGAAACCGTGCATCCTGGAGAGAGGCGGCTCTATCACGCCTCCTGTGGTCCAGCAGCCTCCACGTGGCATGGGTGATGGGAGGTGGCATCACGTGGGAGGGTGTCCCGGGAAGAGATAGAGGTGGCGGCACAGAGTGCTACAGTACTCGGACATCTCCTTGCATCGGTGGAACTCCGTGCCCGGGGCGTAGCCTTCACGCTCCTTGATGAGCGCATTCACCTGCAAAGGCAGAAACCCAGGGCCCACGGTTTGAGAATCGGGTGTTTCCATGATCCCAGCAGAAGAGAAAGGGTAGGGAGGCTGTGAAAAACAGGGCAAGGGCGGAGCAAGGTAGAACGGCGCGGGGATGCAGAAGGTTCCAGGCGCCACTGAGCCGACTTACCTCCACGAGCATGTCGGCCACATGCTTGTCACAGGCCCTCTCAGAGAACACCTGAGCGAGGGCCTCCACGTACCAGGAGCCCCGCTTGGTGTTGCGCATGGCAGCGGTCCCTGCAACCAGGACAGCAGTGAGCGCACAGGGAAGGTCCCGGGCACCCTCACACAGCTGGACGGACCTCGCCGGCACACGCTCCCTCCCCAGTCACAGAGAGGCGGCCACCTTTTGGATCTCTCCTTTGGAACTCACGATACCTCTGAGGCAGGCGTAGCCACAAATCATGTCCGAGCGAGTGGGTAGTCGCATCTTCAGCCCCTCCTCTTTACTGGCATCGCTCTCCTCGCACTCGGGGGACCTCTCATGGTTCTTCCCGTCTTGCTGGTCGACCCCACGATCTGTTTCATCTGTACAAAGGCAGACAGAGTGGACAAAGATGTTATTTCCTCTCTTGGGCCTGTCACAGGCAAGCCCGAGTTCCCTGCAACCTTGACTGGGAAGAACCATTTCCAGGTGTTGCCTCCAACCTGTGGCTGATGAATTAAAAAACAAACAAACAAACGCCATTACTCCCATTCCTCTGCCAGAGTACACCGATCACACAGAGGGTGCCCATGACAGGCCGGACACTGTGCCCAAGCACATGCGCATATACACAGTCTGAGCTTTGTCCACTCTGTGTAAGACAGGGAAAGTGCTGAATCAAATACTCCTTGTAAACAGAATGAACAGCCATCTGTGTCCATGATTCACTTGTTCAATTGTCAATATTCCTGGAAGTCAAAGTGCTCCTTATTGCAATACACAATAAAATATTGATATATTTAGTCTTATTATATAAGAAAAAAAAAGTTAATAAACCAAAAATATGATTACTACATTTACGCTATATGAAAACTACAACCTCAGATCTATGTATCAATAAAAAAATTATAAAACTAAGCATGATCAGCTGTTCTCAGGGTGTTTGGGTATTTTTAAATCACTTATTACTTGTTTATTAATTTCATAAGCCAAATTGTAGCTGGCGTGCAAAATTTAAGAGAAATTTAAAGAAACTTAAAATTGGGATAATTTGACTATTTTCTCCTACACGATGTAAAAAGAACACTATTATTCAATATTAGCAGTAGATTCTCAACATACCCTGAGCACATGCTCAACCTCCTGACCTAGGCCTTATCTACCCCGAGACATGTTCTTTTTCTGATGCTACTGTTTTGGGGGTGGTAGGAGAGAGACATAAGGACACACAGCTTGTCATGCCAAAGGTAAAAGGCTAAGTATGCTTTTTTTTACATCTCCTGCTCCATATGACACCCAAGACAGCCTAAAACGGGAGTGAAGCTTAAAGATCTGTGCAGAAAATGACCAAGATTCACTGATCCAATAAAAATTTATTGAGCAACTGCCATATGCCAGGCACTGCTTTTGTCTGAAGCCCTAGGGATACAGTGAAGAACAAGTCCCTGCCCTTCTGGAGCTTACACTCCAGTTTAGGAGCCAGTCAACCGGGGTGGGGCGGTCCTTCTTACAGGCATCAATTATGTTAACTAAATACAGCAGAAGACAGTTGAGCTCAGGCTTTCAAAGGAACAGCTGGCTACTTGGTCATGCCTTGAAGGATTTAATTTTAGAGAGAAGATTCACGTTAGCTCAGAAGAGAGCAATTCTTTCCTATCCAGGTCTAGTATTTGTATATAATCTCTGAACATAGGAGAAAATGATCATGAACATGTTTATTTCCTTTTATTTTGCTAGTGACACCTCCTAAGGGAAATAGGAATGTGTCCCTCAAGAGAAAGGAGACTGAATGTGTCCCTCAAGAGAAAGGAGGCTCCTCCCTTGCCTTTGTGTCTCGGATCTATTAATCAATAAATGGTTTTTTTCACAGTATCCCCATATATGCTTTTTATATTATTGCTACGCTTTTCAGGCAGATTAATTTCCATCCATTCATCCAATATTTATGAAGTGCTACTACATATCACGTAGTGCTCTGAGCCTGGGGGTACAGCAGGTGCATAAAAAAGGAAGTTCCTGCCTGCACATACTCTTTTCTTAGCACTGTTCCCTGCCATGGTAATCGTCCTGAAAAAAAAAAATTTATCGCATTATTTCTTACTTAAGCTCCCAATAGCTCTGTACTATTATCTGTCAAAGCCCAAAGTCCAAAATCTCAGCTGTAGCCAAGGTTTATTATCACGTGGTCAGCCACATCTCATTACATACGACTGATGCAGATGGTCCGTTTTTAAATTAGATTCGGGCATACTTCTGGCTCAGCACACCTTTTTGGGGTGGGGGGGAAGGGGGATATCTTTTTAATCTTGGTATGCTTGTCATACTGCATTCCCCCCTTTTCCCTGAAAGGATCTATCCGCTACTCCACACCCACGTAAAAAATGTATTATTTGAATGTTTGGACAAACTGACCTTTAAATCAAACTACAAGCCCCTTAAGGGCACGGATCACGTCCTAACAGTCAGAGGTGGCATTTTCCGTGGATGTCCTATGAGCCAGCTACTGTGCTAAGTAAGTCCTTCATATGAACCATTTCACTTAATCATCACAACAGCCTGACCTCATGAAGTAGGTCTGATGATTATCTACATTTTATACTGAGGAAACGAAGGTGCAGGGACATCGAGCAACTCCTCTAACTTGACATAACTAGTCAGTGGTAGAGGCAGAATTTGACTCCACATTTAGAGCTTTGAATGATTACTGTTTTCCTCCAAGATGAGAAGCAGGCCTCCATGTCTTCTGAGCCTAGTCGGGGAGTCCTGGCTCTGCAAGGGGTAAAAGAGACGGCGTGCAAGAAAGAAGAGCGACGGAAGCAGCTCACAGAAGAGCACGAGCCAAAGGCCGACACGGGGCTTCTGCGCCGCTTGCCTGCACGACCCGTGAGTGACGCAGAGCGGGGAGGAGACAAGAATGGAGTGTAGGTGAGACGAGAAGTAAAAGGAGAAAGTGGAAAGGGGCAGGAGAGGTGGAGAAAAAAAAGAGGAAGAGGATAAAGTGAGAGGGCTACAAAGCAGAGACAGCCGGAAAATCCTTAACTGGAATGAGTAACCAAAAAAGCGCATCAGGGTTAATAAGCACAGAGAGAAGGAAGCGTCCTCAGGAAGGAAGGCGAAGACACTGGTAAAGAGCGTCTGGAGGACGGGACGTGGCAGTGCACAGAGAGCTGACCAACCTGAGAGCCATGGGCTGCCCAAGTCCCAGCACACCCCATGCATCGGGAGACACTTACAGAGCAAGAGAGGCGGTGGCAGCAGGGAACAGAAGGAGGTGCCCAAGGGATCCAATAGCACCTGAGAGGAGCAAACAGGAAAGTGAGAGCTGGTGGGAGGCTGCCCAGGAGCCACACCCAGGTGCTGGTCTGCCAGGGCACTCACCTCCACGGCACGCCTGGATGAAGAACATTTTCGGTTTGTTCTGTAGGCTCGGGCAGTTGGCATTGTCAAAGAGCCGAAAAACCTCTTGTAGCTGCCAGAAACAAATAAGGGAGAAGGGAGGTTGGTGGTCAGTGGGACCTCCTGAGTCCTACACACAACAGCAGCCATCACTGGAGAGAGGGGCAGGCAGGAGGTGAAGCGGCCCAGCTTGCAGAGCTGCGGCCACGGGACGGCACGCACCTGAAGCAGCGTGCCATCCACGCCATAGACACCGCCCTCCACACCGTGCGAGAGGAGCGCCACTATGCAGGAGTCCGTGACACGGTGAGCGGGTAGCTGGGCAAAATTCCGGAGCTTCTCTTGCATTTCCTAGAAGAAAGACACCTTTTAGCGTTGTTCACTAGTCAGCACCAATGTAAGCTTTTCTTCAGTGTCTGAAACCCTAAGCTATTAGAAGGTACAGTGCGTTCCCTACTTTCCTGTGGTCAATGATAAGTGAAGTCAGAGATGCACCAGAAAACTGCACGACTTCAGACAAAATTCTGAATATAATTTTACAATTCACAGACTCACTGAGGTATGTGAAGAACTCCTGGATTAAAGCAAGTTATTAATGAAGCTAAGTATGCACGAGCTAGTTAACTTTATCCATTCTCCAATCATCAACCTGATCCTTCTTCAGAGCATATGCCCTTATAAATGGCACAAGGGGGACCGCCAGGTAAACTGTAACAGCTACAGGAACTGCTGTGTGACAGAGGGCTCACAGGATCGTGAGGGTAGAGAACAGCAGTACTTCTTTGCTATTTTCTGTCTGAGAATTTAAGTTCCCAGAGACAGTGATGATGTCTGTATAAAACGCTTTGTCCATGGAAGAAGACACTCTATGGAGGATTCTGTACAGGGTCATGACTACATATATGGGCTAAGGGATCAGACAGACCTAAGTTGGATCCCTAGGTTCATAAATTAGAACAAGTTATTTAGCCCCTCAAGGCTCTAATACCCATTTTGTAAGACAATTAAGCGTAAATTTCCTCCAAGTTTGTAAAGATTAAATGAGATATGGCATAGAAAGGACTTATCACTATGTCTGGCACATATTGCAAAGATCTGCCATTACAATGTGCTTGTCTAATGAAGGGTAACAATATTATTTTTTTCAAAGAAACCGGGTAGTCTGACTTAAGAATCTTTTTGATCTTGCACTAGACTGCCATATATCAATAACACTCTAACTGAAGCATTATACCTAACAGTATAATAATATGATACAAACTTTTAAACCTATGTCCCCCTCTACAACTCAAGATGTCTGGATTGTCTCTGAGATGAGCAGAGAGAAAACAAGCTCATTTTACTATGAACTTGATCAAAATGTAATGAAGAATATGCTCTCTAGGCAGAACAGTTACAGTACACATGTATCTAACAGTCCATACACAGCCCCCAATAAAACACACACTTGTACAACACGTTGCGGTGGTTCTCCAAGTGCGGCCCGTAAAAGAGCAGCGTCAGCATCACCTGGGAACCTGTAAGAACTGCAAAGTCTTGGCCCCCAGCAAACTGTGTTTTCACTAGCCCTCCAGGTAATTCTGATGTGCTACCGTTTGAGAACTGCTTATCTGTTTGGAATAGTTCTG